>NW_015548296.1:2650171-2653973 GCF_001515605.1 Sinocyclocheilus anshuiensis | reverse complement strand
GTGAAAAGTGCACACTCCTGTTTTTTTTTCCCCTCTCTCTTTTTTGGCTTTCTCACCCTCTGCTGAAGAATGCTTGTAAAATGGGTTCACCTGAATAAGCCCACGGGAGGGTAAAGCCCTGGTCTGGTCTTGTTACCATTGTAAAAAGTTAGCAAGACTCTGTGTGTGTGTGTGTGTTTATGTTGTGTTTAGGGCCCTGTTGTATAATAGTAGAGAAGTCACAAGGTAAACGTTACCAGATGCGTTCTCCGGCAGTCGAGTCTAGAAGAAGAACGAGAGAGAGAGAAAGAAGTAGATGGAAAGAGAAAAAGTCAACTTTGGATGAACTTTTCAACTGCTTAGCGGCCACCTTGTTTTCATTTTGCCAGCATCCCCGCCCCCCAATTTGACGAAAGGTTTGTGGAGAGTTACTCAGAATTCCACACTTACAAAACCCCACTGTAGTGTTGGAAAACTTTTACAACTGAGCTGCATTACTGTAGAATATTTACTCCACAATTAAAGGATTAGTTCACTGAAAAATGAATGTGCTGTCATTGTTTATTCACCCTCATTTCGTTCCAAACCTCTGCGACTTTTTTTAATCTGTGCAACACAAAAGAAGATATTGAAGAACATCTAAGGCAGCGGTTCTTAAAGGGATGGTTCACCCAAAACGAAAGTTCTGTCATTAATTACACATCCTCATGTCGTTCCAAACCTGCAAGACCTTCATTAGTCTTCAGAACACAAATTAAGATATTTTTGATGAAATCCGAGAGCTTTCTGACCCTCCATAGACAGCAAGGGTACTACCACGGTCAAGGCACAGAAACGCAGTAAGGACATTGTTAAAATAGTCCATGTGACTTAAGTGGTTCAACCGTAATTTTACGAAGCTACTAGAATACTTTTTGTGCACAAAGAAAATGAAACCACTGATGTCACATGGACTGTTTTACCGATGTCCTTACTACGTTTCTGTGCCTTGACAGTGGTAGTACCCTGAATTTCCTACTGGTTTGGAATGACATGAGGGCGAGTAATTAATGACAGAATTTAGATTTTTGGGTGAACTATCCCTTTAATCCTTGTCCCAGTTGCAACTCCATGCTCTGCATGTTTTGTATGTTTTTTGTATCGCTTCAGAGGTTCGTTTCATTCGACCATAAGTGCCCTGCGAAGTGGACATCAGGATATTCCACCATGATTCCAGTTCGGAAAGAGCGTATATAGTGAAGCGCAAATCCGTGTTCTTAAGTGAAGTAAACTTCAGCCGTTTTCCCATGTGCAGGGAGTAGAGAGCAGTGAACACTGTCCAGGGACCATCTCAATTGGAACACAGTTGGTTGTTTGAATCAGGTGTGTTAAACAAGAGAGACATGCAAAATATGCAGAGCCGGGGGTCGCGAGGACCAGGATTAAGAACTGCTGGTCTAAGGGGTTCTTTCCTGTTGTCAAAGCCGTACATCAAGTTTTCAGGTTTGACGTCAGTATCACCAAGCATCATTCATTCTTGCTTGTCTCATGACGGATTACAATGTGTCAGTTCTGAGTTTCTTCAAAATTAGTAGTTTACAATGACTGTCTGTCTTCTGTGAAACACGATAAAGATATTTTGAACAATCTTTTTTTTTTCAACTACAATATAAGTTAGTTGAGGCCAGTGTTGTTTGACTTTTTGTGTTCCACTGAGTAAGTAAATGATAGCAAATCTTTAATTTTTGGGTAAACTATCCCTTTAAAATGGCTAAATATAGGCAAATTGATCTGTCTATCACTATTAAAAACGTCTTATTTTATACTTCTGAGAGTTTTGTTTCAGTGCAGTTGTGGGTCATGGGGCCAAATTTAGTCTCATGCACAAGTTCAGTCTTTCAATATTGCTGCCGACATTTGAAAGTGATTTTTAAACATGAACTGTTCTTTTCCACTTCTTTCGACTCTCACTTTCCCCTTTATATCTGAATGCTTAACTCTTCCTGTTTAAAGTAGCCTGTCCTCACCTTTTGACCTCTTGCTCCCAAGGTCACTATTTGAAACGTGGACTATAGTTTTTGCATGGTGTCTGATGTTCTTTTTATGTCTACCTTCATACCGCAAAGCCTATTTGCATCCAAGGTTGATGCACCCCTCTTTTGCACTGTATTTCCATAGGCTTCAGCTTATTCTTTTGTTCCTGAGGAGCGTCACGAGTCCATAATCTCTCTGTCTCAGGCCGATAATCTGATGATGTTGAAGGGACAACGCTGAATAGGATTTTAGCATTGCAGTGATTAAATCAAAGGTAGAATACAAGCTCGGTGAGAAAATGGGTATGCAGTGTCATCAGATGCACGTCATGCTCCGGCCTTGACAAAAAAGGTTGCACCAGGTGGGTAAAAGCAATGCTCTGTCCCTTTAATCACATCATTTATGTTTTAATTAGCCACTGTCGCAGCCGACGTGTGCTGTCGGGACCGGTCACACACCTGAGACACATGTGTCACTCATCACAGAGCGTGACAGACTGAACGGACACCACAATCTGCGTTCTGTGGTTCGCCAGTGCATATTTGCATTGAATATATTGAAGCTTTCCATGTCGATCCATATTAAGATTCTGGATTTAGATGCTTGTGCCACAGGATGTGGGAGGGTTTTATGGCTTTCAGTTTGAAATGCATGTCATTCTACTGGTTAGAGTCCAAGACCGTGTGGTAAAACAGATTACATCCTGGTCTCTCTGCTGTCTGTCTGCTTGTCGCCATGGCTTCACTCATGTTTGTGGCCTGTTGTCAAGGTGACGAGGCCATTCGTGGGCGGGGACAGCTCTCCTCGCTGTGGAAAAGATGATGGGCTTCCTCTTCCCTCTAGGAGGTCCATCTATCCAATGCACTATTAATAGAGCGGCTGGCAATTGCATTGGCCTTTTGTCATTACTACATTTTAATTAAAATTGAATTATGTATACACACACAATGCCAAAGTCCTACCACTATATATATATCACATCATACTGTCATGAGCTGCTTTACCTTTCACCCTTTGTGGTTCGCAAATGACGATACAGAACCCTGATGCCAAGAACGCATACTGACACAGTTTGGATGATCTATTACGTTCATTTCGTATCTTGACATTTGTCATTTTCTTCGCAGGCACTTCAGTGGGTGGACTAATCCAATCTATTGTCTTTAGTATGGAGTACAGACTCTAAGGTGACGACAAATTACAAACATTTTACAGGAAGTGTCCCAACAGAGCTTGTTGTGACTGCTGTACAACATTTGATATAACATTTGAAGGGAAGCACCACCTTTGGCTTTTCTAAGACATTTGTGTGAGTCTATCATTTAGTGCCCATGCTACAACACATTGTGGGATTTCAAACAGTGCTTAAAGGGTTAGTTCACCCAAAAATGAAAATTACTCCCCCTCACATCGTTCCAAACCCGTAAGACCCTCGTTCATCTTCAGGAACACAAATTAAGATATTTTTTGTTGAGATCCAAAAGTAGAGATGCACCGATTGCAATTTTTTTGGCCGATTCCGATTTCCGATTTTTTTGAAAGTGTGACCTGCCGATACCGATTTTTGCAGATTCCGATTTTCTTTCTAAAAACTATAACTGACAGCATATACAAACAAAAATCTGTACTTTTTTAATGCAAAAAAAATATTTACATCATAAAAAATTATTAAACATTACAATTCACCCAATCAGGACAAAGTTAAACAACTTAACTCTCAAAATAAAGTGATATGTGACTAGAAAAGAGGTAGAAATAACAATTAACTGAAAAGGAGTTGCTGTATATAACAAAACAGATGTCATTTCCA
>NW_015548296.1:2648842-2650095 GCF_001515605.1 Sinocyclocheilus anshuiensis | reverse complement strand
CATAAAAAAGTGTCTCACACTGCTCCGGGGGGTGAACAAAGGCCTCCTGTGGCGAATCGATGCGTTTTTGTAAGACGGAAGCAGCTCCGGGTGGATGACATATGAGTTTCGGCGTTGCGCATGCGCCGGTGAGTCTCGTGAAAACCAACGTTTGCTAACGGGAGCAAAGGAAGCAAAGTTTCCTTACTTTAGCAAAGGAAAACCAGTCTCTTCTTGGCTTATATCGAAATCCTCCGACATTCTTCTTTACAAATCCTCGTTTTGTACTTCTAATTTTTTGGACTGAAGCACTGCAACACCCGCTGACTGCAATGATAGAGCTTGGAATAGCCAGGACAATTTTTAATATAACTCTTCTTTCAGACGAATCCAGTCGGAAAGTCATATACACCTAGGATGCCTTGAGGGTGAGTTATTTATGGGCTAATTTTCATTTTTGGGTGAACTTACCCTTTAATGGGTTTTGAACGACATGAGGGTAATTAATGACAGAATTTTCATTTTTGGGTGTGCAACTTTGCAGCCCCCTATAGTTGAGTGAGTGGAATTGACTCACATAATTACATTGGATGGCTGCATATGTGTATTTGTTGCTGCGCTAAAGCAATCCACTCTTTTTGTCCCTGCTTACCAAACTTACATAGAGCCAGAACTAGTGCTGGGCGGTATACCGGTTCACACCGAATACCGGTGTTTATTTTTGTTATGATATGAATTTTTAAAATACCACAATACTATACGCAATAGTATGTCGATTAAACAACGTTCGGAACACGACACTGTTTGAAAGGGGTCCCTTTTCACTGTTGCACTGTGGTGAGGGAACAGCTGTATGTGTTATTAAGCGTGAAAGTTCCGAAACTGAAGCTGTAGAACTAATAGAACGTGATGACACAGAAGAACTCATCCATAATATCCACATTGACTGCCACAAATATCCACCGCCCCCTGCGATCAGCTCCCGCGTCACACACACGAGCGCGACTTTAGCACTAGATTTAGCAACTTTCTATGGTTCAGTTGGAAGATTTCGCCAGTGCTGTCCCGCGAACGCGAGGTCTGACTTTCCCAGAGAAGTGTCACCTCTCGGCGTCTGTTCTGTGCAGTGAGCGGCAGAGAAGCAGTGCATTCAGTTGGAAGCACCGCAGCCGACTTGTCAATAGATGAGTACAAAACAGCGTTTCCTAGCACCTGTCGCTTACTGATTGTTTGGAATTATAAATATGAGCGTAGTTCGTCTGTTAATATCACAT
>NW_015548296.1:2643250-2648756 GCF_001515605.1 Sinocyclocheilus anshuiensis | reverse complement strand
CATGTACCGTGAAACCGGTATAATTTTGAAAAATACCGTGATATACATTTTTGGTCATACCGCCCAGCACTAGCCAGAACAGATGTTTGGGGAGAGCATGGGAAAGAAACAAAAGCCGTTGACCAGTGTGCCATCACAATGATTTTGAAACCAAGATTTCAATGTAAAAAAAAAAGCCAACAGATTTTTTTTTGTTGTTGAATTGCTAACTTCAACACAATCAGTCAACACAATCAGCTTTGAGACAATGTTGTTATTGTTAAATAAAACTTAAAATTTGTTTTTGCTAATTGAAATTAAACTGAAACGAACTGAAAGTTTAATTTGACATACCAAAACTACTTAAAACCTAAACTGAAATATAAATAAATTAAAGCTAACTAGAAATAAAAAAATTGCAAAAGCACAGAACAAAATGACAAAAACGTAAACTAAAAACGTCAGTTCTGATCTGGCCTATCATAATAAAGGCGAAAATGGCAAAAATAAATCTTAAAAAAAAATGTCTCTCATCGACAACTTTTCATGCATCGGAAATGCTACACATTTTGCATTCATGTTTCTGGACTTCGTGTTGCTCTACTAATATAACTATGGGAGAATTCACCTAAAAATGAACTTTTTTTTTCTTCTGCAGAACACAAATGAAGATATTTTGAAGTATGTTGGGGTCCAAACAACGTTGGGCCCCATTGGCTCTCATTTTATGGACAAAATATTTTACAAAAACAAAACATTTATCAAATAATCTCCTTTTTGTTTCATAGTAACTCAGTCATACAGGTTTGTAACAACATAAGGGTGAATAAATGATAACAGAATTTTCTTTTTTCAGTGAATGATCCCTTTAACAGGATTTTGATGTAAAAATCACTCGGATTGATTGAAATGTACCAATATCTGCCTTATAGAGCAAATTGATCCACAATGATTTATTAGTTCTGTCAGATGCTTAGAAATTGGAGCATGTTAAAAGGCCGATGTGTCTTATTTGCCTAAGGAAAGTGTCACAATGCTTCCTGACAGTTTGACTCATCACCTGAGCTTGTCTCCAATCAGCATCTGACCAAACAGTGTTCAGGATCAGTGCGTAGTGACCGATCTCTCACTCAGCACCCAGTCAGACACCATCAGTAGTGGCGAGAGCACACTGCTGACCCCAGAGCAGGTCAGAGGTTATCTTTAAGAGAAGAACAAGTCAACAAAAGTTCACATTCTGCTCTGTAGAGCGCCGAAAGCAGTTCTAGATGTAGAATACGCTGTTACAGGAAGTTTCTAGGTTTATTTCTAGGTTTGGTTTTGTTTTAATTCAGGTGATGAAGGTCACAGCATAACTGTGGTTTTTGCACTGATATGTTGACTTGGTTGACGTTTGATGGCTGTGTAAAAGACTTGCTAGCACCATTTTGCAGTAAGTTTTCCATCATGCACCTCTCTTTTTGAGAGCGACACATTTAATTACTCTTTTCCTTCTCTTTTGACATTGTAAATGAAAAAAGGTGATGTCCCGATCAAATGTTTCGTCTAGCTGTTACTAGGGATGTAACGATTCACTCAAGTCACGAATCGATTCGATTCACGGTTTTGATTTCACGATTCGATTCACGATTTTTTTAACAAAATTAGATTTAGGACAAATTATAAATTAAATTTGTCCTTTTATTATTGCTTGGACAAAACCATGTGATATTTCAGTTTTTCTTTTTGAATAAATCTGCAAAAATGTCAACGATTCTGTGTTTTTCTGTCAATATGGGGTGCTGTGTGTACATTAATGAGGAAAAAAAATTAACTTAAATGATTTTAGCAAATGGCTGCAATATAACAAAGAGTGAAAAATTGAAGGGGGTCTGAATACTTTCCGTACCCACTGTACATTCATATAAACTCCTACCCCTAATCGAATCGCGATTTGTTTAGCATCTCAACCGATTTGAATCGTCACATATTTAAATCGATTTTCAACCGGCTTGCAGTTAATCATTACATCCCTAGCTGTTACTGTTTGACTGACTCCAGACCTTCCATTGTTTGAAGCTCAATTCGTTTTCATGAAATAACTGTGACTTGCCATTCAGCCAACGGTTTTCTGCCAAAGAATGACTAAGAGTGTAACCTTGAAATATTCAGAGAAACCCTTAGAACCGGTCAGGGCTTCATCGAACGTATTGGCAGTTCAAACTCGATTAGTTGATTTTTATCTGCAATATTGGATGCACTTTGGAGCGTTCCCCAGCCTTCGGCCTTTCTCTCGTGCTCCCTGGGTGCTCGGCCTGTTCGACCTCTCTGTTGTCTCAGTGCTCATAAGTCATTTAAATACGCTTTTAATAGTGTTAGCCTACGTCGAGCTGGCGTTTAGCCCGTGTTGGGGCAGCATGTGGTGATGGAGAGGAAAGAGAACCTGGAGAACAGAAGGGGTCACAGGCTGAGGTCAGCATGGGGCACTTAGCTCCCTTTACTATGAAAACTGCATAACTTGATTTGTGAATTAGGATGATGGAGGAGAAAAAAGCGTTGGGTTTGTCGTCCGAGAGAACCAGCTGTTTATGAGAGAGAAAGACACAGACAAGGCCTGTTTTAGGCCAGTCCTGATTTGCTTCAGGGTCTTCATTTTACATTGACGTCAACCAAAAATATAGTAAGCATTTTTTCATCCCTTTTAAAGATTCTGAAGCCTTTTTATTTATACATGGTTTTTTAATTTTTTTTTTTACTTTTAGCATGTTGTTCATTTGAGAATGACACTTTTTTTTTTAATAATAAATAATATTAAAAAGATGAATTCTGATTTTGAAATGATTATTCTTTCAACAAACTTGTCTAGATTCTTCTAGACAAGTTTGTAATGTGTTCTGTATAAACGCCACAAAGAAAATACTTGTAAAGTAGTTTTCAAATTCAGCAAATTCAGGTTTAAAACATTACTTTCTTGAGCACTAAAACCTTTGCTGTAGCTCTGCTGATTCGTCTTGCTTTTAACATCGTTTGAAATCCCACGTTCTACCAGTTTCAAAACAAATCCAAGCGGCGAGAAAGAAACGGAGTAGTAAAAGAAAGAGTGCAGGGGGAGACGGGAGAGCGAAAGAGAGCAGCCATCCTCCTGCCAGTAGAATCCTTTTGTAGAGGTCAGAGTTCAGTTGCTGTGCTGCTATTGGCTGAGGAAAGGTGAAATTAAAACCACTGTAAACTTTTGACCCTGCCGGAGCTGCGCAAAAACGCCCAGAACCAGTTTGGAATGGAGCCTACGCTCTTCCTCTGTTTACTCGGAGAGAGAGGGAGAGGGAGGGAGAAAGAGCGGAGGCTGGAAAAAGGAATCGACACAGTCACAGTCTGGAATGAATAAGTTGTTCAACGGCACAGAGCAGTCAACACGAGTTCAAGAAAAAAAAAAACTTCTGGAAAAAAAACGAGAGAAATGCAGTGGAGTTTTAGGCTGCACAAGTTTCTTTCTCTCTCTTTTCTCTCTTCCTTCTGGGTTCAAAAGTCTGTGGTTGTTTTCCAGAGTGGAGCTGTGCACTTTAAATGTGCTTTTTTATGAGGAAAATGGGGCCCACCCTCTGCTTTTTCCATTTGCCCTCAGTGCTGTGTTTTTATGTGTTTGAAAGAGTCGATGCGGCATTAGCTCACTGGGTAAAACCGAGGCTGGATGACCAGGCACATGTTACCCTTCCACCCCCGTTCCCCTTTTCTCCCTCACTTTTGCAGTCTTTTCCTTTCTTTCCATGCTTTTTCCTCCCGTCAGGCTGCTGAAAGCCTCTCTGTCATAGTTTAATGAATGAATTTGCATAGTATGGACTTTGTGTTCAAATACATTTTTTTTACCCCCATGCTTAATTGTTTTCGCTCTCTCTCTCTTTCCTGCGGAGGTGATTCTGCCAGCGTTTGTTGCATTTTTCCTGAACTCGGTTTTTGCTCTGCATTGTTGGTAACGTGTGCCAGTTTCTTGAATGAGAGGGAAGGCGAACGCTTCGTCTCCTCCCTAATCTAGTACTTAAAGACGTGTAATGTGTTGGTTTTGCACAGAAGGAATGACTTATTATCTGGTGGTCTGTTACAGTAACACAGTTGGATTAACAGATTTATTGTTATGAATCTCAAAGTGGGCCTGTGGCGCACCCATAAGCAACACCGCATACACACTAGGGCTGCACAATTAATCGGATTAAAATCGAAATTGCGATATGGCCTGGTGTCATATGGTGGTATTAAACCTCAAAAGGCTGTGATTTAATTCAATAAATATAACTGTGTAGTGTGCTTCATGTGTTCTGATCTGTCTGTAATTTACTGCTTATTGTCTAAGCACACGAGGCTTGTAATGTGGTGTGGTGTATATATATATATATATATATATAAAACACACACACAATTTAAAGTAACTCTTTTCTATGTTAATATATTTTAACATGTAATTTAATCCTGTGATGGAAAACTGAATTTTCAGCATCATTACCCCGGTCTTCAGTGTCACATGATCCTTCAGAAATCTTTCCAATATGTTAAATTGATGCTCGAGAAACATCATCACCAATGTTAAAAGCAGTTGTGCTGTCTAATATTTGTGGAAACAGTGATGCATTTTTCAGGACTCATTGAATAGAAACATTTATTTTAAAAATAGAACAACATTTATTTTAAAACTTTTTAACATTATAAATGTCTTTACTGTCACTTTTGATGAATTTAAAGTGTCCTTTAATTAAAATATTAATTTATTTGTAAAAAGTCTTACTGACTCCAAATGTCTGATTATAATATAATATAAATGTAATTATATTAACAATAACAATAATAATATCAACAATAATGTTTTAGTAGTAGTATATTCAACAAGAAAAAAGTAGAATAGAATTTGATTTTTATTTTTGTCCATCAGGAATTGATTAGATTATGAAAAGTGGGCTATTCAGTATTTGTATGAATTTTTTTAATGAATTTTGCACACGAGGTTATTACATGCCTTTTTCCCTGTTTTATCTACACAGCAGAAATATAACATGTTGAATGTTTATTTAGCATATTACTTTATTGATAATTATCATATGACAGTTAAAGGGTTAGTTCACCCAAAAATTAAAATTCTGTTATAATTGGCATTTTCAGAAGTTATTGTTATTTTATGAGTCAACATGACAAATTTGCATAATAAATGCATTTTCATGGTCCTGGTCATTGGTTAATGTTTAAAAATTGTAATCTTGTAATCAAAATGCAATAACTTTTCTGCTGACATTATTTTGTGGACAGACTGTTGAATAATGTTAACAAAAATCCAAAAAGCTATTTAGACATTGTTTAAGCAAATTTGCCAATTAAAAAAGGAAATGCAAAGGCTTTAGAAACCCTGACATCCTGTCTTCAAGATCTCACGAAGTGGATGTCCTCAAATTTTCTGCATCTTAATGAATCTAAGACAGAAATCATTCTGTTTGGTTCAGCATCTGCTACGGCAGTCTGTCGCACTGTGTGAACAGAACTGGACTGGACAACTAGTTGTCTGTCACGT
>NW_015548296.1:2598736-2643154 GCF_001515605.1 Sinocyclocheilus anshuiensis | reverse complement strand
CGCGTGTCTACCGTGTGTTACGTGTTTTCATGTGTGTTTTCGGTAACTTACAGTGATGGAGAAATGAGCTGCGTGTCATCTGAACGTTTTAGATCCCATCAGTTTTCCATCGGAGCCGCTCCCGTCAGTTTTGTGTTCTGCGCTCGATTCAAATGCTCCGCTCTCCACCCAAATTTAAAAGCTGCTGTTGGTTGATGAAGATTTGACGAAAGAACTCGCGGCTCGATTGGACTCTTGTCATGTCAGAAAGTGATAAGACTTTCAGTTTTATGGACGTCGCCATCTTTGATTTTACTTTGGTCACTGTCACTATGGTTACTGGTAAGGAATACGGGCTTGACTCCCATTGCACGTTCATACAGACAGTATTCTAAACACAACTCTAAGCTGCTGTGTGAACGGGACATTTCGAGACTCACACCTGTAAAGAAAATGCGGTTGTCAATCCCAAAAACTGACAGTGTGAACATAGCCTATTGCAACTCGCTTTACTGCGGTATTAATAAGTCTCCTTATTAATAATAAGACTCCTGACCCAGACACGAAAATATGAACATATCACTCCCATCCTTGTTTTGTTGAATTGGATACCTGTAAAATACAAAATTGAGTTCAAAATTCTGGTCATGGTATTGAAGTCTATTAATAACCGCACTCCACCTCATCTTGCAGATCTCCTCGTAAGACATGTTCCCTCTAGATCACTTATGGTGCTTTTCCACTGCGTGGTACGACTCGGCTCGGCACGGCTCAGTACCGTACGACACGGCACGGATCGGTTTGCGTTTCCACTGCAGTTCAGTACTGCTTTAGAGTGGGTGGGATTATTCACATGTCGTTATAGTTGCGCCGCCTCTATTGCCGCGACTCCTGAAAAACTTTTTCATTCCGCTTCGCCCCATCAAGCTCTTGCTGGATCCGCTCCTCTGCTATCAACGAGAGGAACGTCTGTACTTCCTCAACAGAAACAGCTACTTTTTGGTTGTTAAAAAAGGTGCGCTTGTTCAAAACAGTTGCGTTCGATCCTTCGCTGGCTGTGCTGATTTAAATCTAGCGGTTCTAGAGTACCCCAGAACGTAATCAACTTAATCAGTGTTGTTTATGTTCAGAAGACAGCGCGCGCATGCTGAATGCAAACAACGCTGATTACGTTCTGGGGCACTCTCCAAAATGGCGGAAGACGGTAACTCGGGGAGAAGAATTGTTGAATAAATTATGTTATTATTGTTTTCTTTGCGCACAAAAAGTATTCTCGTAGCTTCGTAAAGTTACTGTTGAACCACTGATGTCACATGGACTATTTTACCGTTTCTGGACCTGAGAACATTGCAGTTGCATTGCTGTCTACGGAGGGTCAGAGAGCTCTCAGATTTGATAAAAAATATCTTAATTTGTGTTCCGAAAATGAACGAAGGTCTTACGGGTAATGCGAGTAATTAACGACAGAACTTTCAGTTTTGGGTGAACTAACCCTTTAAAATCACAGTATTTAACATAATGTTTAATCCCAGTATGGAATGAAATTGTGCACCTTAACACACAGCTATGGCCACTCCCTCTACATCTATATTGGTACACAAATTAAAATAATTTGTTGGAAATGGTTTAGTGGAAAGAAACTTCAATTAAAAGCCCGTTTGAGTGTGCTCACGCAGTATGCTTTGATTGTGATCTTCTTTACTTGACGATTTCATCGCCTACTACATCAGACCTCAGATATCTTTTGCCCATTTTTTTTTTTCAGCTCTGGACAGTGAGTGCGTCCAGGTTTGGTGAAGTGAATTGTGTGTCAGTTCGCTTGAGCTCAGATAATGCAGCGAGTGTTGCTGCGAAAAGCTTTTGGATGTCTGCACATGTACACACATGCTTGGAACATGTCTGCGTGTCTGGGCTGGTCGCTATTGTTCTCTCTCTTGGTTTTTCTCGCCCTCCTCCTCCTCCTCCAATCATAACCACTCTCTGTCCCTTGTTCTTGTGCGGTTTTCTTTTTTTTCTCAATCCCTCCCTCCTTCTCTTTTTATTCTACCTCGGCTCATCTCTTGCACTTGCTGTCTCGCTCGTCTCTGCTGCAGAATGGAGCCGTCCAGAGTGGTCATGCGGCGTCTATTGCAGAGAAAGAGAGCGGCGGCCAGGAACTTGTGCCACCTCATCCTCCTCTTGCAGCGTGTCTGAATAGATATTGCCACAGTTCATTTCCACAGTGTTTTCATCCTCGTTTTGAAAAGGCAGAGCGTGTGTGCGTGCCGTATTGTCTGTGGAGGTTTTGTTGTGTATGTGTTTGTTATTTAGTGAGTGTTTCACTGAGCTCAGATTTCATGCTTTATTTCAGGCTCTGCCAGAATGGGGTGACTATTTTGGGTCTGAATGGCTCCTGCTTTAGAGTCATTCTTCATGTCTCTTTTCATACATTCCTACATCTCTTCCCTTCCTTTATGCTTCATTCATCTGTTTGTAAAGATGTATTACATTCATATGCACAGTTTACATACTGTCACTGTCTGATGTGTGTTACCATTGTGACTGTATGCACCCTATTTTCAATGAAAGCATGACTGGGCAGATATATGTGGTACTTGTCTCCCTCACAAAAAAGTTCCAGTTAACAGCATTCATGCAAATAATAATAATAATAATGTGTTATTATTTTTATTATGTCAAATATTTTATCAGATGCAAGTAAAACTGAAGTAGGTCAAAAATGACTGCATAATAATAATAATAATAATACATGTTGTAAAATTACAAAATAACCTGTTATGAAATATGATATAGGAAACTTCAATTGAATTCAAACTGAAGTAGACAAAAAAGTAAAGTCCACTCCAACTCCAGGTACACTATGAATGCAACGTGAACTGGTTCGTTAAATGTGTAATTGGCTAAAATACGGCAATGCTATGTAATGTAATCATGTAATGGATGATCATAATAATAATAATAATAATGTTATTATTATTATTATTTTCTTAATAGTAATAAATATTAAAATACATGCTATTAATAATAGTAATAATAATAATAATGGTATTATTGTTATTATAATTATTATTATTATTTTCTTAATAGTAATAAAAATATTAAAATACACGTTATTGTTATTGTTATTATTACTACTATTACTACTACTACTAATAATAATAAGTATAATTAAATAATATGTGTTCTCACACAAAAAAGTATAGTATGAATGTAAAGTGAACTGACATTTTTTTGTACATGTTTGGGTCTTTTTAAAGCGTGTGAACATGAAAGAGCATTTAAAGTGATTGCACATGAAAAGAGCACTGACCAACCTATTTTACTTCTTTAATGTGACACATTTCCCAGTATAACTGAGTATTCAATGAGAGAAAATGTGTATTGTATGATGTCTGGTGTCCTTTGACAGTCAGTGCATGGCTTATGTCTTGTGTTTCCTTCACTGTAATTGGCAGTTTGTTTTAAAACACCTTCAGTTTTATATATAATGCCAAATGGAGTTGTTATGAGGTATAGAAAATAAGTTAATAACATCTTTAATCTTAATGCATGATTGAAGTGTGATTTGTTAAATGGCTTGATAGCCCTTTTATTGCACATGGAGGACTGGTAGTCGCAGGTGCCGCTGACGTAATTATAAGTCTGTTTCTTTTCAATAATGTATTTCTCCCTTTAACTCGGTGTGATAGTTTTGAACGGCCCATTGAATTTGACTGCTGATATATGTATGAAGAAGGTGTTGGGGTGGACTGTGTGTTGTGTGTATGTGGCGACAGGAGGCAGCCCCATCAATAATGCAGGTTCTCTCTGTGTGGGGTCAAGGCATGATGGGATATTAAGACGTTACCCTACTGGTCGTCAGGGAAACAGGCCGAGGAGGCAGCAGCAATTGGGGAGGGTGGTTGTGGTTTTGTAGCCTATATCTGTAGAATTTGCAGTCAGTAATTCTCTATATTTTTCATCTCTTTAATTTTCATTAATAAATTATTCTTTCCCTTCCAGCCAGTGTATTAATATATCCATAAAACACATACGTTTGTGTTTACAAAAAGCCATTGAATTCACTGGTGCTGCATTTTATAACTGTAATTTTACAACTGAGTGGCAAACAAAGATTGTGTTTACAGTAATCCACTTATTAGTTACGACGGGGCGATGTACTGAATGTTTAAATCATTGTGAATAATGCAGTGCATTTAATATGCTCCTGTCTCGTGACAGTTTAATATCACATCTGATTTGAAACTAAGTTGCGGAAATGGTGGTAGAGTTGGGAAGTTCAGTTCAAATGCATATTTATATGTGAATTAAATGCTAGCATTTATTCAGCATGTAAGTAATCCTAGGTAGCTGACAGCAAAATTTGCTAAATCAATTGGATTTTATAGAGTTATTAAGTATAAAAACTTCAACAGAGTTATAGAATAAGGCTCCTTTAACATAATTTTCTGAAATAAAGTTAGAGAAAATAAGTTTTTAAGTGAGCGAGAGAGAGAGAGAGAGAGAGATAATGGGTGGTGGTGAAAGATAAAGGCTTTCCAGAGGCTTTTTCCAGGAAGAGGAAGTGGTGATGCAGAACTTGGTGTGTGTGGGAAGGCACAAACAGGATGCCTGCTTTTGCTGCTTCCTGATTCGGAAATATTCTCGATAACTTTCCCATTAAAATAGCCATTATTCTCAGAAAGACTGGAAGTGGATCTTCGCTTGGAGATGCTCATCTGGTGCATTCTGTAAGAAGTCTTTGCAATAGCTCGGCAATAATGAGCGGTGCTTTTGTGTGTTTTTATCAGATGTTCAGTGTTCATTGTTCACCTTTTGAACTTCTGAAAGAAGTGGAATTGCATCACTGTAGAATGGAGTTGTAATGACCTTAAAACCCACCTGCTATCTTGACTGTTAGATTGGAAACATTAGAGCAACATACAGGCTGAAGTTTCACTCTTGCTTGTATCCTTGATTCTACCGTGGGCTCCACATCTCCTGCTTAATTAAAGGCGTATGTGAAGTGCTCATCCTTGGACTGAAGTTTTCTCACTCTTGCTCTTTTCCTCTCTCAGTATTTTGCTTTCACTCATTGCGTTCATCTCCTCACATTCGCATTCACGCTCACCCTGGCTCTTTTATGCTCTCTTGAGCAGAATGTTGATGTGGCGTCTGGTTTTGTTGCAGCCAGGTGCACTCAGAGTATTGATGAGGGTAGAACTGTACACTTTGAATGGAGTATTAAAGGAACAGTTGAAATGAGAATTTCTCTCATTTACTTTCTCATTCCTGCCAAAAAAACCCTGCTAAACTAGCCCAAGTTGGTTTACTGGTCCTAATGGGCATTTAACTGAAGAAATGTGGCCCAAAAAGACATCTTAAACCAGCAAACAGACCAATTTGGGCCAGAAAACTAGCTTAGGACTGTTTTTTTTTTTTTTCAGTACGAATGTCATTCCAAGCCAGCATGACCTGTAAATGACCTCTACATTTAATATAATAAAAACAAATAGGGACTGGGGCAGTTGAGCTTCAAAATTAAATAAAAACGCCATAAAAGTATCACAAAAAAGCTCCACGTGACTCATTCACTATAGGGCTGCACGATTAATCGAATGCGATTGTCATGCGCATTTTGTTAAAAAAGCCGGTTCTGTAATCAGCAGTAAATCATCATCACGTGCTTTCAGATGGAGCAGAATTGACTACACATAGCCGTAGTTCACTGACAAGTTACGCAAAAAAATCGCAGACAATTTTATTGCGCGATTCTGAAATCGAAGAAATCGTTCGCGATAATGACAGCTGTTTGCATAGCTTCTCAGTGAACTACGGCTCTGTGAAGTAAATGCTGCTCCATCTGAAAGCATGTGAAAATACCACATTTAATAACATATTTTTACTCCAAACTCACTTCATAACGTCAGTCGAGCGTTTGAAATAAATCCTTCTGAGATGATGTGGCTTCTTACACAGAATAAGGCACGCAACATATTTCATAGTATTTAAGCAGTGATAAAGGCATTGCATTATAAATATACTTTATTTTAATGAAAATTATAATAATAAGAAAGATAAACCGTATATTGCCGTAGTCGTGTGTTTATTAGTCACGTTGAATCAATGAAAGCAGTTGAATCTTCTGTTTATTCAGCTGCAGCGATAGGCATTTCCTGGGTTTCTTCTGCAAGGCGTATTTGGAGTTTCAGCACGAGAGCGCCCTCTGGCCTTTGGATGGAGATTTACTGCTGATCACAGAACCGTGCTTCACTGAAAGATACGCATGACAATCGCAGCTTCTGTCGAATCGCGATCTCGATTCCATTTCGATTTATCGTGCAGCCCTAATTCACTATATTCAAATTTTCTGAAGTCCAGTGATTATTTATTTGAGGAGCATCCAAATGTCAAATCTCATTTGCGTACACGCATATTCAATTATAAAATGAATATTTCAGTCCTGGATGTGGATTGGTCAGCTTAGTGTATATTGTGAATGCAGCGCAGAAGCACAACCCCTTATCGTTGCTTAAATATGGCACGTCGTTGCATCACAGTTAAAGGGGTCATATGATGCGATTGGATAGCTGGCCAATCACAGCACACCTCGCTTTTTCAGACCGATGAGCTTTGTAAAAATCGACGCGTTTCAAAAAGGCGGGGCATAGAGGAGAAACAATAATGTACAGTATGTGGAAAATAATGTGTTTTTTGAACCTTAAACCGCATAAACACATTTAATTACACCAAATACACAAAATAATGTTCTTTTTAGCAGCATCATATGACCCCTTTAAATTTTGGTCTCTCTTCCATATAAAGCAATTAAATGTCTTTAAAAGATTAGAATATGCAAGCCATTGGCCACTTTTGTGATAGACTCCAAAAATGACTGAATATGACAGCCCTAATATACATTTAAAATATCTTTATGTTCCATGAAGGAAAAACATTTGGAATGACAAAAAGGTAAATGTATGAAGACAGAATTTTCAATTTTGGGTGAACTGTCTCTTTAAAGATGTGACTTTAGATCTGAATGGTGCCTTGACCTTAACAGTCATGAATGGCTGTATGCCTATTGCCTATCATTTATTTAATTCCACTGCGGAGTTCAAGGAGATAGAAAGGGTGAAAGAGATGTAAAAGTAGAGAAGATGCAGTCGGGTCTGCAGCATTTTTCAGGTGTGTTATAGGTTTGTGATAGACAGCTGTACGTGTCAGCACAGGCAGTGCAGTATGGGCACAGTTGTGTAATGTCTCTCAGTCGGACTCAGGAATGATGAGCTCATACATAAAGTTTTTAGGTGACCGAGAGCAAACTGTGTGTGTTTTCCTTAAAGGAATAGTTCACCCCTAAAAATAGAAATTGTCATCATTTACCCTTATGTTGTTCCAACCCTGTATGACTTTCATTCATCTTTGGAACAAAAATGAATGTATTCTTAACATATTTGTCCATCCATTTAAAGTCTATGAAACATTTTCATGCTTCAGATAGTACATAAAGACATCCAAAAGTAATCCATAAGACTCTGATATGGTAAATGGAAGCTCAAATGTGTTTGCCTGACATGTGAGGACAAACCTCACTGGCTCTTGTGGTGTCACGCAAGCTTGTTTGTGCTTCTCTTTACCTTATTTGATGCGCTATGTGCATTGATCAGTGTTTATGCTAATTAAATCCTAAATGAAACAAAGTTTGTTATAAGCAATTGTATCAATTGAGAACAGCTCAATACATATAGATTACTTTTACGATGTCTTCATGAACTTTGAAATGTGAGAATGTTGCTTACACATGCTTTAAATGGTTGGACACAAATGATAAAAGAATATTAAAAGTAAATAATGGTACAAAATATTTTTTTTAAAACAAACATGTTTTGAAGAGGAAGAATAGTCTAGCATGTGGCATGTGGGTGAGTAAATTACAGAATTTTCATATTTCGGTGAACTATCCCTCTAAACGAGAGGAAAAGGCTGTTTGCTTGTGTGTGTTCAGCGAGGGAAGAGGAAAGGACTGCAAGCCGATGGTCTGTGCTCCGAGATTTCCGCTGAACTCTGGGAGGGGTCAGGCACGGGGCAAGGTCAGGGCTCTAAACAAACACACTTGCTTACATGCACGCATACAGCAGAGGGTCTATGACCAGAGTGACAGAGACTCATAACAGCAGCAGAAGCCAGAGAGAATGAAAAGAATGGAGACGGAAAGACAGCCATGTGTGCATTTATATACAGCGACTCTCTAATGGCGCTTTTCCACTGCATGGTACGGCACGGTAGGATCCAGTGAGAGCTTGATGGGGCGACGCGGAATGAAAAAGTTTTTTAGGAGTCGCGGCAGTAGAGGCGGCGCAACTATAATGACATGTGAATAATCCCGCCCACTCTAAAGCAATACTAAACTGCAGGGGAAACACAAACCGAGCCGAACCGAGCCGTGCCGTACCGTACTGAGCCGTACCGAGCTGAGTCGTACCACACAGTGGAAAAGCGCCATAATAGTATCTGGACGCTGAAGCCACAGTTAAAAATCTATTCTGTTCAATGCCGTCAATTGATAAAAATATTAAACCAAATGCAAACAGAACTAACTTGACATTTCTGAGTCATTTTTGTTATTACTTCAGGTGATTTCTAGTGAATGTATGAAGTAATTTCCTGTCAAGTTCACATTAATGCCCTAGCAGAGTAACCACAGATGTAGTTTAAAGCATTAACTAGATATATTTCACAAAAAGGTGCAGTCACCGTAGGCTTTGAGTAATAAATAATAAATACACCACAAATAAAAATGCATTCAAAATGCTAAAATCTATACTCAACCAAAGTTGAACATTGAACTCAACCAGTGCTGTGGGTTTGGGGCGGGACAGATATGCAAAAATTTGAGGAAAATGGTCATCGTTCTTGCACTCCAGTGGTGATTCAATTTTGATTAACATATAATTCTCATTAAATTTGATTCGATTCCCAGTTCATTAATTTGTCCAGTAACTCATTTTGAAATATTCAGTCAAAGAACCAGCTCGTAAGAGTCAATAATTACAGGAATTGGACTACACTGGTCGGCTGTTTGTTTTTGTTTTTATTCATTAAAAAGAACCGACTTCTAAGAGTTATTCCTTTCAAGAATCAGAATATGCTGATCTGGGGTGCGTTTCCCAAAAGCATCGTTAGCCAACTATGGTCGCAAGTTCCGTCATTACCAACATAATTCAACGATTCGGTGTTTACCGAAACCATAGTTCAAACGAACATTCGCCAACAGCGTCGCAAACTTACGTGGTTGGAACTACAGCTCTCGACCTGTGGTTAGAAGCATAGTTTCTTGTTAGCAAGGGATATGGGCTTAAATAAATATGCTATTGGGCACAATAAGCAAGCTACCATGCAGTGCAATCTATATATTCCATTCTATCTAAATATAAATGCATTTTAATCTATGTATGTTAGCGCGTCCTCTAAAAGCGTAT
Organism: Sinocyclocheilus anshuiensis; assembly: GCF_001515605.1. Classification (NCBI taxonomy): domain Eukaryota; kingdom Metazoa; phylum Chordata; class Actinopteri; order Cypriniformes; family Cyprinidae; genus Sinocyclocheilus; species Sinocyclocheilus anshuiensis. The sequence continues at coordinate 2,633,714 of NW_015548296.1, read as the reverse complement.
GTGCACAAATACCTAAGGAAACCCCAGAGTATGACGTAAGAGTAGGGGTGTGCGATATATATCGTCTGCGATAATATCGTAATTGTTGTTTTAACGATGTGTGATTTGACATTATCGAGTATTTTTATTAAAAACATTAGGAGTCAGCTGTCTTCGGCAGTCCTTAAGGTACCAGTACAATAACACACTCCGCAAAATATCGTCTAATTATCGTCATTGATAAAATCCCAGAAAATATCGAGATATTATTTTTTGTCAATATCGCACACCCCTACGTAAGAGGGAACCCGCAATGAATCAAACATCAAATAAAGCAAAATGGCAGGGAACAAAAAAATAGTAAATTATAGTCATCAGGTGCCATGTTCAATACAGCAGCATCTTAGAGATGTCTAATCGTTTAAATAGCAGAAGTTATTCCTCCACCACATGCGTGTGACGTCATTAACAATGGCCCTATGTTGTTGAACTAATGTGGTTCAAACGACGGAGATGCGACCGTGCTCGGGGAAACAGTCGTAACTAGCTAGTTCGTTTCAACAACAATGCATCGTACTATGCTGGTTAATCAGCGAGTTACGTCGTTGTATGGGAAATGCACCCCTGGCTGTTTTTTTATTTTATTTTTTTATTCACTCACTAGCAAGAACTGGCTCATGAGAGTCATTCACTTTAAGAACCGGACAGCGCTGGTCGAGCAATTTGTATTTTGATTCACTAATAAGAGCCAGCTCATAAGATTCATTCATTTTAAGAATTGGCTTGTGTGTGATATTGAAGTCAATATTGGGACTATTCAAAATAAGCTATTTTAAAATCAATATTTTTATCCAGCCCTACCAGTGGCACAGAAATCATACTTCACCTTTCAAATAAATGCCAAATGGTTTGATATTTTGTATCTAATGCAATGACATTCATACATTTTAAGTGTGGCTTAAGTGCGATTAATATTTTGGGCCACACTATGTCTTTGCATACATAACTTGGAAGGAAGACCGACATATCAGAAAGGCCAGTTCTAATAACAAAAAAGGACATGATCACAGGGAGGCAGAGAAGTGAGAAGTATCACCAAAGAGGAGGAAGTGTTGTCGTTAGTGAAGTGGGCGGAGCAATGACGGTAAAAGTAGGAAGAAATGGTGTGATTGTGTGTCATAATGAGACGTGTGGAGGAAGGACATTATATCACTATGTTTCTGACATACATTTTGAAGGGAATGTTTTGTGACCAGATTGTCTTTAATTCTGTATTAGAGTAATTCAGATTCATTAGTCTGCTTTTTAATTAGATCATTTATACATTTCATTTATATGTTGTGCAGCGTACGGCTTCGTGGATTGAGATAATTGACCCAGTCCCTGCTACAGAAATACACACACACACACACAAACACACTGAGGGTTAATCCATTTCCCCTGGAGCCCCGTTTCACTCCATCATAATCAGTGTCTCTTCTCAGACACACTGTCACACAAACACACACACGCGTGCGCAGCACCGCTGCTGAGGCCTGGAACATTCCACGCATTCAGCTGTATGTGGGAACACTTAAAAAATAAGCTGTAGACACGTACACACACTTGCAGTTTTATACTAAAACAGTTTGAAAAGATATGAAGCCTTCAAGTGCATTGTCTAGAAGTGCCAAAGTCAGCTCATTATTTGTTTGTAGTGTACTTGTGGTGGAATAGAAGTGCTTGTTTTCTTTTAGAGATCATAATATGCCTTTGGTTGTGTGTTTTCTGCCCCTAATCTAAACTTTGCATGTTTCTTAGCTGCTGATATGTTTTAAACATGAGCGGAGTGGGTGAGAACTCACTTGAGCCGTTGTGCTCGGACCGAAAGCGCAAACTCTCCACATGTGACACACCAGGACAAGGGTGAGACATTTTAGGGTGCGATAACAAACAGCGTTTTAGGTCTTTTAATGTTCTTCCTTCCTAAAATTGTGTGCGTGTTTTTAATCTACAGATGTGATAAGCGCAGGAGGGAACAGGAGAGCAAGTATATCGAGGAGCTGGCCGAACTGATTTCGGCCAACCTTAGTGACATCGACAGCTTCAATGTCAAACCAGACAAATGTGCCATCCTTAAAGAGACAGTGCGCCAGATACGACAGATCAAAGAGCAAGGTACACATCTGCTCGAACTGCTCTTTTACATATCAGTCTGAGAAAATATTTACTAAACCCACAGTGTGGGGAAACAGATGAATTTCCTCGGTTTTATAAAAACGCTGCCACCTGGTGGCAGGTGGAATATTGTGATACTGCAAATATTCACTAGAGTGAACATTTGTAATTTTGTAATGCCTTTGCTAGTTTTAGCTAATAGAAAATGTAGTTTTAGACATTAAAAAATCTCTTTTTTTAGTGCAGTGCAAATATGACTACATCTGTGGATGTAAATGAATGCGAATGAGTGGATTATCCAGCGGCAAAACTTAGCAAATCTAATTTGACTAAAATCAGTAAATCATTTTCCATAAAGAAAAATGTAACTTAATTATCAGAGTTGAGGTATATTTTCTACAATTATACTCCTGTGTTACATAATTATATATTGCATTCAGAACTGTAGTCTGCACAAGTTTGTTGCGCGAGACAGGCCTATGCATGCCTTTTTTCATTTGGACTATAACCCGGAGTTCACACGGTGAAACGATGAATAGGCATTGTTGTTCATTCTTCCTTATTTGACATTCCATTGGTTAATAGTGTCTTACGGGAATGAAACCTACAAATCTACATATCAAAATAAGCAGACCCATTTTTCTGCTGTTCCCTTGCTATAATATGGTGAGACAAATATGCATTAACACTACCTTTCAAAAATTGTATTGCACAAAAAAAAACCTCTTTACAGCTGTTTATTTTTCTAAAATGTTTCTAATATGTGGTCTGTATTCACACGCTTCACAGGTAAAAGCTCATGTGGCGATGATGATGTCCAGAAGGCGGATGTGTCCTCTACCGGTCAAGGGGTCATCGACAAGGACCATCTGGGCCCTCTGTTGCTGCAGGTAAGATTAGAGACCTAGGTCAATGGTCACCAGAAGCTCATTTGCTCACTTCTCATTCTAGCATTCTTCCCGATTATGATTTAAAGTGTTTTATATTCTCTCTCTCTCTGTCAGGCTCTGGATGGGTTTTTGTTTGTGGTGAGTCGTGAAGGCAGCATTGTGTTTGTGTCAGATAATGTGACTCAGTACCTGCAGTATAAACAGGAGGAGCTGATCAGCACCAGCATCTACAACATACTGCATGAGGAAGACCGAGACGAACTGCATAAACACCTGCCCAAAAACAATGGTATATATGTCAGTGTATATCTTTTAAGTAAATGTTGCTCTTTATCTGTTCACTAAAACATAAGCAGATAGATATGACTAAGTTCATGAGCATCTTGCATTTTGTATGTATTTGAAGGTCCCAACAGTGTGTCATGGGGCGGTGATGCCTCCCGTCAGAAGAGTCACACATTTAACTGTCGCATGCTGGTGAAGTTTGGCCGTGGCGGTCCTGGAGGTGAAGAAGGCACCGGTGGGCCTCGCTATGAGACCATGCAATGTTTCGCTCTCACACAGCCTAAAGCAATGATGGAGGAAGGGGAAGGTCTGTAGTAAATTTAGATTTTATAATTTCAGTACTTTTATACAGATTGAAGTCGATATACGTTGTTTTATAGTGCCGCTTGTGAATTAGCATTAAAGTATTAAGGGTGTTTTTCTTCTTTCTGTCTGTCAGATCTGCAGTCTTGTATGATTTGTGTAGCACGGAGAGTGACGGCAGTGGAAAGGACAGAACGATTCAGTACTAGACACGAACTGTCAGGTAAAATTGATTACAGTGCAATTTTAACTTTTTAAATTTTAAATTTTAAGTGTTAATCTCATCAATGAAACTGATTTTTCTCTCTGAAGACAAGACGAAAATTCATCATGACAATAATTGAACAATATTAATTAAAATGACTTGAATTCTAAATATTAACGACAACATTTTATACAACATGTACAATATGTAATGAATCATACTATATATATATATATATATATATATATATATTAGTGCTGTCAAACGATTAATAGCGATTAATCGCATCCAAAATAAACGTTTGTTTACAAAATATATGTGTGTACTGTGTATATTTTTATGTATATATAAATACACACACATACAGCATATATTTTGAAAATAAAATGTTTATATATTAAATATATTTGTCTAATATAAATTATATAAGTGTATTTATATATATATATATATATATATATATATATATATACACACATAAATAAATATACACAGTACACACACATATATTATGTAAACAAAAACGTTTATTTTGGATGCGATTAATCGTTTGACAGCACTAATATAAATATACATTATTTAGCAGAAATGTTGAATTTATTTAATTAGTAAATATTGAAAATGTTTAAATAGAAGACAAAACTTTGAAACCGATTGAGGAAAAAAATGATTTAAATTAATCATTATATAATGATTATATATAATATAATCAAATTATATATGAGTTCGGTGTTGTACCACATCTGAGTGTGTATGTTTGACCCCAGGTAAACTGATCGAGATCGAGCAGCAGAGCCTGTTGCACACCACCATGCGTCCTGGCTGGGAGGATTTAGTGCGCAGGTGTATGCAGATGTTCCTGCATCGCAGTGAGGGTCAACCCTGGTCCTACAAGAGACACTATCATGAAGGTATGTGGTAATACACCTGCATGGATCTTTTCAGTATTTCTCAGCTTTAATCTTTACTTTAATTAATTGTGTAAATTAAGTAAATTACTTAATGTACTTGACAAATGATGTTGAAAGACAAAATAGAAGTGTGAATTCTGTAAGTTGTTAATATGGCAGAAATAAAAACAGGCTGCTTTTGCATGCGGTGTGAAATGGGTTTGACAGATTGAATACATGTTTTATTAATGTTGTTTGTATTCTTCTTCTTTTCAGCATATGTTCATGGTAGAGCAGAGACTCCACCCTATCGGTTCTCTTTGTCAGATGGCACTCCAGTAACAGCACAAACGCGAAGTGAGCTCTGCCGAAACCCTGTCACCAATGACCCGCTCACTTTCCTCTCTACTCATCTTCTGCAGAGGTTTGTTCCTCTCCAAGTCAACAGTTATACACTACTCTGATTTTACATGAAAAGGCCTCTGTGTTCTCCTCGCCTTCACTTATATTTCAATCACTTTCACACAGGGAGCAAAATGGATACCGACCCAATCAGGGTGGTGTAATGCGATCAGTTATGGGCAATGCCAATCCGAATGCCCAGATGGGCATGGGCAATACCAGAGGCTATGGCATGAACGAGCAAGGTCACATGGGACCCAGAGGAGCTATGTACGGCCCAGGCAACAGGATGAATCAAATGAACCCGATGCACCAGATGAATTCAATGAATCAGATGAATTGCATGAATCAGATGAACTCCATGAATCAGATGGGCCATCCCGGCATGAATCAGCACCAGCAGGGTCAATTTCACGGTGGTGGCTATGGAATGGGCATGACAAGTCCCTCCCAAGGAAGCCCTGGTATGAACCCTGCTCAGCAGAATCTCATGGGGTCACCACGGATACGAGGGAGTCCTAAAATGGGTGCAAGTCCTTTCTCACCTGGAGGTAAGTGTCCTGTTTTTGCATTTAGGATTAGATGGATGTAAGATTAGGCCTGTGGAATCTAACAGAATTCCATAGACCGCTCCATTCAGTTCCACAGAATCAAACATGTCACTTCCAAAGTTCTAAACATCCCAGGCACCTTGTGCTTTTGTTTATTAAAGGGATAGCTCACCCAAAAATGAAAATTCTGTCATTAATTACTCACCTACATGTCGATCCAAACCCGTAAGATCTTCATTCATTTATGGAACACAAATTAAGATATTTTTGATGAATTCCGAGAGCACTCTGACCCTCCCATAGACAGCAAGGATCCTAACACGATCAAGGTCCAGAAACGTAGTAAAGACATCGTTAAAATAATCCATGTGACATCAGTGGTTCAACCGTAATTTTACGAAGCTATGAGAATACTTTTTGTGCGACTTTATTCAACAATTTGTCTCCTCTGCATCATCCTGGCGCCATTTTGGAGAGTATCACATATGTAATCAACGTATGCAACGTATGTATGCGGATATGTTGTTTACGTTCAAATCAAAGCGTAAACAATGTATCCGCGTACATGCGTTGCATATGTTGTTTACGTATGTGATACTCTCAGAGAGAGTAGAGAGCTCTCTGAATTCATCAAAAATACCTTAATCTGTGTTCCGAAGATGAACGAAGGTCTTACGGGTGAGTAATTAATGACAGAATTTAATTTTTTGGGTGAACTATCCCTTTAAATATTTTATCTAATTATATAATTCTCTTACCTGATCATAAATAGGGATTTGTCAAAGTTGTTAAGCAGTTGTCCAACTTTTACTGAAAATGTGCGATTTCCGATTCATTAGCCAATATACTTAAGAACATTTACATTTAATCATTTGGCAGATGCTTTTATCCAAAGCAACTTACATTTGAGGAATACGTCAAGAGATTTACCATAAGATGGCAATAAACACACAAAGAAGTACCCGTTATACAAGGTTTCAGTCATTGTTAAAAATAGTAAAAGCTAGGACAGGAAGGGAGTAAATGGCAAAACTAGAAGAATGCAGTAAATGGCAAAACTATTGCGCAACAAACCAATGTGTTTATAATTACAATATTGATTGAAATAATATGATAAATAGTAGTTTGCAAGATCAGGCCACATAGTTAAAATAACTGGTAGTAAATGACACTGGGTGCTCTTACATTAATAATAAGGTGGCTATTTTAATTTGGTTGCATTTAAATCAAATCTGCAGATCTTTCCTTTCAACCATTAAAGAAAATGTGCAAAGATTCTAATGGCCTAATGAAATATACTAGTTGTGCTGTCTCTATTAGTGCTTAATTTGAGAATAAGCTCAAAATTTAGCTATATTTTCTTGATTTCACAGGCATGCACTCTCCCATGGGTCCTGTGGGAATGGGCGGCAGTGGTGGATCTTCTGGTCCATCAGGTGGCAACACTTTCACCAATAGTTCTTTGAATGCTCTCCAGGCCATCAGTGAAGGCGTTGGCTCTTCTCTACCTTCAGCTCTCAACTCACCTGCCCACAAATCCGACAGCTCTCCCAGCATCAACTCGACCCAGTCAAGCCAGCAAGGCCAGACCGGCAACAGCAAACCCAGCTCTGGGGATTCCAAGAGCCCGTCAAGTGCTCACAGCACAGGGTTAGAGCAGCAACAGGCTTCTTCATCGGAGACCACGGATAAACCGGACAGTCAGTCCAGCAAGGATGCTTCCACTGCGGCCGAAGCCAACCGGAGAGTCCCTGATGGAAAGGGCCATAAGAAGTTACTTCAGTTGCTCACATCCCCAACTGAAGAGATTGGGTCTGGTGGACCTGTCCCAGGTTGTGCCTCCACTCCAATGGGTCCTGACTCAAAGGAGGCAGGAAGTGGCATGATGAGTCCTTCATCGACGGGAGTGTCCTCCTCATCTGGTTCATTATCGGGGAATAACGTAAATCAGCAAGGCTCGGGAGGAGTGTCGTCCACGGCTTGTCACGGTGGCTACCACAGTTCTCACACCTTACAGGAGAAACACAAGATACTCCACAAACTTCTTCAAAATGGAAACACTCCCGACGAGGTGGCTCGCATTACAGCCGAGGCCACTGGTAAGTCCTCTCTTGGTTCAGAGCCCCCAGGTGCTGAGGGGAGGAATCTAGATCTCAAGCAGGAACAGCACAGCCCGAAAGAAGGAAAAAAACCACAAGCCCTCCTTCACTACCTCCTCAATAAGGACGACTCCAAAGAGCCCAATGCAGCAGAGGTCAAGTCAAAGCTGGAGGAGCTGGAAGGGAGAGGGGTCACTGGAGGGCAGGGGTCAGGGGTCACAACCTCAAATTCTAACAGCCAGGAGGGCAAAGTCAAGATCGAACCTCCCGATGAGGTATTTATGGTTAATTCATACTGCTTAAGTACTTCTCATGTTGGGTTCATATTTCTATACTTCTCAAGATCACATCAGTCTTATATTTTGGGATTAATCTAATAATAAATATAAATACATATTTTTAACTAAATAAATAAATGTAATATATAATACTACTAATTTTTAAAATAAATTAATACTTTCATTCAGCAAGGATGCATTAAACTGAACAAGTCACAGTAAAGACTTGTATAAGGTTACAAAAGTTTTCTATTTCAAATAAACTTTCATCAAAGAATCTAAAAGAAAGAATCCAAAGTAAGTTCCATTTAAAGGAATGCATTATATTTTGAAGTATATTAAAATAGAAAACAATCATTTTAAATTGTAATAATATGTTTGTTGAATTGTAATATTTGTAAATATATCTGTTTTTTGGTCATATTGCAATACATATTGCATTAAAAATACTTTTCAACATGATATTATAATTTATTATATTTTAAAAAGCCTTAAGTCATTGCTTAAAAATCTCAGCTGTAGTTTTATAAACAACTTGAGACTGTCTTTGCACATTTTGAAAAATACTGGCAGTTATTAAATTGTTCTGTTGATATGCAGAACTCTCATGCAAATTTGCAATTACTTATTTATCATTCTAAGACCAATCCTTTGTTTTATTTTTCCAGCTGGATAATTTGGAGAGTATTCTCGGAGGGCTGAGGAATTCTGGTTCTGGAATGTTTGCTGATTCTGGAACTGGAGGAACGGAAGGGGGCAATAAGCAGGGCAATGGACCTAACAGCACCGCACATGGTGAGTAACAACACCTTAAGGGCCTCAAAAGTCAGGAAGGGGATGTTGAAAATTGAATGTAAAGATTAATAGAAAATATATTGGGCATATATTATGCAGGTAACTGCTGATGACCATGAGGATGACCAACAAAACCTGCCCTGTGTTTTTATTCTTAATGCAATTTGTATGAATTGCTGTGTATTTCAGACCGGGAGGGTGTTTGTATGGGCTCTGGTCAACGTGTGCCCTTCCAGAGGGCTGTGTCTGTCGATGGTAAACCCTTGAGCGGTCCGGGCATGACTGGTAGGAGGAGAGCCCCTTCCTCTCTTGTCAAACAGGAGCATACTGACACCCAGATAGGCATGGGTGAGTGTCTCATATATTCAGCTTTAATTTTATGTAGCTACAACTCTACATGCATTCATTCTTTAGCTGAATTTTAACATTCCCAACATGCTTTTCCCAGGAGGTCCAAACAGGCCAATGGGAATGCCCAATCGTCCCCCCATGGCAAGTGCAGGAGATTGGGGAATGTCCAGTTCCGGCAGCCCTGTCGGACACCCTGGCATGGGTCGCACAGGCATCGACCACAATCCCAAGAGCATGATGGGAGGACCCATCGTTAACCGATCAAACAGCGTTCCTGCAACCAGATCTATGTTGCAGCAGCAGTTGATGGATATGGGTAAGTTCTGTTAACTCAATACCAGCAGTGTGGGCCTATTACGACAGATAAAACATCCAATTAAATCTTTCAAACTGCATGATGTTGTTTTTGCAGGGCCTTATGATGTAGGAATGGGTATAAATTCGTTCAGTGGGCAGGCACCTCCACCACAGTCCCCTTCGTGGCCAGACAGTGGGATGAGAATGGAGGGAGCACAGAATGCAAACAGGTAACATAAGTGAGGCATTTAGTCATTTACATTTAGTCATTTAGCAGACGCTTTTATCCAAAGCGACTTACAAATGAGGACAATGGAAGTAATCAAAATCAACAAAAGAGCTCAGTTAGCTTAACGCAGTACACGTAGCAAGGTTGTTTTTTAATTATATAATAAATAAAAAGAAAACAGATACAATAGAAAAAGAATAGGGCAAGCTAGTGTTAGAGGCCTTTTTTGCTTTTGTTAATTGTATAATAAATAAAAAGAAAAGAAATAGATACAATACAAAAAAATAGAGAAGCTAGTGTTAGTTTTTTTTTTTTTTTTTTAAACAAGCATTTAGTAAATGAATATATATAATTTTTTTAATATTCAGATGTAATCCCCTTTGTAATCGTTAACATTTTCATAAGCAGCTGTAATTTAATTACACATTTTTTTTTCTCAGTGACTGTAACAGACTACAGTTACATTTATTTTGTAATTAAATTACGTAACAGCATTACAGCACTGGTGGGAAGTCACTGTCTTGAGTCATTGAGTCGTTCATTAAACTCATTTGTTCAAACAACTGATTCATTCATGAACGATAAAAACAGCAAGTGGCTGTTTTTATAATTTGACAATTAAAACAATTTATTACTGTAGATGATTCATAGACTTAAATTAACTTTGTTTTTTAACCATATTTTGATCAAATTATCTATTATAATCATATTTTTCCCTTTTTTAACAAACTTTTACTTGATTTATTCTTAAAACCAAAAAAAGTACCTAATTAAAACAAGTGTGTTCATCTGAGGATTAAGGTTAAATAAATTAATCTTGTTTTAAGGATGTTTTGATGGTTTTACACACGTCAATAACATCCTTTTTGTCTGCTTTTTATACATCAGGCTGCCATTTAATAACTCTCTGGATGACCTACTGGTCCCTCCGTCTACCACTGAGGGTCAGAGTGATGAGCGAGCTCTGCTGGACCAGCTGGACTCTCTACTCAACAACACTGACGTTATCGCTCTGGAGGAGATCGACCGTGCCCTTGGCATACCAGATCTCATCAACCAGGTACCCAGCCAGTCTGCTTCATGGAAGAGATGCGTTCAGTTTATAAATCACAACCCTCAGTGCTGTGGTGTTGAATATGTTAGAGCTGCTGCCCAGTCACATTCACTGAAAACCACCGTCTTGGTCTATTCTCTCTTCAGGGTCATAGTTCAGACCAGCCCCCTCCGACAGACCCCTTCTCTGGTCATGGTCCGGGACCTGACTCCTCTATGGGTATGGACCCCAAGGGCATGTATGGGCAGGGCTACCCGGGCCCCCCTTCCATGGGAATGCAGGGTGGATATGGCCGTGGTCCTGGACCTGGTCCCATGCCAGGGCAGTCTGGACCAGGGTTTAACCCCATGATGAGTCAGATGAACCAGCAGGGTGGCTTCCCCGGAATGGGCAGTATGGGCGGTATGCACCCTCGTGCTAATATGACAAGGCCACGGATGGGGAATCCGACCAGATACCAGCTGCAGCAGAGACTGCAGGGACAGCAGGCAAGCAGCTGCGCGCCAATAACACTCAACTTATAATTTCTGTAAAAGACACAAATATGAGTGGTCAATGTAGAAGTGTAATCGAATAACCTGATATTGCAGCTGATGCACATTTTAGAAATTATAGTGTCCCAGAATATATTTAGCTATATTATTTTGAGTAATGTAGGGCTGTGACTACTAATTAATAACAGTTAATAGTGAAAATGATAAAAAATAGTGAATATTATAAGCATTATAAAATTATAAGGCAGTATTGATTAGATACTAGGTCTTGTTGCTGAAATTTTTTTTTGGATGTGTATTTAAAAAAATTAACTTAAATTTAAATGTTTTTAATGTGAGCTTTCTTTTGTAGCTTAACCATATAATGGAAGATTATTGATGATAAAAATATCTTTAAAAAATATATATTTGTTATTTTTGCATTTTTGAGGACTGCAGCTGAACAGTGAATATTTCAAACATTTCACAATATTTAGTAATAAATATTTGCCTTCCAAAGTTTAGTTCCAAAATATTATTTTTAATTTTAAATACCAAACTGGTAATGTTTGCTTGTAATTTTTCACTTTACAAATTTGGCTCCACAGTTTCAGTGGTATAAATTTAAATGCAATTTCAAACACATTTAGGAATTGCAGAAAAAGTGGTGTTTTTATTAAGAGCAGTGCTTTTTTTTTTAAAAGGCATTTGACATTAATATACTTCCAGAACAGAACATCCAAAACAGTGATTAAACGTTGCTGTTGCTGGGTTTAGATATCTGCTGATTCAATGATATATGTTGTTAAACATACATTTTAGGTTCTAAATTAACAATAGATTCAACACAAATAATTTATTAAATCACTTTATTATTTGGATAAAGGAAAACTTTAGCATTTAGCATGTCTCATAACATTTGATTGTTCCTTTGCTACAGTTTTTGAACCAGAGCAGGCAGGGCATGGGGATGAGGCCAGATAACAACCCTGCAGGAAACCCTGGCATGAGACCTAGCATGCAGTCAGGCATGGGCGGCCAGGTACCTTTTTTTAATCTTTTGATGATATCTGAAGCCTTATACGTGTTCATTTTCTCTCTCTAATATCATCCCTCCTTTATCTTTCAGCCTGGTTTCCTGAATGCACAGATGATGGCCCAGCGCAGCAGAGAAATGATGAATCTTCAAACAGAGGTATAAATAGATCATTTTCAAAATATGCATTTGTGTGTCTGTCAGTGATGTGGAATTGCATATATGATACTTAACCCCCATTGACAATGTAACTGAAGTATAAGATTTTATGTAAGACTGATCATAACCAGTGTCTTATGTAAAATGTTTAACCATTGTTTTCTCCCTTTCTACAGATGAGAAGACAGAGGATGATGATGATGATGCAACAGCAGCAACAGCAGCAGGTTGCAGCCGGAGGCTTCAGTCCCCCTCCTAATGTCACAGCTCCCACAGGAATGGACAACCCTATGGGAGGGCCACCAATGACCCAGCCCGGCCAGCAGCCCTTTAACTATGGAGGCAGCTATGGTAGGCTAGTTATTGGGATCTTGTAGTTTGAAAAATGTACTATAAAATAACAAGTAATGACACATGGTGGATAAAATAATTGGAATAGAATAGCAATTTGCTTGGGTATATTGATTGCTGATTAACACGCTATGCACTTTCTTGTTGCTTTCTTTTTATAAATGTCTCTGGGTTGTGATTCCAGGTATAGGCCAGCAGGGGGATCCTTCATTTGTGGCAACAGGCAGCAGCCCCCCTAATAATATGATGTCTGGCCGTATGGGTGGCCCTCAGAATCCCATGATGCAACAGCACCCTCAGAGCAATCCCATGTACCAGTCTGCAGAGATGAAAGGCTGGGGACAGGGGCCTATGCCCATGAATAAGTAAGTCATAAAACCTTCTATAGCACCGTGGAAATGTCAGTGAATTTTTGCCTTCAGGTCTTGAAAAATAGTTACAATTACAAAAATCATGAAATTACGATTACAATTAGTCATGAAAATGTTATGGAAATTACTGTAGTTAAAAAAGCACATAAAATATACAAACAAATGTATAAGTAAAGAATATTCAGTGGTACAAAGTATATTTAATATTCTTTAAAAGAATATTTAATATTAATTTTTGTTTTATTACTGTACACTATTGTATATAAATAAGATTTTCAAATTATGGTCAGATATAAAATAAAATTTAACCAGCTAGAAAACAGTCAAAAGCTGTGTTTTTATTGTTATATCTGAAATAAAAATATATTAAAGCTAAATTTACATCTAAAAGATAATAATTAAAGATATAAACATCAAAGGTAATTCAAAATAAAAATAATATCAATAGTAAACTAATATTTTAAAAGGAAAAAATTAATACTACAAATAGACTTGTGTGGAACACTGTCAAGTAGTAAGTAAAATCAACCTGTCAGTCACAATAGTCCTTAGTACATGGCCTTTAATAGAGTTCATCTTTATATTGGGTGTATTTAATTTAATTTTATTATTATCCTGTTTTATCTGTTTCCTAGTTCATACTCGCAGCAGCAGCAATATCCCCAGCAGGGGGCGCCGGGACAGTATGGGGCAATGATGATGAACGGCTCCATGCAAGGAGGTGTAAATGGCAACGGTGCAGGACAGATGCCCCCAATGCAGGGCCAGATGGGCATGAACACCATGGGTATGGGACGCATGCCAATGGGACCCGATCAGGTACAGATTGCATTGATTTAGTTACATTAGGCCATCTAAGATGTAGATGAGCTTGTTTCTTCATCAACACTAATTACTGAAATTTAGCATTACATCACTTGCTCACCAATGGATCCTCTGCAGTGAATGGGTGCCGTCAGAATGAGAGTTCAAACTGCTGATAAAAACATTACAATAATCCACATGACTCCAGTCCATCAGTTAACATATTGTGAAGGGAAACGCTGCATGTTTGTAATAAACAAATCCATCGAGACATTTTTACAAAAAAAAAAGAGAGTCCTCTAGCCATAATATTGCTTTCTCCAGTAAAAAAAAACTTGAATCTGAATCAAGAGAGAAATGTGCACAGACCAAACACTGTTTACAAGCAAAAACAGTCTAACACTGTTCTAAACAAATATGTGGGTGGATTTTGATATGAGAGGACAACAGGGGTTGGACTTTTTTTTTTATCGGAGGAAGGGTTATTATACAGACTGGTATTTTGGCCAGAAGTGACCGTTTAAAGATAAAATGCAGATTTGGATTTGTTTCTTACAAATACACAGCTTTTTCACTTTACAAGACCTTAATTGATGGACTGGAGTACTGTGGATTACTTGTGGATTATTGTGATATTTTTATTGAACTCTCATTCTGACGGCACCCATTCACTGCAGAGGGTCCATTGGTGAGCAAGTCATGTAATGCTAAATCTTGCTAATCGATTTTGATGAAGAAACATGGCCAGAGGTCTTCTTTAACTGCACTAAAAGATGCAATATGTTACTTTTACTTATCTGCGCACGTATAATATGCGTTTTACAGAAGTACTGCTGAGGAGATGAGCCATCTCTGTCAAAGCTGGATTCGAACTCGGGACTCACACATCAGTCCAGTGAGGAAATGTCAACACGAAGCTATAAAATCCACCTAGTAGGGGATAAATCACTGGAAATCTCCAGTGAAAACTTGACTGAGAGAGAGAAAGACATGGAACGGGAGAGAGAGAGAGACTCAAGCCTTCTCTGTGGGCTTCTTTCTGAATATGCCCAGTAGCGAGTGCAGCAGGCTCTCTCCTGTCCCATGTGGCTGTACTGCAGTACACAACATAACCACCAGGGGGATCAGAGTAGGAATGGCTGTGGTACAACTCGACAGTGTGGGGGAGCACTTTATTTTAAGGCTAGTACGGAAAAGGATAGTTGCAATATATTTCTTGCTTTTCTAGCCTTATAGAACAATTATGTGCATATTGTCCATTTTGAATTTGTTTCGGACAAGCCTCGTTTTAAAGAAAACCGTGGGAATTGTAAACACCAGAACTTCATCACTTGCGCATATCAAAGCAATAATCCTCCTCTCAATGCCACCGGCTCAAAGCGGTGTGTCAACAAAAAGCAAATGGTACTGCAGTATTAGACAGGATTTTTTTTCTTTTTTTGTGTGTGAATAAGATTAGAATTGTAAATACTGTCTGCTACATATGTATCATACATGCTTTTACTACATACTTTTTTTGCACAGCGTTTGGGCCCGGTTAGGTCCATCTTATCTATATTTTAGGTCAGTACTGCTCTGGGTTTTACATCTATTTTAACTTTTGTCAAAGGGAGAAAATATTTTATTTTTATCCTTTCCAGCACAGCCTCTTTTTCTTTCTTTTTTTTTCTTTTTTCTTTTTCCAACAGTGACTGCTATTATGTTTGGATGGCACTATTTCTAACATCACTAACATGTTATGCAGTGACGGTTTCATAATTTTATTTTCATTTCCATTTGTACTCCTGACCGAAAAAAAAAAAATGGTGCAAGTTTTCCGATGATACGCAAAGATTATGTTTGTTGTTGCTTTTTGAGCTAGCTCTTAATAAGGAAAATTACTCACTTTTCTCACTGTATCATACTGTTGGTTCTTCAGAAATCTACCTTTAAGAAACATGCACAATCCAAAGATGTTTTTTTTTCAGTCTTTTTTTCCTGTTTTCTCAAGTTTGATTACAGAAATGTATCCATTTACATGTTTTCGCGCAAATGCGCGGAGTAAAAGGTACATATCATATGAACATATTACTACATATTATGATTTTGTACTATATACTGTATACATACAAAACCAAGTATACCTGTTTATTTTTGAGGCCAGTTAATATTTTAGCAGTATTGTCTGTGCTTTTGGAGGGTTTCTCTATCATGCGGTTTATTCGCTCTTCAGTTTAAGTTTTGTTAGATTTTGATGATTATGAATTATCTACAGAACTGCCAAGACTTATAACTTGTAACTACACACCTCGTTTTAAAACTTTTCTTAAACCACTTTTAAGAGCCTCTTGGATGTAGTAGTCCAGTCTTTACCATCAGTGACTTCAAATAGTGCTGATTCCCAGATGTGGGAATGAAATACAGTTGGGAAACTAATAATACATCAGTCTTTTCAGGAAAGCAACACTATCATTTGTGTTAATTTCGCTAGGTTACTGTTGATTGTGACAGAGTATATTTTGAAATGATTATTCCGGGAAATTGAGGTTACTGTGGAGTGTTTTCAGAACTGGTTGACTGAGGGGTGTGAACGGAAGATAAGCTCACATTTTACAGGATGTAAATTACAATACACTTAATTATTTTGCTTGATGTTGATATTGTTGTAAATAAAAGTTCTATTTAAACGTGACATGTATTCCATATAGTTTCTCTCTCTCTCTCTCTCTCTCTCTGTGTGTGTGTCGTAGGCCTGTCGCAATAATCAATATATCGACTTATAGCGTAATATATGTACATGACTGCAATAATTTTTGGTGACGCAATATATCACCCGTTATATTTACTTAAACATTTATGTCACCATGTTTTGTACATTCCACTTGCGCCTGTGTCTTTTGCAGCTTCTTGTAAATAACAAGGTGTAGTCATGAGGTGCTAGTTCAAATTTAAAAAATGCTTCTGCAAAAAAAGTTTCATCTGCAGATATGGTCTTGTTTAGGGATCTGTGCCTTTGTGCATACGGACATCTGACTGCTAAGTAGGGATTGTGTTTTCAGCAATAGTGTGAACCCTTAATTTACAGAGAAAAGAAGGTCGGGAAAATCTCCATACAAGTTCTTTGTGCATTTTTATTTTTTTCTACTTGTTACTTTGCACTTTTTGTTAGAAAATATTTATTTACTATTTATTCAGGTTTTTAAAAGGTATCTAATATTTTGATACTTAATTTCCATGATCTAAATATTCTTAAAAATGTAAAGTTTGTTGTCATTTGGAAGTGTGTAGGCCTTCTTGCATTATTATGCTGTTACATTATGATTATATATTCAGTGGCATAAAATGGTCCTTAAAATGACAATAATATCGCTTATCGCAATTATTTCTGGGGCAATATATCGCACAACAAAAAGTTGTTATCGTGACAGGCCTATGTGTGTGTGTGTGTGTCTATTTATTTTGGGCACCCAGAAGTGAGATAAATTTGTTAAAACTATAAAATTAAGAAAATAACGTTTTGTTTTGTTTTGTTTCTCTTTTTTTTCAATGGTAAAATGCAAGAGGTTTTTGTTTAAAGTTAGTTTTGAGTATTTATTACTAGCTGTATATAAAAACTAAAGTCTAGATAACTCCAAGAGAGTTGGATAACTCAGTAAACGTGTGTGTACAGACCAGTGTTGTTTAAGTATTACAGAGATACTATTATAGTTTTTAAATATATTGAATCATTTTTGTTTTCCATTTTTTTATTTTTATTTTAAGTAATTTTGTTGTTTTATTTTTATTTTTTACTGCCTGTTTTTAAATTTTAGTTTGAGCTATTTTAGTGCATCAAGTTAAACTAAACGAAAATGAGAAATGCTGTCTTGGGAACTAACTGAAGTGAGTTGATGTTAAAGTTAATGTTTACTTTATTTCAAGTAACACATTTTTTCTTATGGTTTTAGTTCTAAGTTAAATATAATAATCTTGGCTAAACCTGGCCATATTGTGGAAAATATATCAGAATATAGTGCAACGTTGAACGTGCTTTTGAGAACACTTGAAGCACTCTTCACTATTTGACAGGCTCAACTCATATTCCTCTCTACATACATCAACAGGTTATGTTTTTGACGGTTAGTACATTATTTTTTTTGTTCATAAAACCAAGATTGTTGTAGGTTGTAAATAAAACAAAGACTGTTTGAGTAAGAAAAAGCTATTTCTGTTTTTCTGCTTCAAAATGTCACGTTTAACTGAGTCTGTCCCCACGATGTAAGGCAACTTAAAATCATTTAGCCTACCTCCGAACTGTTCAGGTGGCCTAACGTGACCAAATATGAATTTAGTTAAAACCTAAATACCTAAAAAGGTTTCTGTGTAGGTTAAGGTACAGAAAATATTGCTAGTGATAAATCAATGGAAAGTCCATGTTTTTTGGCATGACGTGAAAATAAAGTTCGCCGTGTTTCCACAGAGCGGCGCAAGAGGCTAAAATGTCCATCTTCACAGCTACAAAACGAGCTTTATCCTTGAAAAAAAGATTGTCTTCGTCTACCTCATTATTAATAGAGCGTAAGTAGCATCCAATGACTACGAGCCTAATAATTTACTAAAAATTGATTTAGCCTACAGATTATCAATCACTTTTTCGTCAAGTCTGTCTGAGTGAAGTTTCAGTAGGCCTAGATACAAACAAACATGCTTCGGCTAAACGCCTCTGAATTAACATAAAATTGCCTTCATTTAGGAGGGAAAACACTTTATGGCTACATAAATTAATTTGAAGTATTTCACACAAGCCCAAAACACACAAGCGTGTTCCCTTTGTCTGCTGTTTTCAAAGCGCCTGCTGTTGAGCTTTATTTGATGTTCTAGTGGAAAAGTTGGCTGTAGTGTGTGGCGCTATGTTTAAATGCGCTAAATTCTTATTAAAAGAAGCTTTCGTTGTAGTAGGCTATGTGGGAAACTATACAGAGGGAGTGAGAGTTCCTTGGCCGTGTTCCCGGCCCATCTGCAGCCCGGGCTTGCGGATTACTGTTTGTTAATGTTTCAATCAGCTGTGTGCCGAGGAATGTGGAGCGATTTAACCTGAACTTCCCCAGGTGTGCGGCGGCGCCGCTCAGTCTGCGCCCTCCCCTGCCCTTGGCACAAAGCGATCACACAAACACAATCACACACACTGGCCGATCCGCACATCGCGAGGCCTGCAGCTGCGCGCATCACACCGCAGGGAAATGAGAAAAACATTGCACCAGGGAGACGGAATAAATCTTATAACGAACTGCCTTTTTCTCGGAAAACACTTAACCCTTCCGCTACCCGCCATTTAAATACTGGGATGCGTAAAAATAAGCGGAATTATGGAGTTTAGAAAGAGTTTGCGAACATCACTAGATGAAAATAACCTTAATAATAAATGAAACAAACTTTAACCAATTAAAACTACTTGTACGTTTAACTTATTTTATTTTGATTATTAATTTAATGGGACATGAATTAACCTCGGTTTTATCCTATAGATATTTCAATGTAGGCTACACTAGACGTTTACAATTATTTTGCTGTTTGTTTATATGCTATTCATTGTTATTGTTAGGCCTAATGTATTTATCAGAAATATCTGAAGATGAAACGTGACTATAGACAAACTGAATGTTTTTTATTTTTCCAAACATTCTGCTATTAACATTTTTTTAAAGCTATTATTAAAAAAAAAAAAAAACACTAAAATCGAAAGTTTGTTTTGTTGCACTAAAAGTTACAATCTGAAGTGATAAGTTTACTTTCGATTTAAGTAGCCTAATGAAGCAAATCAAGTTGATATTGACAAAAGTTGAACTGTAATGACGAAATTGTCATGTTGTAACATGTTAACGTTAAAGCTAAACGTTTAATGTGCTAACTAGGCTAAATGAAGACCTCTAACCTTGTGAGACCAACTTATTTTAGATGTCAGTAAAACTGACAGCTAAACTTTTTCTTTGAATTACAAAGTAAACAGCATTTTCTCAGTTCAGCCCCACTTCCATTTATTCACCCTCACACACAAAAGTGATAAAAACAAGTCCGAAATATGTCTCATTTTCTTGTTTTAATAAAAAAAAAAACACAATATACATTGTAAAAAACACAATAAGGCATTCACATCGTTTGTCATTGTAAAACTTAATGACCTTGACATTATGAGTGACTAAAGGATCATCTCTGGTATTATTTTATTGTCACATGACAACAAGATGGCTTAATGCGTTTTAGTTATGCCACAGTGGCTTTTATTTCACCAACAAATGTTTTTAAAATATTGATAATATTCTAAATCTTCACTGACATTAAGCTTTTACAATGCATTTTAAACCAAAAAGTTACACATTAATAAATCGTTGCTTAATATCAAATATTTGTTTTGTGGTTTGAATAAAATCTGATAAAGTCGTGGTGCAACAATTCATGATATGAGATTCCATGTTTCAATACACAAGACATTTATTGTGAACGGTTGCCTAATTATAAGTTTACATGCTGGGCTACTGTTAATGATAAATATCATTACTTTTTCACCAGCTTTAAACTATTTTGTATGCACATAAAATAGTCATAGTCCATTAACCAACATTAAGTGCACCACTTGTATAGTGCTGAGGTTTATTGTGCAATCGAGTCTTGCCACAATCCCATTTTTATTCAAATGTGTCTCTTTCTGTTTATTTTCCATGCACCAAAGATCGTCTCATTGTCTTTCTTTGAATGCGTTTCCTCGCGCAAACTTCCAAATTCCTTCATATGTGCGCGTCGCCTTGAGCGCACACTCACTCACTCACATAACTTTGCATTGCTGTGCTCTGATTCTTCCCCCAGATTGTCCAAACAAACCCAAGCAGACTGCCGGGCGCCAGCGCCGTGACGTCACCCATTCATTCGAGCCTTGACGCCTGTCAGCCTGGCGCCGAGCGGGCGGTCTCTATAGCAACAACAAACAACAGGCTCGCATCCCTCCACTCTCCCCCATTCACCTGCGCGCTGCGGAATCCTGAGAACAAACTGGTCAGTGCTCATTTATCACTTCAAACCTCTGATGCGATTACCGCTCCGCGCACCTGCAAACTGCCATTGTCGTCCCGAAAGACTCTTGTAAAGACACAAAAGTGAGAGACAAAGTGAAAAATAGCCTATTGAGCCAGAGTTTTTTTTCTTTAGATTCCAGGGACCCTTTTATTTAATCGCAATTTTAAGAAAGTAAATGGACTGTTTTCGAATATAACAGTGATTATTTTTAATCGCATGTAGCCTATACATCACATTTTAACATTAACTTTTTTAATACTTGTATTTATTTATTAAAAAAATAAGAAATACAATTATTTTAATACTTGGAAAATAAGAAATAAAAATTTTACATGCAAAAAGCCATTTTGTTGTGACAAGAAAATTATAAAACAGAGAATACCTTCGTGATTTAAATATCCTAATAAAGTTGCAATGTGTAAAAAAATGCATTCATAATATTTGTATTTCAAAAGAATGCCTAAATGCACGTGCATGAACATGCGCACGTTATTTTTGACCGATGGCTCGTACACATAGGCTAGCTGTACATCCTGCAGGAGTTAGAGGGACTGGAGCGTTTCTGGCTCGGTCACAGCTGAGCGGGGTTGAGGGGAGGCGGAGGAGGAGCTGATCAATGGGAGTGCAGTATCGGGACTGTGAGAGAGAACCTCGGCTGGAGCCGACGAGTCTGGAGCGCCCCTCCACTCGCTCATCCCGCTTTTGTTCAGCTGCACAAGCTATCAGCACTTCCTACCGACTCCAACAATAAGCCCTCACAGCTGGGCTCTCCAAAGCCTGTTTACTGCACATCAAGGCAAAGAGAGGCAAAGAGTGTAACATCCCCCTGACACACTCGCACACCCTTATGAACTCTTGGTAAAATACAAAACATATTCTTAGAAGCAGAGAAAGGAAGTTCAAAGAAAAAGTTACAAATTATATATGCTTTATTGTTTGATGGCCTCATATGCTGACCACTGGACAGCAATCGCTCGTTTTTATTTGCATCTGTTTTATCTGCATCTAGTGTGCCTATAGGTTTAGTACACAGATATATTAATATGTGTATGTTCTGTAAAAGTATACACATTATTTGTGTAAATGACTCTTTGTTTGAAATGTGTAATATAAAGCTTCTTTTTTAAATGGTGAACCCAATATAAATAATTTATATAAGCTGTCCTTGTCCTGATTCTACCCTGATCTGATTTATGGCTGGTTATTTCTCACAATATGTTATACAGCAGAAAAATCTGATGCGGGATAAGTGTGAATGCTCTTCTTCTTCTTGTAGCATCTGCATGTATCTTTGACTTCTCCCTCTCATGGGAAGAGTGGCCTCAGATAATTGTCCTCGAGGGAATCACATCCTGTCAGAAGTCATGTGATCGCTGTCTGACAAGGCTGTAGTGTTCTGTGCTGTGTCATCAGCTGGCTATGGACTCTTTAATTCCCAACATCACAGCTACACAAAGCAGTAGACAGAGAAAGGAAGTGTTCAATGCAAAGTGCAATAAGACAATACAGTTCACTAGGAACAGACATAAAATGACCTAATTAGCTTTTGTGAGTCATACTATGACATAAAGTCAATGGAATAGCTTTTCACAACACATTTGACTTCTGTAGGATGATGTATTTCTGACCTTACTTAGATTTAATTAGTTATCTTTACTTAGTTGTTATACGTACTAGGTTTTATTAAGTTACAGCTACTTTCAAGGCAAATAAAACAATTTACTTACTGTTTTGAATGACACTTACTTAAAATATTCAAGTAGCCACAAAGGAACCAATGACATTAATAAACCAGTGAGAGGCAGCAGTGCACTAATATGTTGCTAATGTGCAACATAACAACAGAAGAAGAAGAAAAGAAAACTAGTCTTAATAGACTTTTCACCCATTTCCTCCATATCTGCAGTTATCGTTCACTAGTCGCATTCACTCGTTTCCCAAAGTCATCTTGAATGTTGACTTTTCAATAAAACTGAAATATTTGAGAGAACATCACATAAGCTAACTTCATAAATTGATGTTGATTTTCCTAAAATGTGTGGGGGTTTTTTAACTCACCATTACAGTGATAAGCCTGTAATCCCTTTGGTAGGGCACTTGGAACTTCGTTTATGTTATTATAATTATCTTCCTGTTAATGCAACAATGCATCATGAAGTCAGAGTTATTTGATTTCTAGTGAAGAAATGTAATAAATAGATTGCTTTTAGAGGGTGACCTATCTTCTAATTAAAGTATTAGTGTATTTTTTTGTGTGTGTTCATTAATGACATTTCGCAAATTAAATTTTTCATAAATGCCTTGAGCTGCTTTTAATTGGGTTTATATAATCCTTAAATAGTGTGTGGTAACATGCTAAAGTCACACACAGACTTAAACATTCAGCACATGAATCACAACAATGGTAACAATTCAATTTCATTTATTTTCATTAATTGTAACAATAACCATTCCCGCCCTACATTTCTTTCCTCATTACCCTCACTGTAAAATCTAATTAGTTGGGCTTACTTAAAAAAAGCATGCAAACCGATTGCCTTGAAAAAACTAAGTAAAGTGAAATAGGAATAGTATGTTGTACTGACAAATGCTTAGTTAGTATAGTTTACTTACACAAGAGTTCTAGTAACGAAAAAAGAACTGTAGGGGGTACTTGATCCTTTCATTTAGGTTTACTCATGACTTAGTATAGCTACTCACTGACCCCCAGACTGCATTGCGGCAGAATAAATTATGCAGTTGCTTTGTTTTACAGTTGTTGATTTTATTTGCCAATTTAATTTGCTGTCTTGTGTCAGTAGTAGCACAACAAAAAGAGCAAATTAAACTGATTTTATCCTTTGGGAATTGATTGGATGGTGGCCGTTAAAAGCCAAAAATAATAAATGTTTGCTATTTAACTATTTGGAGATTTTCAAACAGAATATGGTGGAATATTCTGAGGCCTAAGTGAGGCCTAAGCAATGTCAGCCGAAAAGCAAAGTCATTACATGGTTACACCACAACTTTTTTTTTTTTTTTTTTTTTTTTTACTATTTGAGCTTTTCTATTTTTATCCTATCTTTTTTCAAAAAGCATGTTATTGCTATTTTCAAATAGCATGTATTGCTCTTATTGTGATTCATCCATGATTTTTTTTTTTACTTTGTAATTCTTTATCAAAATGTCATAACTGGATCAATCATTTTGGATGCATAAATCACGCAATAAATCTTCCTCCATCCAATCAACAACCGATGTACAGAACGAAGGCCCTGCTTTACATTTTATTCTTTTCAATAATTTGTACAACTCGGATGTATATCACACTATACAGAAAAAAAATATCTACTGCTACTTTCATTACATCGTGACTTTACTTTGAAAATACAAAATCCAATTCCACTTTGCATTTATTAGATATTGTCAGATACACTTGTTTGACATCATAATGTCTCGGTCCTGATGATATGTCAACGGTCCTGACATATAACATGCTTTTTGAAGCTGCTGTAGCAGCTTGTGAATGCCGGTGTCCCCACTTGCCACACACTTTCACACTCCACACTCTCCGCCTGGCTACCACACACACTATCAAAGTGCCTTAATGGCTCCTAATTAGCTCCCCATCTGCTGGTGACAGAGCACCGGTGGTATGCAGAAGCCCCATTCAGAAAGTGGGCATTGTGTCCCGGGATCGTTTCCACTTCATTGGAGATTGCCTGGAGAGGACTTGGACCTCTGGGAAGGGATGGGACAGGAGAGCCAGGGTTACGGAGAGGGAGGAGACAAGCTTTGGACTTCGGGAGGCGCACGGGATGGGACGGGGGAGGAGGTTGGGACACAAAGGGCAGCAGTGTTGCGGCTTGTTGCAAATCTAATAATGTCGGAGTTCTTTCTGTCCCGCCACCCCCTCCCTGCGCACACAAACAGATTTTGTTTTCCTCCTCCTTTTTTCTCATGCTCATTGGCGACAGCTCTCCTTCTTCGAGTTAATCTGTGACTGTGTCATCTTCTGGGAACAGACGTTTGTTTTGTGCTGTTAGTGGGGTAATAAATGCAACCAGACAGCACCATATTAACATCCTCAAAAAAGGACAGAAGGCAGAACTTCTGATAGAACCCAAGTGGTGGTAACGCCCGGTCTGTGCGTTGTAAACAAAGCATATACAAAGTGGACACTAAAGCTGCGGTCACTTTTGCCACTATTTGGCGAATTTCTGCTGGCCAAATCCAGTCATTATAATAGGAACCCACGCGGTCCCTACGCAGATTTTGCAACGGTTTCAAGTTCTTTGTGGATTCGCTGCGCTGGCCAACAGAAAGCTGCTTAGTTTGAAAGTGATTTCTGTGTGAGCTACACTAGGGTGACCATAAAATATCCAGATTTTGCCTTTGTTTTCCTATTTTCATACTTGCTGGAGGTAATGATTGAAAAGTAGGTTGACCAATAACATCCAGGCTCACAGGATCTACAGGGAACAGTCAAAGCGATGCAAATACATGTACATAATGTACAAGGACTGTAAGGAGCATGTCATTATGAAAACAAATCCATTTTAGGCAATTAAGAAATCCTGGCAAGGAAATGTCCTGGAAAAAGAGGGCGTATGATCACCCTAAGCTACACTATTGACACTAATGAATTTCACTAATGTGACTGCACCTTTTTCTGCATTACGTGATTTTTTAAAATGTGCATTCAAAAGTCTTAAAATCACTCCAGGTGGATAGAAGTTGATTGTTAAAGATGTTTAGATGACTCTGGTCCCACCTCAAAACAAGAAAAGCTGAATGATGTTCTCGCCTTGCCCTCATTTACATCACATTGCAATTGAATAGGCAGATCCAGAGGATGTGTGTGTGTGTGTGTGTTTATGGGAGACCAACTGCTCACAGCTGGGGTATAATGGCCAAGTTTTGGAGGGAAGACCCTTACTACCGGGCAGCTGTCACCACCAGCAGGGGAGAGGGACAGAGGCCATTTAGCCAGAGACCCTCTGGAGAGCTTCTGCTCGTTCTATTCTAAACCCAGAGCCCCCTGTGTGTCAGGTGCAGCGCTATTTCTGTTACCGTATGGAGCTGTCAAAAAAGGTGCCGTCAGCAACTATTCACGGTCCCGCAACTTGTCGCAACTTGTTGCTTATAGTATGGTCGGGTTACACCTAATAGATCTTTGTGTGCTCAGATCACCTGACTTCCTCCACATACCTCTATGTGCAAAAATACCTCCGAACCCATCTGGATACTTTAAGAAAGTACGGCCCAAAGATGGGTGTGATGATGGTGGCAGCTGTGCTTCCCTCACAAAGCCCTATTCAGAGAAAAGGGGACAATACTGAAGCCTGGTTGCTCTCTCCTCTTCAGCTCCACACTAAGGTTAATTCCTCAAATCCGTTTTCCCAGTGGCAGTCTCAAAGAATGGGAAGCCCTCCTGTTTGTCAGAGCGTATTGTGCCAGTCGCCTGAGAATGAAACCCGTTGATGGTTCTGATAAATGGCCGCCGACATTGACGCTGAACAGACCTTTCCAGCTCTTTTGTTTTCAGTATTGCATCTATGTAATCTGGATTATTGAGGATTGTAAAATCGTTCCCCTCTGGGTGGTACGGCACTCTCAAGATACTTTGATTCGACTTGTATGGTCATTAAAGGAATATTCTGGGTACTTGTGGGATAATGTTGACTACCACAAAAATAAAAAGTGAATCGGGCCACTCTGAAAATCTTAAAATACTCACTGTTTCAATAGTAAAGCTGTGTAAACAATATGTGTTAACATGATTTTAGTGTGAAAAATGCTAACTAACACTTTTGATGAGAAGTTATGTATGATTTTACAAGACTTAAAGCCTAAAATGACCATAAAAATTATGAGAACAACATTACAGCTCAAATAATAAATTTTTTTGCAGAAATGCATGCATTTTAAGAATCATGTTTCTTGGAGACTTTAAAATCTCATTGTAAGTGCCTCACCCTAACCTAGGTTTTGCCTTTTTTTTTTCTGTGGTATTTTTGTGGTTATCAACATTGTACCACAATTAAGCTTGTCGATTAAGCTTAACCTTACTGAACCCAGAATATTCCTTTAAGACACAATTAGTGATTGTTTTTGTTGGTAATCATCATGTTTTGTTCATGCATATAAAAGCTGACTTGCTCGACTGTGGGGACGACGTCATACTTTAAGAAATGTTTGCGACCGTTTCGTAAGCCTCAGGATCAACAGGTGCGAGGAATGGCAGAAGGCATGCAGTGAGGCAATTGAGTCTGCAGGCAAGAATTGTTTGGTTTTGACTCATTGGTTTCATTCCTTTATTAAAGTGTAAATAGGTTTGAAATCACATCAGAAAGAGGTAACCAGAAACTCACATGTATCAGGTGCTGCTTTGAGGCTGTTTGTCCACAGAGCCGAGGCAGTTAGCCACACCCTAAAATACACACACTCACCCTGTGTTTCTCACACACACACATACACCCTCCACACAGGTGTTTAGCCTGCAGCTTTAATACAAGTGAAGCTCATCAGCCATTTTGCCTGTAAGTTTAAAAGTGTACACTCACTGCCTAAAGCTGCCTGGATCACTTCAGCTGCCCATCTGCCATATGGCAGGGCTGGGCTGTTAAATATAATACAGTTAAAATTCAACCTCTCACCTGTTTTATGTACAAAATGTAAATTCAGCCAACTCTCACAAGAGTGGAATAATCTGTCAATTTCACCCTAGTAAGAAAAACCCTATGCTATAATTTATTTAAAATAAATTTATTTCTTACTAAGTAATCAATTAACATATTTATTGACATATCACTCAAGACTTACTGATATGAAAAAATATAATTAAACTTTATTTGGAGTATTTCTTTATTGCACAATGCACATTTTTTAATATTATGCCTAAAATGTGTTTTATATTATCAGTCAAGATATTTATATTTAATCAAATATACTTAAGTATATCTTTAGTTGGTCCTCAGCACTACTTCCGCATATTAAGCACAAAATTAGTTGTTCCGATTTAGGAGACTTAAAAAAATGCATGTTAGAAATAGTTAAGCATCTGCATTTTTTGCATAAATTATATCGAAACCCCTAATTTTACATTTGGCCATATACTTAAACTTGTTTTTCTGCAATGTTGAGTTGTATACATATAATACAAATAACACAAAATGTCAGGCAAACACAGTTATACAAACACACACACAAACAAATAAGTAAACACAAACAAACAAACAAACAGATCTAATACTTGATCTTAAAATCATTTTTGTGCAGTTTTCAACACAATCAAAAGTTTTTCTGTGAACAAGTCTGAGAGTCCATAGGAATGCACGGGAATGGAAATGAATGAGGCTACAATCTGGATGCAAAGGATGCATCCTATCTCCTCCCCTGGGCATTCTCACGGTACAAGAATGTGTCCCCTGCACACACACATACACACACACATACAGTGACGCTATCTCTTTTCCCACAGCCAGACCCGAGCAACGCCATACACTTGGACACACACACATGTATCTACCAGGCTTGACTTGCAGGAATCCAATTGTATGCAGAAGGTGCCCCAGTTCTTTGACATTCTTCTTTTCTTCTTTGCATTGTTTCGGGGGGTTACAGTAACAAAAGGAGAACGGGTGAACATTGTGTGTGTGTTATGTTCACACCATCGTCCTCTGCTGCCGTACATCTGTGAGCACAGACTCTAAATTACTCTGGTGTGTATGTGTGCCCTGCTGAGGGGGTTTCTGGAGAAAGTTGAATGAAGAGAAGGAGACACTCATGAACAGAATTAACAGAGCACATTCCTCTGCTTTCTCCCGCTCTCTTTATTCTTTCTTGCCGTGCCCCCCGCACCCCTTCATGAGAAAATCAAACAGGTGGTTTGACCCTGTTGGAGGGGCTGCGTCTTGCGGAGGTGGGCTGTCCCGCAGCCTGTTGGAGGCAGTGAAAGGCAGCGTCTCCTCTCAGCTCCAGCTTGAGTCCAGTGTCCAGTTAAAGAGAGCCACTCTCATTACCATCTCAATTCTGGGAACGGGCTAGAGACCTCAGCTGCACCCTAACAGGCAGCCCATATGGTGCTCGCTTGGCAACCAGCCCCCCCCCAAAAAAAAGACATTCTCACACACAAATTTATATTCACAAAACACATGAAGATCTAAATGACACATCTTACCTATATTCACACACTCAACCTCGCAACTGTGAACAAAGACATGCAACAATAGGCCATGCATTTATCTTAATGCATATACACCACCCGTTGCACTAGTCTTTAGATCGGGCATCAAAGCAAAACGGCTCCCACGCACATTTCCTGGGGGAGCTGGACCACACAGCGCCTGTATGGAAGGACGCTTGGCTTCATACACCCTTATACTGTGTTTTTGGAGGCCATCTCACCATAAATGGCTTCAGTGGTTACAGACCCCACAGGTCAAAATTAACATGCACTACTTGGTTCGCATTAGCGGTTTGTGACAAGGAAATATTCACCAATTTAGAAAAATGTGTGAATATATATTTAGATGAAAGTTTTATTGTCATAATTTTTAATAATAATATGAATAATAAAAAAATAATATATTCAATAATATATTGACAATAATAATATATTCTGATAAAAAAAACTTTAATTTGTAATTGTAATAATACTTCATAATATTGCTGTTTTTACTGTATTTTAATCAAATAAATGCAGGTTTGGTCAACATAAGAGCCTTCTATATATAAAAATTACTTTTAACTTAAACATTTATTTTATACTTTTGTTAGTATAATATTGCAGTATTTCCTAATTTTAAATACCACAGACTAACTCTAAATTAAACGAATGATTTTCTTTCTTTATTTTTTTAATTATTTGTCATTATGAAGTATGTTTCATATTTTCCATTATGACCTATTTCGTACATTTCTATATTTTATTGTATCATACATATAAAAGTGTTTCTAATTATTCATAATTATATTAACTATTATATTAAATGTTGAAAATAATTATATAAATTAGGCTACATATCAATGTTAATTATCAATAAATTATATTATCAATAAATTATAATAAGTTAATTATATGAACTACTATATATTTTTCATATTATTTACAAATGTATATTTTCAAACATCAAGCGTTCAGTTTCAGAGTCATGTCCTGAAGTAAAAAAAAAAAAAAAAAGCAAATGAATTGATAAATAAATTTGTGGAGACACAAATGCTACCTCATACATTTAGCTGATTTCGAGTTATATTTTATTCATTATTTGTATGAACGAATAGTTGACCTCAACACCTGCAAGACCTTTCATAAATATGTCAGCAAGAACAAAAGAAGTCAATGTGCAGGGTGTTTCTCTGGTTTGAACCATCAGAGAGGCCGAAGCTGTGAGGCATTTCCTTCCCAAACGGAGGAATGTGCTGGATCAGAGCCTAATAGTTACAGGAAACGAAAGGTGCATGTGCTTATGTGCGCTGTTCTCTGTGTCCTCCACCACTGGCAGTCCTCCCACGCTGACAGGTCATATCATGTTCACACATTATCTGTGATACCGTCCCCAATCAAGAAATGTCAGTATTGCTGTGTGTGACTCCTCGTGATTGCACATGCTCAGTCCGGCCCTCTCTACGAAGCTGCAGCTGTGCAGCCACAAACACAACATGATTTCACAACATCCTCCTTCTGCCTTCACTGGAAATATCCTCTTTTACTCCCCCTCCCTTCCTCCCTCGTTCCCCTTCTCTGCCTGTGTAAGTGTCTTTCGTGAAATGCCCTGACAGCCCAGCAGGTGCGGGACTTAGTCATCCTCCCTGCCCTACCCATACATAAGCATGTGTGGGTGACTCGATGCAGCTCCTTATTAAGCGAGCGTGATGTGATGTTAAGTTCCACCACAGCGCTAGTCACAGGTACATGTTGTAATCAACAATTTAGCTGCTCTCCAACAGCCCAGCTGTCTCAGTGTTTACTGAAAGCATCACTCACACATGCAGACGCCAAGCACCGTGACTCTGGAGTTTCCAGGCTTTCATATGTGCGTGTGTTCTGGCAGATGGGCCTGTGCAGCGCTTCTGACTCTTTGTACAGCTGGCAGGAGTTTCTGTTTCTAGAGACGAGAGCAGGCTGAGTGTCACGTCACTCACTACTGTTTATCATACACTCATAGTGATAATCAGCCTGCTTATTGACACCTTCACAAGTTTACCTAGCGATCAAAATGAGGACATGCCGTTGTTTTTCTTTATAAATGAGCATGGTGTGATTTTGACAGAGCATGGTGTGATTTTGATGTGATACTTCTATAGACAAGTTGTTGTGACGTATATATCAGTTAATTTTAGTTCTCAAATGTAGGACTTTTCACTGTTTCACTGTGTATCAGTGAGCTTGTGTATCAACATACAGGCCAGAGTATGTGAGCACCTTTTTTTTTTTTAATTTATGATCATTCAAAGAGAGAATTCTCTCACTTATAAGGGAAACCTTTAGAGGAATATATTTCATATATATGGAGAAAAAAGTATAGTAAGTAATTTAATTAATGTAATATAAATTATATATAGGTGACCCTGGACCACAAAACCAGTCATAAGTAGCACGGGTATATTTGTAGCAAAAGCCAAAAATACATTGTATGTGTCAAAATTATAGATTTTCCTTTTATGCCAAAAATCATTAGGATATTAAGTAAAGATCATGTTCCATGAATATATTTAGTAAATTTCCAACCGTAAATATATCAAAATGTCATTTTTGACTAGTAATATGCATTGCTAAGAACTTCATTTGGACAACTTTAAAGGCGATTTCTCAATATTTAGATTTTTTTTGCACCCTCAGATTCCAGTTTTCAAATAGTTGTATCTCGGCCAAATATTGTCCTATTCTAACAAACCATACATCATGGAAAGTTTATTTATTCAGCTTTCAGATGATATATAAATCTCAATTTTAAAAAATTGTCCCTTATGACTGGTTTTGTGGTCCAGGGTCACATATAACACATACACACATATTACATAATATATATAGATATAGATTACATACTAGATTTTTCTTTTATGCCAAAAATCATTAGGATATTAAGTAAAGATCATGTTCCATGAATATATTTAGTAAATTTCCAACCGTAAATATATCAAAATGTCATTTTTGACTAGTAATATGCATTGCTAAGAACTTCATTTGGACAACTTTAAAGGCGATTTCTCAATATTTAGATTTTTTTTGCACCCTCAGATTCCAGTTTTCAAATAGTTGTATCTCGGCCAAATATTGTCCTACATCAATGAAAAGCTTATTTATTCAGCTTTCAGATGATATATAAATCTCAATTTTAAAAAATTGTCCCTTATGACTGGTTTTGTGGTCCAGGGTCACATATAACACATACACACATATTACATAATATATATAGATATAGATTACATACTACTTATAATTATATATATATATATATATATATATAATCAATTATTTATAGATTACTTATACTTTTTCTTTAATTTTGCTAGTGTAATTGTAATAATTGTAAATACTATAGACTACCTCTAAATAAAGAGTAAAATATAAATATAAAATATTATTAATATACATATTAATGCATTTTATTAAAAACTATTTATTATTTTATTGGATTATTTTACCTTTGAGCTAGGTACATTTTATTTTTTGTCAGTTTTTGTCGGATTTAGCTAAGTTTCAAGGACAGTTTTGTCCCCAAAGTATAACTAAGTAAGTAAAAATGCTCGCACACCCTGATAGATAATCCTTTAAATGGTGTATTTTGTCATTATGAAGTATGTGTTTCATATTTCCCATTTTGACCTAGATAGCTTTCTGCTTTTCAGCAGAACCATATGTCTGTAATCCAGCAGCTCTGGGCCCAATATGGCATCTAAACATATATATTTACTCTGGCTGTGCGTTATAAGACGGATGGAGTTTTAGTACGAGACAGAAATCGGTGTGGTCATACTTATCGTGATTTAGACACGTGCACGTTTGAACGCACACACAGACTCGGCCCGTGTTGAGGATCTGCACATCTGTCACCAGTTAAGCCACACACTGATGCCATATACGTGATGAATTCATCCCGACTCTGAAGGATACATTTAGGGCTGCTATAACAGCGCGAGTCACGGAAAAGATCATCGCAATGTGATTACCAATAAATAATATTTAGCGTTAAGAGTCTATATTTAAAGAGGTTTCCAAAAAGAAATCATATGCACTTTCTCGTTTTGAGAGGGAAACAGATGGAGGATCTTTGGAAACACACAACAATAAAAGCCTGAAAGACAGGAACAAGGAGAGTGAAGGATCAGAGCTGAATGAGAAGGAGTGAATGAATAAGTGAAAGAGAGAGAGAGAGGAATGGGAGATTGTCTTTCTGGAAGGTCTCCTCTCAGATGTGGGCTCTTCTTCACATGCTAATGGGATGTTTCTTTAGCCCTGGCCCTGTTAGCATAACAATGCTGATTTTTTCATTTTTAATATATACAAATAAATTATAAATAAATAATTATATACATAATATAAACTATACATATACATAATATAATTATATATATAATATAAATATATAAACAATAAATAGGATCATTCAGAGTTAATTATTCGTGTTGAGGATCTGCACATCTGTCACCAGTTAAGCCACACACTGATGCCATATACGTGATGAATTCATCCCGACTCTGAAGGATACATTTAGGGCTGCTATAACAGCGCGAGTCACGGAAAAGATCATCGCAATGTGATTACCAATAAATAATATTTAGCGTTAAGAGTCTATATTTAAAGAAGTTTCCAGAAAGAAATCATATGCACTGTCTCTTTTTGAGAGGGAAACAGATGGAGGATCTTTGGAAACACACAACAATAAAAGCCTGAAAGACAGGAACAAGGAGAGTGAAGGATCAGAGCTGAATGAGAAGGAGTGAATGAATAAGTGAAAGAGAGAGAGAGAGGAATGGGAGATTGTCTTTCTGGAAGGTCTCCTCTCAGATGTGGGCTCTTCTTCACATGCTAATGGGATGTTTCTTTAGCCCTGGCCCTGTTAGCATAACAATGCTGAGAAAGTGAAGGAGCTAAACTTCAGCTTTCTTTGGGAACTAAACCCCAGCCTTTCTTCTGCAGAAAAACACTCTTCTTCTATTGTGAGAGCAATGAAAGTGGTTCAGGGCAGCTGTGTGAGGTGATCAAAGCCTCTGCTCAAAATGAGTTTGAAATGACCAAAGTTAGAGATGCAAAATCAGTGCCATTCCTGAGATTCTGTAAGACGTAATACAACCAGGAGCAGAAGGGATACATGTTTCTATCAGCCAAGATGTGTGTCTGTGTGCGTCTCTGTGTGCACCCTCTGGAAGTGCAAGACAATGTGATATAATATCGTACGTAGTGATAAAACTGTGCTGAATTATGTCTGCGATGTTTCTGTGGGAGCTGTGTTTTGTCTGCGCAGATGCAAGCTAATGCCAATCAGTCGCAGTAATGTAAAAGCTACCTCAGATTGTCTGTCCTTGTGGCATTGTGTTATTTTTCAGTTTGCTATCTTAATAACATGAAAAGGTCACGTGAAATGTGGCGCCTTTAAACGAATAATAAGACTTCACTGAGAAACCATTATACTTACCACTTTATTTGCTCTCTGCACACCCTGTCCAAATGAAATTGAACCTTTGTAAATGCAATAATCAAAACAAAGGAGGTCTTGCTAATTTACATAGTTGGAGATACTGATATTCTATGTAAGAGACTATTTGATCAGCATTTGTTATAAATTTGTAGTTTTGTGTGGAAATTAGTTATTAATTCAGTTCTTAATTTCTGCCATATTCAAGTTACTATGCTAATAAAAAACAACCTGGCAATAACAATGTTTAATAACAAAGTCTTGCAATAACAATGTTTAATAACTAAATATGATGTTTTCATTTTTTAATATATACAAATAAATGAGAAATAATTATAAATATAAAAATCAATATAAATGATATACACAGTATA
>NW_015548296.1:2584002-2597133 GCF_001515605.1 Sinocyclocheilus anshuiensis | reverse complement strand
GTTTTAATACTACAATTGATTGCTTCTGTTGTCCTCATTTGTAAGTCGCTTTGGAGTTTTTTTCATTTTTAATATATACATAAATAAATAAAATAAATAATTATATACATAATATAAACTATACATATACATAATATAATTATATATATATATAAACAATATAAACAATAAATAGGATCATTCAGAGTTAATTATTAAATATCAGAATTTATTACATTGACAACATTTTATATAAATTTAATAATTAAATATGAAGCCATTTTTTCATATACATAGTCTAATCATATATATCATATAATATAAAATAATATAAAGCAAATAAATACGTATTATTTATAAATATTAGTAATTAATTTTATTCAAATATTATATTTGTATAATTATTACTTATAGATTTTTTTTTATTGCTCAAAGAACCTAGCAGAATAACTACTTCGTCATCAGGTACTGCGGTTTGCTGCATTTGACAAATAAAACGTTGACTTTTACTTGACTTTGCCTTAGACTCAAAGTCCTGAGGTTCAAGGGCCGGTGTTAAAAGTGCTAATGACCCATTAGCATCCTGATGCATCCTTAATGAAAGGAAGCGCTGCCTCACAAAGCCCTTTACAGTAGGTGAAAAGTTTCAGAGGTTAAACTTGCTGGTGCCACTTAGAAAGTGTGATAACTGTAACAGGCTATTGTCTCCAGATCTGTTTCCTTTCCAGGAAGGTTGCGAGCCATTAGCAATAAGAAGTACACTTAGCACCTCTGCTTCTGAAGAAGGAAGTCGATACCCAAATAAGGACGAGTACGCAGCCTTTGCGGCCACGTTTGTGGTCACAACCCTTAACGCACAATGACGCTGCCACTGTATTCATGTCAGCTGCCGCTACACAAATTAGCACCTACTTATCTGAGGTGATACATCTTATTTTAATGCAAAGCAGCTATTTCCTTATTCTCTGTATGCTAAGTGTTCGAAACAGACATGGTTAGCCTTGCAATGTTTTAAGCATATGCTACGGTCCGTGACATAAGCTTTAAAGACATTTTTACGAACTTGAGGGGAGTGTAAAAGAATCCTTCACTAGCATGTGTTTTAAGGCATTGTAAATATGCACCAGGATGTGTCTTTGGCTTAATTAGTTCACAAATATATATTTTTATGACCATTGTTTTCTTCGACTCAATAAACTATACGACGGCGATGAAAGCACACAAATAAGACCAAAAATTCTGTATGTGATGAAATACGTGCTTCTTTTTGTGTACTAACAGAACGACAGACCGATGGCTGTGTGCTGTCACACATCTGTTCTTCACTGGAGAGACTAGCACTATGGCGACAGGAGGCTGCCCGACTGGTGCCAGTGTATTTTTATGAGGCGGCAAATAATAACTCACAGCTGGCAGTGTGGGAACAGCTGCCGCTAACATCACTACGCCCAGCATCTTTCTCGCTCACTCTTTTCCTCCCTCGCTTTAGGGCCCAGACTTGCTGGAGCCGAAGCTCCACAGCCCACTTCCTCTCTCCAGACTTCACTTCCTGTCATTTGATGGGGCTTCCTGTCACGCCTCTCCGATCAGGCCTTGAGAAAGCTCTTCTCAGAGAGTAGCTTCCTGTTTCAAAGACAGCTGTAGAGATAGTTCTTGCTTTTGGCCTCACTCAGGGAATTGGCACACAAACACGCTCACACATGCTCTCACCCTGTTTGTACTGCTGATTTTTCCATTTCCCTTAGCTGAGCAGGTGACTGCCATTTGCTGATGTGATCAGGAGTCGTTTTAGTGTCATCAGTTGGCCGTGTTGTGTACATGTCTGCCTGTGGGCAAACAGACAGACAGATCTGCTGCTGTTCTGCTCTTCTGACGACGATTCCATTGCGGAATTCCAAAAGTAAAGCTCTGTCATTCACACAAGTGGAAAAACACTTGCAAAGTGGAACAACACTTAATGTCTCGTACGTCTCTCACTTTATTTGCCACATTTTGTTGCACATGTTCGCTTACAGAAACCCACTTACACACCACTTCAACAGCAGCACTGCAGATAACTGCCAACTAATCTATCTATCTATCTATCTATCTATCTATCTCTACACAAATTAGCACCTACTTATCTGAGGTGATACATCTTATTTTAATGCAAAGCAGCTATTTCCTTATTCTCTGTATGCTAAGTGTTCGAAACAGACATGGTTAGCCTTGCAATGTTTTAAGCATATGCTACGGTCCGTGACATAAGCTTTAAAGACATTTTTACGAACTTGAGGGGAGTGTAAAAGAATCCTTCACTAGCATGTGTTTTAAGGCATTGTAAATATGCACCAGGATGTGTCTTTGGCTTAATTAGTTCACAAATATATATTTTTATGACCATTGTTTTCTTCGACTCAATAAACTATACGACGGCGATGAAAGCACACAAATAAGACCAAAAATTCTGTATGTGATGAAATACGTGCTTCTTTTTGTGTACTAACAGAACGACAGACCGATGGCTGTGTGCTGTCACACATCTGTTCTTCACTGGAGAGACTAGCACTATGGCGACAGGAGGCTGCCCGACTGGTGCCAGTGTATTTTTATGAGGCGGCAAATAATAACTCACAGCTGGCAGTGTGGGAACAGCTGCCGCTAACATCACTACGCCCAGCATCTTTCTCGCTCACTCTTTTCCTCCCTCGCTTTAGGGCCCAGACTTGCTGGAGCCGAAGCTCCACAGCCCACTTCCTCTCTCCAGACTTCACTTCCTGTCATTTGATGGGGCTTCCTGTCACGCCTCTCCGATCAGGCCTTGAGAAAGCTCTTCTCAGAGAGTAGCTTCCTGTTTCAAAGACAGCTGTAGAGATAGTTCTTGCTTTTGGCCTCACTCAGGGAATTGGCACACAAACACGCTCACACATGCTCTCACCCTGTTTGTACTGCTGATTTTTCCATTTCCCTTAGCTGAGCAGGTGACTGCCATTTGCTGATGTGATCAGGAGTCGTTTTAGTGTCATCAGTTGGCCGTGTTGTGTACATGTCTGCCTGTGGGCAAACAGACAGACAGATCTGCTGCTGTTCTGCTCTTCTGACGACGATTCCATTGCGGAATTCCAAAAGTAAAGCTCTGTCATTCACACAAGTGGAAAAACACTTGCAAAGTGGAACAACACTTAATGTCTCGTACGTCTCTCACTTTATTTGCCACATTTTGTTGCACATGTTCGCTTACAGAAACCCACTTACACACCACTTCAACAGCAGCACTGCAGATAACTGCCAACTAATCTATCTATCTATCTATCTATCTATCTATCTATCTATCCGTCCATCCGTCCGTCCGTCCGTCTGTCTGTCTGTCTATAATTTTTTCTCTTCCTAAAATATGTGCAAACTGTGGGCTATAAAACAAAAAAGCATGAAAAGTGCACTTGCATAAATACAAAACAGACACATCATGACATCAACTATGAGGTCATAACGTCAAACAACAGCAGTTCTCAAGTGACCGAAAATAATGAGAAAAACTAAACCAGCCTAACAACAAAAAGTATGCATGCTATACATTGTGCACAAAAAAGTCACAATAACAATGTTTAATGACATTTCATTGACTTAAGTGTTTTATGCTCACCATGGCTGTTTATTTGATTAAAAATACAGTAAAAACCGTAATGTTGTAAAATACGATTTTAAAAATAACTCCAGTCTTCAGTGATCCTTCAGAAATCATTCTAACATGCTTATTTGCTGCTCAATAAACCTTTCTTATTATCAATGTTGAAAACTAATATTTTGGTGGAAAACATAAATTATTTATTTGAAACAAAAATATTTTTAAACATTGTAAATGTATTTACTGTAACTTTTTGCGTCAATTTAATGCATCCTTGCATTACAAAAAAATTAATAAAAAAAATTAGCTGACCCCAGACTTTTAAACAGTAGTGTACGTTCATCTACCTTGGCAGATAATTGAGCATAAAAAGTGCTGGATAGCTTTGGAATGCTGTAGGTGGGGAGGCCTTCGGTTTTTCTGGTGATAGGCGCTGATTGGTACATGACGTAAACAGTATAAACCTGTGTGTGAGTGGGTTTTTAGACACCCAAATGGGGAGGGAAAATGCTGCGGTCTAAAAAACTGCACCGTTATTAAGAGAGCGTGTTTAACAGTTAGATTTTTAGCTATTTTTAAGTATATTTTTCTACCTGATCTCTTCCTTATTTAATATCCAACTTCCTAAACGTGTTGTCCTTCTGTCCATCTACTGTGCCCATCTGGAGTGTGTGTTTGCATGTGTGTGTGTGTTTGTGTGTGAGGGAAGCAGCAGGGTGCTTGGGCCAGGACAGGTTGGAGACGCAGCATGTGTCCTCTGAGAGGGACACAAACAGGCTGGTTTAAACCCAACAGGCCAGTCATATGGGTCAGTTAGAAGAACCATTTGGCTGTGTCATGATTCTTATTCCAGCAACTTTTCTGGGATGCATTACATATATAATATAATATAATATAATATAATATAATATAATATAATTATTTATTATAGGTCATTGCAATGCATTGTAGGACATATGCAACACAAATGCAATGTTTTTTCCCAAATTATTATTGAAATGTAATTTTTTCCTTATTAATAGATAACAAGACCAACCTTGTCTAGGGATAGACTGAAATTGGTCAAACTAGTGCAATTCTGGTAATAGTAGCACTGGCCCACGCTATAGCAACTAAACTGCACAGACTTGATTTTCAACTTTTGGTTTTGCACCAAAACAACAAAGAAAACGAAAGGCGATTTCACTGTTAATTCATAAAATATGTCCATATGTGAAATTATAGCAATTCAGACTCATAAAAACTAGTCAAACTTACGGAGAGTTTTATGCTTGGATTTTTACAATAAACCCCCCCAGGGGGCTTGTTTTGATTTACAGAGCAGAATATTATTCCAGTTATATATTTGGATGTGTGTCATTACACGCGATTGGTAATGATTTGTGGTGTGTCCTGGCTCTTTAAACTTTGTTCCTACTACTACTAAAATCTAAAAATAAAATACACTAGCAGTGAAAAATCTGAACAGAATCATTCTTTCTTATTACTTTTTTCAACATTTTATACAAAAAAGTCATAAAATCTATGAAATACAAAAATTCTCTTCTTTCAATTACATTTAAATTTTTGTTAGTTTTGTTTTTTAAATTAGGGTTCACATTTTTGGCATAATTAGGGTTTACATAGAACATAAAAGTAATGACAAGAAAAAAAAATCTACAATGTAACAAACAACAATAAAATTTTTTTGTATTAAAATAAGGTGTTAAGTAATGAATAAAAATATAA
The DNA here is from genome assembly GCF_001515605.1 of Sinocyclocheilus anshuiensis. Classification (NCBI taxonomy): domain Eukaryota; kingdom Metazoa; phylum Chordata; class Actinopteri; order Cypriniformes; family Cyprinidae; genus Sinocyclocheilus; species Sinocyclocheilus anshuiensis. The sequence goes on along the minus strand of NW_015548296.1, from coordinate 2,591,822 downwards.
AAACAGTACATATATTAATATAATAATACATATAATGTAATAAAAATGCATATAATATATAATACATTTATCTAAACATGATGATGAAAAAATCAGTAATATACAATATATTCCAATATTTTTCTTTGTCACGATAAACATCTATTTTATGCGATACTCTCTCTCTCTCTCTCTCTCTCTCTCTATATATATATATATATATATACATTATGTATTATTATTGTTTAATAATAAAAAGGATGTGTCAATAATGTCAATACTGTTGGCTCTGTGAAAAAATTGCTTATGCTTCTCTTTTGTAAGTTATATGGAGAAAAGAGGCTACTAAATACATAAATGTAAATGTGTAGAATTATGCAGCAAAAAAAGTTTTTAGATCAAAATTTACAGTTTATGAACAAAAGCATACATTATTGCATCTGAATCCTGACATATAGTGCTGTCGCTTTCCTCATTCCTTTGCTTTCTTTTTCTGTCTTCCCTCTGCTTCTCTCCCTTTTTTTTTTCCTCTCTCCCTTAGTTCTGTCGCTTTCCTCATTCCTTTGCTTTCTTTTTCTGTCTTCAGTTTGCTTCCCTTCCTTTTTCTTTCCTCTCTCTCTCTCTTTGGGAAGCATGCCTTCCCCAGCTGTGTGTTCAGCCCCCACAGTGAGGGCTCAGGGCAGGCCAGGCTCACAGCTGGCCAGACATTGTGGAGCCAGTCGACAGGCGTATGGAGGGCTGCCCGCCCCGGCCTCTTCCTTTGCAAACATGCCCAGGTGTGGGGCCTGATGGCTGGGCCTCTGATGTGTGTGTGTGTGTGTTGGAGGGGGGGTCAGAGCAGGAGGAGGCATAAAGGGTGGGTATTCCCACTGAAGCTGTGTCAACACTGAATGCATGGGAGTGTTTGTGGCATGGGGGTGGGGAGGGGGCCGTTCGCAACGATTACTGGCTCATTGTAACCACATTGTAGGGAAATTGCTCATATTTTGCCAAGCAGCCAGGCTGGCGCACAGGCAGATGCTTAGAGCACGATGAAGGGCTTTCATTTAAGATGCATGCAGGCGCAGCGGTTGTTTAAGTCAACAATGCATTCTCCACACATGCATGCATGCATGCTTCTCTGTGACCACATATGGGAATTGTATACTTCACATGTCTGCTAAATTACAGCAGATGTATGATGTTTTGCATTTGTGGACGGACCGTCCAAGCTGTTAATCTATGATCTCATCCTGAGGCATGGTTTGTTAGAGACGAGTCCAAGGGCTGGACAAAAGGTGCTTGAATGAGATAACATCCAATAAGCCTTTGAACATCTTTATCTGTGGCCCAGACACACATAGACACACACACACATAAACACACACTCTCTAATGAGGTGTTTCTGGCTCTGTCTTGTGTTGGATTCCCCTGAAGTCTCACTGTCTGCTACATCTCAAGTCACAGTGTTTCAGTCCCCCTAGTGGTGGAAAATGGAGTCACGACTTCACAGATTCCTGCACATCTGTATCCAGCCCTCATCCCCAAAGAGCGTCAAAAAGAATCAGTGCGGTCATGAACGTGTAATAAGTGTGAAAACATAATGATTTGTTCAAGCTGTCCATGACCCTCAGGAGACCAGTTTGACCAGTTCGTTTCTCTTTATTTTATGAATCATAACACTTCGAAATACACACTCACCGTGAACAGGGACGCAAAATCATTTTTGTACACTGCAATTCATTTGTTGATTTTCTTTAAAAAGTAATATGGCTGTAACGTGACACTAACACTACAGTGATAGTATCAGATGGCTTTACCATGGTACTTTTGTATACTATATATACTATATTTTTGTGTACAATGATACTACAAAGACTTTCATTGAATATCATGGTTTTACCTTAAAATGCCCTAAAACAGGATATTTCCATGTTACATGCCTTAGAAATTTTTAAATATTCCATGGAACTACAATTCAAGTATCATTGTATTTACATGAAACACCAAAGTATGTTCAAAAATACAATGCTACATTGGAAGTACCATGTTAAATGCCAAAAAAACCCTATTGTATTTTCATACTACATGCCTATGAAACCAAGGTATTGCCTTGATATTGTGTCCAAAAACATGGTAATACCATGCAGGCCTGTACCTACTGTAGAAGGCAGTCGATCCTCCCCCCTGAATAGCACAATAATACCGGATTAACGAATTTTCAAAGAAGCTGATTAATTAAAGAACTTATTTGTTTACATGATAACATGGCACTTTGATATATAATAATAGTGAATGATTACTGTGTTAATATAATATGGTATTACCCAGTATTGTAGTGGTACCATGGTACAGTGATGGTATCACATGGTAATCCTATGGCATTTTGAAATATACCATGGTAATCTGGGTTATGTCCAAGAATACCACGGTGCAGTGCAAAAAAACTATTTCCGAGACTATAAAACCTCCACTGAATATCAAGGTTTATTTCCATGGTACATGCCTAAGAAACCATGGTATTTCCTTGATATTGTGTCCAAAACATGGTAATAACATGCAGGCCTGTACCCAGTCAATCGTCTCCCCAAATATTCACAATTGTAGTGGATAAATACGTTTTCAATAATCAAACTTGGTTACCTTCATGATATCATGGCAATTTTTGCATGTTTTATTGTCCACTGCGATTCTAGCCCATATTGCAACAGGTGAAGAGAGAAAGAGCTGAAGAATTCCTCATAATTCAAGCATAACCCTAAATAATGGGGTGAGAATTGTTCTGTGTGAGGTTGCTTGGCCTGGGAAACACCCAAGAGATGTCAAAATCTCCACAGCATGTGTGTGTGTGTGTGAGAAAAGAGACAGCGAGGCAGTGTGTATGAGCTTGTGCTTGTTATAGTGTGTGTTTGCTGCATATTTGTTCTCTCTTGTGAGCATGCGCTCCTTATTGTATCGGGGGAATGAATTGTTGCTCACCTGTTCACACAGACTAACAAAAGCCAGGCAGCGGAAGCAGCTGTCTCTCACACACTGTATTGGTACAATACTTGGGACCCATACTCCTGTTTGCTCAGTACATATTCTCATGGTCAGCTCAAACATCTCTCTCACACACAGATCTCATGTACTGCTCATGTCTCACAGTTTAAACAGCTGAATATTCCCTCCTCTAGCCCTGTTTACCGAACAAATATTGGACGACACATTTCCGTGTGCTTCAGGTGTGTGTACTTACTATATTCTGCAAATCAAATACAACTAATACTAAAAAAGCAAGGGATGTTATTGAATATTATCTCACACAAAGGTGGCCCTTTAATGTCTTTCAAACACATATTTCTGTTTGTTAATACAAGTAATACTGATTTAAAAAAAAAAAACAGCAGACAATAAACTGTGCAAATCCTCCAGCCCTGTTTACCGAACAAATATTGGACGACACATTTCCGTGTGCTTCAGGTGTGTGTACTTACTATATTCTGCAAATCAAATACAACTAATACTAAAAAAGCAAGGGATGTTATTGAATATTATCTCACACAAAGGTGGCCCTTCTGTTTGTTAATACAAGTAATACTGATTAAAAAAAAAAAACAGCAGACAATAAACTGTGCAAATGAACCCTGTAGTCTTACACTGAAGGAGTGACTTGAGTCATACCACAATATTATCAAGAAGTTGGGAATGGACAATTTTGATATTTGCCAGTAAGAAACCACATAGCAATACACTTAAAATGCTAAAAACACCCATAACACATTATGCAAAGCAAATTAGGGGTGCGATATTGACAAAAAAACCCCAACAAATCTCAATATTTTGGGGGATTTTTCGATAATTTTGCAATATTTTGCCTAGTGTGTTTTCGTGCCCGAACCTTGGCTGGTTTAGGCCTGTCATGGTTAAATAAATATGGCACAAAAACTGCCAGTAGGTGGCTGTAAGTCCCTTTTCCTAATGAGTGACTCATTGAATCATTAATTCAAACAATGTTCAAAACTTAAAAAAAAAAAACAGCAGACAATAAACTGTGCAAATGAACCCTGTAGTCTTACACTGAAGGAGTGACTTGAGTCATACCACAATATTATCAAGAAGTTGGGAATGGACAATTTTGATATTTGCCAGTAAGAAACCACATAGCAATACACTTAAAATGCTAAAAACACCCATAACACATTATGCAAAGCAAATTAGGGGTGCGATATTGACAAAAAAACCCCAACAAATCTCAATATTTTGGGGGATTTTTCGATAATTTTGCAATATTTTGCCTAGTGTGTTTTCGTGCCCGAACCTTGGCTGGTTTAGGCCTGTCATGGTTAAATAAATATGGCACAAAAACTGCCAGTAGGTGGCTGTAAGTCCCTTTTCCTAATGAGTGACTCATTGAATCATTAATTCAAACAATGTTCAAAACAGCTGATTCATTTAAAAAGGAAGCAAGTGTCTTTATGAATGGATCATTGAATCACTGCCTTAAATTATTGTTTAAAAACAGATTAATTCAGGAATTACTTTGGCGAAACAGAAAAAAAAAAACCCAGACAATATTGTGTCTAAAATATAACTCACTCAATATTAACTTCTTGTTTTTTGAACTCACATTTGCTGTCGCACTCACGCGCTAATATTGAGGAAAAGGGTAAAAGCCTGGCTTGTTGTGATATTATTTAACTATATCATGTATAAAAATACAAAAAGCCATACATGGAAATTTTTTTGGCTTTCATAACTTGAATTATAGTGGCACGGTATTCTGATAGGCTTCATCACACAGTGAATGCTTTTGGACTCTCAAGATGTACTTTTGTTTGTTTTTTTTGCAAACTACAATTACAATATTATAGATGATAAATATTGCACACCCCTAAAACAATGGTAAAGATGACACAGAATACCCTAACAACTACATAGCAACATGCAAAAAACACCCAAAACACCATAGCAACATCAACATGTTAAAACCATCTTCACACTAAACACATAAATCACAAAACACACACACACATACAAAACAAAAAAAAACACCATAATGCCATAGCAAACAGGGTTGCCAGGTGCATAGTCTCGCATAACCAGACCGTCAGAGTGACGGCAAAAGGTCTGGGAACCTTGGCTGCTTTGAATGGCCAAGGCCAGCCCAAGGCTGACTGACAGGTAAAAACAACCAATCATGTTTTGTTTTGTGCCGCATCATGTTTAGGGACGTGGAAGTGTTGCCACAATAACAAAGTGGTGTGTAAAACTCTTGGATGATTCTATGCCACTAACTTCACACATTTCACATACTTTTGAAAATCCAGCGTTTAGTTGATCCTGATAAGCTCTCATTGTTCCAGTTGTAAACACAACGGCTTTCTTTTTTCTTGAGGGGGTTTGGCATCATGGCATCTTTGTTTCCAGGTGGAACGTTAAAGAACGCGACACACATGTCTGAGACTATGTCTGAGTCTGAGACTACCAGGTGCATAACAAAACCAATGCAATTGCTAATCAAAACTAGTGTAAAACTAGACCAATCACATTTTTCCCCATGGTTTCTGCTTCCTTTGGGGTTCCCTCCATCGAAAATGCGTTCCAGGAGGGTTTTGGTTGATCGTTGTAACCTGGGGACTTAAAAACAACGCGCAGCAACAGTGTAAAAATATCACAATTCCGCGGGAAAAGAAAACCACAGATTTGGCAACACTCGCTGATCTAAAAACCTCACAGAATATTCTAGCAACCACACAGACACATGCTAAAATCGCCCAGAATACCATAGCAACTGCATAGCAACATACTAAAACCCACATAGAAACACCCAGGCGACTCAACTAGGCGACAAACTAGCATCATAGAGGAGACTGTTTTAGTATTAAACACTGCTATTGAGCAGTAACAGATTCCAAATCTGTTACTGCTCAGATTTCCACATGTCATTTAGTTTCTGTTTGAGGAAGACAGCATGAACTTGTCAGGTTGACAAATGACTGTCCGTATATGCCTGTCAATACACACAGAGTCTTAAGGCAAAACTGTAAAAGATACTTGAGTCTTTACAGTACAAAACAAATGAGACATTGGCGTGTGTTCACCAGTCCATCACATGTTGTGCTGCTGAGATCTCTAGAAATGATACGCCTGTTGTTCTTCTGCAGTCATGATTGGTAGTGCTGTAACTGTGATGACATGTGCTGCTGATATTTACTGAAGACCTCAGGGGCCGCTCCGCACATCTGGAGTCTAGACTCAGCGGCTCTACAGGACTGAGACTCCCTCGCTCTCTTCCTCTCTCTCGCCGCTGTCCACTGTTTCCATAGCTGCTTGTGTTTAATTTAAATTAAAGTTGCCCCCTTCAAGTGGTTAATTGATTCTAGCGATGAAGGACAAAGTAACTGGAGCCGAGTGTCCCCAAAACACACCGAGAGAAATATTATTAAACCAGCCCGTGAACATCTGTGTTTGTGTGAGAGAAGCAATATGATTATCGGTGGAATTGTTGGACTGAGAGGAGCCATATATTTTCCTTAATGCATCCTTGTGTTTACAAAAACACTCGCACAAAGGCTCTTGTTAGCTGCGGTGTAATGACGAATGCCCGTGTGGTTGCGGGTATGTGCGGTTGAGAGGTCTGTTTTACCTGTTAATCTCTTTATCCCCTCCCTCCCGCTCTATAGCTCATACACTGAGAGCTCTAAAACTTGACAGTAGTTTATTTTACAGACGCTCTCTGGCTTCTTCTGTCCTCCTTTTGAATTTGTGTTGAACTGCGGAAGTCATCATGCTCATACAGCATTAGTAAGGAATATAATAGAGTGGAGCATTTTATCCACCACATACTTATCACTGCAAAAAAAAAAAGAAGCAAATATCATGTAAATAAATTATTTGTTTTAATCTTTTATTTATTTATTTTATTTTATATGAGCTTTTATTTACTCCAGTGGTAAATAGTTATTTATTAAATATAATTAAATAGTCATTAAATTGGGTTTAAAGTTGTCAGTTTGGTAAAATAAAAAATATTATAAAAATATTATGTTATGAATGATTATTTATGTATCATTCAATTGTTTGGGGTAGGTTTTTTATGTATATGTATTTTTTACGTTTTTGAAGTCTCTTATGCTCATCAAGGCTGTATTTGGCTATTTGATCAAACATACATTAAAAACAGAAAAATGTATATTTAAAATGTTTTCTATTTTAATTAATTTTAAAATTGGTAAAATGTAGGATTCTTTAATGAATAGAAAGTTCCAAAGAGCAGCATTTATTTAAAATGTAAAAGCCTTTATTGTCACATGATCAATTGAATGCATTCTTGCTAAATAAAGTATGAATTTCTTAAAATAAATATGACTGACTTTTGAATGGTAGTGCATGTTTGTTTAAAAAAAATAAATAAAAAAAATAAATATATATATATATATATATATACATTAAAAATGCTTTGTTTTACTTCAAAGCTCATCAAGCAGCAAAGATTTATTAATTATTTTCCATCAAATTATATATTGCATTATATATATATAATATGATAACATATTAAGAGTTTTGTTATTTTTTTAATTAAAGGCTTACATTTTTGGAAAGCATTAAATATGTATGAAATACTTAAACAAAAAAAATGTAAGTAAATTAATATGCAAAAATATCCAAGATGTTTTTTGGAATTTGCTGTTTGTTTATTTCATTTTTTATTTTTTTTGGTATATAAAAACGTACTAGTTTTTACATTGGTTTATTTTTCCAAATGGCCCTCACAGAGAGGTAGTTCTGCATTCAAACCTTAGAATGATGGAAAATCTGGTTGAAATGATCTTTGTGTTTGTGAGTGAAAGAGAGAGTGAGAGAGAAGGTATAAATGAACC
>NW_015548296.1:2567269-2583811 GCF_001515605.1 Sinocyclocheilus anshuiensis | reverse complement strand
TTTTTTACGTTTTTCAAGTCTCTTATGCTCATCAAGGCTGTATTTGGCTATTTGATCAAACATACATTAAAAACAGAAAAATTTATATTTAAAATGTTTTCTATTTTAATTAATTTTAAAATTGGTAAAATGTAGGATTCTTTAATGAATAGAAAGTTCCAAAGAGCAGCATTTATTTAAAATGTAAAAGCCTTTATTGTCACATGATCAATTGAATGCATTCTTGCTAAATAAAGTATGAATTTCTTAAAATAAATATGACTGACTTTTGAATGGTAGTGCATGTTTGGATTTACAGCCCGTCTTTAGGTAGAGCCCCTCCTTTTTCCATGTTCACCCCTTCTCTCCTTTCTCTGCCCATAATAATGGACACAGTGTTTTTACGAGAGGACCAAACCAAACCCTATTCACACTGCAGCACTGAGTCGGCACTAAATGGCCTTGTTCAGCTCACTGCTATTAAACAGCTCATAAAAACCTGGCCACACAACTGCTCAAGTCACACAGATGCAACTACACGGCTCCTGATCCCAGCGTGATGCGGTCTGAGACAGCTGGGTTTGCCTATTTGCATGATGGTTAGGCATCTAAAATTACCTGAATTAACCATAACCGCGTCATAATTAAAAATGTACTCACCGTCAGGCCATCCAAAATGTAGATGAGTTTGTGGATTATTGTGATGTTTTTATCAGCTGTTTGGACTCATCGGCACCCATTCACTGCAGAGGATCCATTGGTGAGCGTAATGTTACATTTCTCCAAATCTGTACAGATGAAGAAACAAACTCATGTACATCTTGGATGGCCTAAGGATGAGTACATTTTCAACACGTTTTCATTTTTGGGCCAACTATTCCTTTAAACTTGTGCAGTGGGAGACAAACATCAAACGAGTCACAAACAGTCATACAAGCTTATTTAACCAATCAGAATAGAGAATTCTAGCGAGCCACGCAATAATAATAATTATTAGCGACTTCTCTGAGGTTCGGGTTCTTTCCCACCCTGCTTGCTTTCTCTCTTTTCTTTTTCTTTCTGCCTGACACGCTGTGAGTGAAGGATATCAAATTCCCCTGAAAGCTCTCGGACAGGTGAGCGCTGCTTTGGGTGACCTCGATCTCTCACATTACGGTGCTAAACTGCAACTCCCTGCTGTTCTCGATTACACACGTATGCCTGCACACACACAGGTGTGATCCTTACACATCATTCTGTTTCACTTGTCACTGAGTATCATACATCACTAAAGCCAAGAGTTTTAAATTACACTGCATTATATTTATCAGGGTTCACAAAAATGTCAAAATCCCCGGTAGCCCTTCAGGCAGCCACTCTCAGATTGTGAATTTAACTAGCCTGAATAAAAAAGCCAATTTTTTGACAAAAGCATTGGCTAAACTTCAGCGGAAACACGATCAAAAATGTCTGTGATTGTATATTTTTCCTTCAAATAATAAGTCAAGAGTAGGGGTGCAACAGGGTTGGATGGGTTTTGAGTCACGAATCGAATCATTTTTTGGGTCAGCATCCCCCCCTCCTCTAAAACTAGTAGCATAACTAAACAAGTTCAAACATTATTAAAGAAAAGTAAAAAAAAGAACAAATACACAAATGACAAGCAGTGATAAAGTTACAAATAAAAGAATGTCTAAAATTAGTTTTCAGGAGGGGAGAGCGGGGCACAAAGTAACACTTTTTGACTTTCTCAGTTTGTGTAAATCCACATGGGTTCAGAATATAATTTTTTTATCCACAGTAATTTTACACTTGTCTAGTACAAATATGTCGCTTTGTTTCATAATTACAGTGTATACGTTTTTCTTTATTTACCCCCCAAAAAAAATCACCCTACATTTTATACTATTGAGATCAAACTTAAATGCTTCAAGCTGGAAATATTTTGATCAATAATATTAAATATTTTCACTAACAATATCGCTCCATAGATGCGTTACTGGGAATTTGATATTAGCTTCATTGTGAGCCAATGTAATCTGCACATGTGGTATTGATATAATAATATTAGTTTTATATCGCATTCATCTAAAAGACACATTGAGCAAAACCAGTCCTGCTAGGATCTCGGTGGGTAGTCAGGAAAAGACCAACAAAAGATTCCAGTGTGCTCCTCAAGAAAGAGAGGCCTAATTACCTGTCTGTACCAACCACAAACTCAAAAGACAACAGCAGGGAAAACAAATCAGAAGGAAATTAGTGAAAGAGTAATTGGAGGGAAAGAGAGGAAACATTAATGACAGAATGATGATCTATGTAATCGTCCCTAGATAGGTCAACTGTGGTATTGTGGTCAATCTGGAACACTTGTGCTTAGGTGAAACCTCAAAAAGTTGTCAAGAGCTCTTCAACATGTTCTTACAACAATCAGTGAGAAAGCACCTGCACTTTTCATCTCTTGCTGATCCGTGAAATTTCGACACATTAATTTTGAAGACAGAGTAGAATGATTTGTTGTCAAAATACAATACATTTAGCATCTAAGCAGACAAACAAGAGGAGGAGTAGGCTAGGTTAAAATCCGGTTTTGCACCCATGTATGGGTTGGCATTGTAAACATGGCAGTTTTAGATATTAGAGCATATATCGTCCTCCACCTGCAGGGACTCAGAGGTTAATACTTCTCTTGTGGTTCTCCTCTATCACCATCAGGGTTATGTAACACCAAGAGGGCAGTGTGGGTGTGTTCCAGGTGCAGCCATTCATTTCTGTCAGTCACACTATTATGATATGATAAAGAGGAAGTGCAATGGCCAGGCTGGATATTACTGGCAAATGTTATTTAGGACACTGATAAGACTTTAGTTGTGATACATTTGTTTTAGTATAAATCTTGCAGAATATCTCAAGCTATTATCATGATAAACAAGTTAATTTACTACTAGGCTACTTGAGTATAATGGAACAGTAAACTATAATAAGAATATTTGACCCAAAATTCTTAGTAGCCTACTGACTATTGACTGGTCAATACAGTGTTCCAGTCATCATTTGTTCATATTGTTATTTATTTATTGTTGTGTAGCAACGTTCGTTTGTGGTTTTTTATCTTAGTGGACGGGTGTCTATTATTGACCTCATATTATAGCATTTTAATGTAAATTTGTGTTCTAAATATTTTATTATGTGGTGTAAGTAATAAAGTTTTGGGGGTTTTTGCTACCAACATCTACCACAGTCTCTAGTATCTCATTGTTTGCACATAACGTAACAAGCCCGTGACAAAAACTACTCTTCGCTTTTAAAACAAGAGACTTCATAGCTCGTCTGTTGCTACGAATCTCTCTGAAAAAAAAAAGTGTTTTAGCGCCATCTGGTGGCCGTAATGCCACTGTTTCACCTATTAACATATGAAACCATTCTGACAGAATAAAAATAACACATTAATGTGACTCTGACATAACAGATGTTTAATTGTATTTGGAGAAAGCAATATTTCAAAACATTGCGGACAGTTTTCCAAGGTCTGATAATGAGTCATATATTTTCCATTCTGTGGCATTGCCAAAAGTTCAGTCAGATTGTGGGCAGTTTGTATTGTGCCACCACACTAGCCACTACTTAAAGGCGATGCATGCTTGGCTATCTCAGCTGCAGCTTTGATTGTGGTGAAAACTTCCGTTTTACAAGTGCTGATGATGTTCAAGTCTTGGACACTGATCACAGCAGCACAAGTCTGCAGCATTTTGCTAATTTATTTATAATTTTGTATTATGCATGCAGCATTTAATTCAGAGAGTACATGGAATATTTGCACTTTTAAAAAATAATGTCACACATTTAAAATGAAGTAGTGAGGCAAAACATGATTAAATATGTTTAAAAAAATGGAACGAATTAGTGGACAGATACAGAACTTGAGACATTTTTTCTTTAAACATTCAACCATAAGATAGTCATAGGGCACATTATTTAACTGTTTTATGCAGTGTCATTGGTTGATGACATGCTGTTGATTGAGATGTGAATTGTATTTGAGTAGTGCAGCTCCTCACACACAAATACTTGTAAAGCTAGTAATTCCAGTTTTTTTAACAAACACATAACCAGAGAAAACCTTTCTTGCTTAAAGAGCACAGACTACATTCAAAACCTTAATAAAACAACTATATTTGTAGCATCTCCAGCAGAGACCTGACCTATAAAATACACCTCATTTAAATACGGCAACCTACAAATCCTTGTCATTTTGTCCTGATGCTGCACACAAATACGTTTCTATAAAAATATTACATCACAAGCTTGAACTTTGTACAATATCCCACAGGACTATCATTCTTATTAAGAAAATGTGCAAGACAAAAAAAAAATATTTCATTGTCATTAAAAATGTCTCATTAAGTGCATTCCTTTTAAGCCACAATCTGCACAAACTTACTTGTTATAATATATATACTGTTCCTCTAATCTCTGTCCCACTGATTCCCTGAAAGAAGCTTTTCTTCATTCGGATGACTGACTACAGTCTGTGTTGTAATAGTTATGATTGTGAAAATGCATTGTTGCAAACAACACTGTATTGCAACACAAACTCTGTACTGAGGTTATCATCATTTGCACAACCCACATCGTGTCCAAAGTATAACAGATCACATTCAGTTCATGGAGAGGATCTCCTCTGCTCCGTCTTCAACAAGGCATCATCACTTAAAATAACTGAGCATATTTAAGTTATCAATATACATATATCTCTTGATGATAAATTATAGGATTCATTGTAGTCACAGCAGTGGTGATGTCATGCAAGGGGCTGATGGGAAATGTAGTTCCGTCACCGAAAAAACAAGCAGAAGGTGAGAGTGGGAGAATCTAAAAGCAAAGTTTAATTTTCATGCAGGATTTTGGAAAATCGTCCATCTCATTCAGAAGCGGAAATGGTCATTAGCTTCGTCTGGGCAGTCAAAGTTGATTCCTTCACACAAGGAGTCCTCAAAAAATAGAAGAAAAAAAAACGATCAAGGTAAAGATAAACATAAGGAGAGTATTAGGATCTTTAAGTACCAGAATGCTTCCTTCAGAAACTATCTAGACCACTTCACATGTTTAATTTAAAACAATTCAACTCTTTGAACTCTAAGTGATCACTTATGCTCACAGTATATAAATGATACTTTCACTTGGTGTAACACTTGGTTTCACTTGGCTTTTGAAAGGGTAAATAGGTTTATCTGAAAAGATATAATGTCACAACCCTATGACAACTGGAAAACATGCGTCTACAGAGTTCTGCTTTAGAGCATTTGCATAATTCGGTCACTCATCACAATCAAGCCACAATCTACACATATAAAAACATGTGATTTAAACCTCTAACGTAAATGCAAGATCATCGAGAATCATCATACAATCATCACAACAGCACATGGTTTGTGACATCGCACATACACCGAAAACTACTTTCTAAAAATGCAATGGGGTGAAAAAGCTTTCAAACTCATGGAATACTCACAGATGACTGCCAACCACATGAGACTGTGAAAATAGAGGGAGAAGGATGAAGAGGAGGGGAGGAAGAAAGAGGAGAGACAAATATGGAGAACTGAGGCCCAAGGACAAATTGGCATGTTCAGAGACAGAGTAAAACATGGACATTACTGAAGCACATCACTTTGAAGAGATTTACCCCAAAATATGAAGATTCTGTCATCATTTACTCACCCTCATGTCATTCCAAACCATATGACTTTTGTTCTTCTGCAGAACACAAAAGGAGATTATATGCTGCTAGTATCTATACAATGAAAGCTAATGGTGACCAGGGTCAGCTTGATCTGTGCATATTTCTCTCCTGATTCAGACAAGACAACTTTCTAAGTGGAAATGCAATATTATTATTTTTTAAAGCCAGTAGAGAGCAGATAGGAAAGCATTGGGTGGAGAGAGGGGGCGGGATCGGCAAAGGACCTCGAGACAGAGCTCAGTTGCGTTATATGTCAGCGCATTAACCACAAGGCTATCTGTGTCAACAAGAGAATGCAATATTATTGATACAGGACTTGTATTTTAGCTGGAAGTTAAAAAAAATCTTGATGGATTTGTTCATTAAAACATGCAGCTTTTTGTTACACACAACATTAATTGATAGACTGGAGCCGTGTAGATTATTGTGATGTTTTTATCAGCTGTTTGGACTCTCATGCTGACGGCACCCATTCACTGGAAAGGATCCATTGGTGAGCAAGTGATGTAATGCTAAATTTGACCAAATCAGTTCTGATGAAGAAACAAACTCAGTCATGTACATCTTGGATGAGCAAATCTTCAAGTTAATTGGGTGAACTATTCCAAATTTTACTAACCATTTTTGGTCACCATTCACATTCATTGTATGGAAAAGAGCAGATATGTTTTTCCTTTTATGTTCCATAGAAGGAAGTACATCATGCAACTTTGAAACAACCATGAGGTTGAGTAAATGATGACACAATTTTAATTTTGGGGTGCACATGAAACAAACTGGCAACGAGAAAATAATTCACTGATTTTGATCTGGTATTATAGAGAAAAAATACTTAATAGAAAGTCTAAAAGAGAAGGAAAACAATTAGATGTTGTTGTTATAAAGGTAAGTAAGATAATGCCAATTAGTTAGCTGGTAAGTTATGATTATTGTATGATCTGTGGTGAGCACCCATACAGAACAACAAAAAAGAATCCCAACCTGAACAAAGAGTTAGCAAAGAACATGCGCCGAGAAAAAAAAAAAGAATGAGACTGCCAAACTGAAATCACTCATGCAGTTAGCACAATCAGTGCTGGGTGTGACAATCAGGGGTGATTCAGAACACCAGGGTGAGGGTGGGTTAGTGTCAGGACATCACTGGGTCAATCGAGTCTGACACTAACTTGGCTTTGCTGAAGCAGCAGCGCCCCGTCTGGCGAGTCGGGGATGTGCAGGGTGGTGGGGGAGGGGGTGAGGTTAGCAAAGATCATGCACTTACAAAAGAAAAAAAAAAAAGAACGAGACTGCCAAACTGAACTCACTCATGCAGTTAGCACAATCGTTACTGGGTGTGACATTCAGGGGTGATTCAGAACACCAGGGTGAGGGGTGGGTTAGTGTGTACAACACCGGGTAAGTCGAGTCCATTTAATGTTACAGGGCTTTAGGTTCTGACACTAACTTGGCTTTGCTGAAGCAGCAGCGCCCCGTGGTGCATCAGGGTGGTGGGGGAGGGGGTGAGGGGCAGCCAGGGCCAGTTGCCAGCGCTGTAGAGGCGGGGCCGCTTAACCTGGTCATGACTGGAGAGGGGGGTGTAACTATTCCGCCTTAGCAGAGGGGCGGAGTCTCGTCTGACTTTCCCCTGGTTTGAGATGGGAGAGACTGACTGGGTTAAAACAGAGACTGCCTACACACATAGCTCATCTTTAGAGAACTTTAGCATACATCTCAATAGCAAACAAGACACTTCAGTCTTCAATCTCCACCAAACAATCAAGTGACATGCTAGCTGCAGGTATTCCCAAAGATAATCCATATTTATCCATATACAGACTAAAAAGTATAATAAATCACTCCAGGTTAACATTACAAAACATCAAACATATCAATGCAGTGATGAAACACACATCACTAAAACACAATGTCGTTTAATGGAGCGTTCAACCCACGGATAAGCATAACTCACAACACAAACCCACAGTTACAATACAACACAGGCTGCTGGCACATCATAGCTATAATACACACACACACACACACACATATACACTTGCGTTTGTGGTTTACGTGGACTCTCCATATGCGTAATGGTTTTTATACTGTACAAACTGTATTTTCTATCGCCCTACACCTAAACCTTACAGAAAACTACTGGCAATTTTTGAATTTCAAAATGTTTTTTATGTTTTTTTAAGCCTTTTGTTTTACGGGGACACAGGAAGTGTCCTCATAAACCATGTTTATGTTGTAGTACCCATGTCATTATACACATTTGTGTCCTCATAAACCATATATACCAGTACACACACACACACACACACACACACACACCTGTATTTCACAAATGTACAATTATTATTCGCAGTCAACAACATTTAGAGGGGAGCGCTGAACCTCACTCTGATGAGGTGAATAAGCACAAGAGGAAGAAGATTTATGTTTAATCAAACCTTTTGATTGACAGTTTGATTAAACCACAGAGAACATAGCTTAAAGGAATGTTATGGGTTAACAAGTTAAGCTGTTACCACAGACAAAACTTTTGACCCGTTATTGAGTTAAAAATAACCACAATTACATTTACAGCAATGCACTTAGAATCAGTGTTATTTTAGTAATATTTGTATGCCATTATAATATCACTAATATTTTGAATTAGCTTTTTTAGTTTTAGTTTGAGTAAGTTTGCTATGCTTTATAATAGTTAATATATGTTTATATATATAATATACATTTTAGGTACCAATAACGGCACTGCTTAGAATGAAAGTCGATTGGGCAAGTCATACAAGAAGGTTTAAAAGCACAGATGTGCAACTTGTATTGTGGTTAAAGCACTTACATCAGTTTGTCTGTACAAACATGTTATTTGAGCTGTAAAGTTGCCTAAATTGCCAGTAGATGTGAAACTATTGTTCCAAGTGGAAGAATTTCTGGTTACACATTCTGATTCTGAGTTTTTCTTTCCCTGATAACCAAATGTGAAAGTTACTGTCTTTCCAGATTTGCAGTATTGAAGTAAGTGATTCTATTAAGCTAGTGCCATATTGTCAAGTATAGTGTGCATGTAACATTATGCAGTGTCCCCATTGTAATAAAATGTACTTTTTTATTCTATTTTGTTAATAAGGTTAGTCAAAATTATTTTCTGTGGTAACTGACAGCATGTCACAAATGCTGGTGATAGAGCTTAAGTTGTACTGAACCCAAAAAGCTGCTTTAACCAGGGAGTTCTCTGAGAAAAAACAACAAGCATCACAGACACCAACATGCAGTGATGAAATTGCAATTCCAGATCAAAATAAAAGCTATAAGATACCAAAAGGAAAACATAGCATGCTTTCAAAAACATTGCTGAAAAAAGACACAAATCTAAGAGATAAATGTGGCACCAATTATTTTAAAATGAATATTTAATGTTCTCCATTAATATTTCATACTGCAAGAGAGAACACCAGAGACAGATGTGGACTCACCAGTGGTCGGTCCCGATGTGTATTCACTGCCTCCACATTCAGATAAAACATCTCCACTTTGCAGCCTAAAACATGAACCAGAATGATCTGTGAGCAGAAGTTTGGGGATGAACAAAAGTGAGGAAACAACTGTCCAACACACCATAAGCAACCGGAGTGAGCTTCATGACAGTATGAAGAGGACATTTCAAATAGGGCAGATCATCTATGAAAGAAAAGAAAAATAATATAAATAGGTTTCAGTTGACAGTCTTAAACGTTACTGTGATGCAGTGATCATTATTGTTACTTATTCTGCTCAGTTATCAGTATAACTGTCTGATAAAAATGAGGTATGAGATTTTTGTGAGAATGATTAGCTAGAATGGGTGAAAAGCAATCAGTATTTTTTATTGATCTTTTTTTTTTTTTATAAATCGAAGAATATTAAAGAAACAATACTACATGAAAATACATTGCTAAATATATAATGCATTTTATAATATTATAATATAGATAATTACTGCATTATTATTGCATTAAATTGATCAAAAGTCACAATTTATGACATTTTTAAAAACTTTTTTCACATTAATTATTTATTTATTTATTTTCATTGAAAATATCAGAAGGGTAAGCAAAAATCTCATGGTCAGCAGGAAAAAGAACTTGTTTTTAGTCATTTTCATAAGTGAAAATGCATCTTGCCTCCACTCTTGTCCAAGAAATAGGCTAGAAGGCAGCGCATAACTGCCTGGTGGCAGATGACTAGTACATTGCCTTGTCTCTCAAGCTCCATAATCACAGGCTCTAGTCGCTGAACCAGGTCCTGATACGACTGCGAGAAAAGAGAGCCTTTTAAAATAGTTAGACCAGAAACCAACAAAAACCAAACAACCTACTCAACTATAGAGAGTGAGAAGGGACATACTTTGAAGAACTGCAACAAAGAGATACGTTCATGACGTGCTGTACCTCTCCTCCCGGGTATCTGTAGTGGTATTTATCCTGATCCCTTAAAGCAAACTCTTCTGGGAATGTGTTCTGGATAATTTCGTAGGTCATCTCTTCACATACACCCTGTGTCAGAGCAATATACACTGATGAATGTACACACAGTATAATACATATAAACTGCATGTAATCTCAGATGGGATCTTGGCATACTAACAGCATCTATCTCATTGAGGATTTTCCACTGTTCATACGGAACTCCCAGCTCTTCAGCCGTCTGGATGGTTCTTCTTAACTGGCTGGTCCAAACCTTCAAGTCAGACAGCTTATGCTCCTCAATGAACTCACGCAGGGCGCTCGCAAACTACTCGCAAGGGATATGTACTTCGCTTACAAAACATATGTACATTCAGATACGCTATCATGTGTCTATTTTCTAAACATTCTTACTTGTCATATTCATCAGGATCTAGTGGCTGGTAAGTGACTTTATAACATTCTATGCGTTTCAGGAAATCATCCATGACTCGCTCTCTGTGTGTCTCTGGATAGTCTGGACTTGAAACCTTGACATCCTGAAGATATAAGAGCACATAGGAGACAACTGTTGAGAAGACCATAAAAACCTATACTGGTATGTTGCTGTACTTTATTATACCATTAGTTTAAAGGAAATGCAAACCAAACATCACAACATACCAGGATGTTAGCTGCAATAACCTCTGGATCATCACATACTGACTCCACAAAAAACACCTGTAAAAGTAAACACACAGAAATAGGAAAATGGTGACCACACGTCACTTTTACAAAAAGATAACTCATCATATAATGGAAGTTATACCTTGTATGCATTCTCCTGTATAAAATCTAATATAAGATCCCGCCTCTCCCGAGTTGTGTTTGTAGCATCAAATACCTTAAAAGGACAAAAACAGATTATAACAAATATAAAGAAGGAAGTCTTGAACCTTATCAACATTCTTAAACCCTATTAAATTTAAGTAAATAAGTAAATAATTGATGTGAACAGAGAAAAGGTAAATCCTTACAGCTATTTGTCCACCTTCCTCATTAAGGTAAGTCTTTACATCTTCCAGGGCCACCAAGGCACACTGTCTATTTGTGAAAATGAAAAAATGCAACAATAGACATGTACCTAATTCAAATAAATTCAGTTCACAGGAAAAACATGAACTGTCCTGTTAGAAGTGCATTAATGTAACCTTGAGGAAATGTGTTGAAATATCCTTGGGTCTAACTGGCTTTCTTTAATTACATTTGTTTCTTGGTTTACTGACAACATGTACTTTTCTATCATTATTAACATTGTAAAAATATCTAAACTGATCTTTTCTACACAGGACACTGTGTGAAAGTGAGCAGCTTGGACATTCTGCAAAACATCTCCTTTCATGTTCTACGGAAGAAACAATGTCATAAGGTTTGGAAAGACATAAGGGTGAGTCATGATGACAAAATGGTCATGCCATTAAAATCCAACAAAGATATAATCCTACTTTCGTATCTTCATGGCTTCCTCATTGTCATGTCTGAAGAAGTCATAAGACTTGTAGGCTTTAACTGCTTCCCTCCGATACACCCCCAGGTTAAACACTGCATGATAAACCAAAAAACAAGAAATTATGGTTATTCCTCACATACTTGATCAGTTTTAGCACTAGTGTAATGCATCAAGATGACATCACTCTGCAAGTAAAGATGGAACAGTTAAATTCCTAGTGTGTAAGGAACCTCTGACTTCAGTTACAGTGATTACTTGCATTGTGGGTCATGATGTACTTAAGAGAGTTTGAGTTTCAGTGTGTTGGTTGCCTACACATTTAAATAATGCAAGTTCAAATTTAGCCTCTTGATAGACCATAATGCCAAAATGGTCAGCTGAGAGCTAAATGAAGCATTTAAAATTGAAGACAGATGCTATTTATAGTCAGTGTCATTTGATATGATGCAACTGTCTAAATTCAACTGCCCACTCACCCTTTGTTGGAACTCCTATCCAGTTGAGGTAGCGTGTGAGTTTCTTTGACATATACGTCTTGCCTCTGGCAGGGAGGCCGATCATGACAATCATGGTGGGGGAGTTTGTCATGTAAGACGCCCATGCTGTGGTCAGACAGACACAGAAAAACAGACAGACGGTATCAACAGCACAACATGAGCTGGAGGAAGTTACAATCTATAGTACTAACAATTATAATCTGCCAAATGTAAATTTCACATATGGGACACCAACAGATACTTGTGGTTTATGGTACTTTCAACAAATGTACTAAAAAATAGGACCTGAAACCCTGAGGCTGTTGACACCTTGCTTACACTGAGGCAAACTCTTTGCTATTACTCCAGTCTTCAGTGTCACATGGTCCTTCAGAAATCATTCTAATATCTAGTTTGGTGCTCAAGAAACATTTCTTATCATTAGCTATGTTTCCATCCAAAGATGTGAATTTAACTTGTGCGCAAAACTGGAATATCGCATAAAACATATGTTGAAAATCGAAAGATAAAAAAGGTGACAGTTTTTTTTCCAGGATTCTTTGATGAATATTAAGATCAAAAGAAAAACAATTATTTTAAATATAATATATTGTAACATTATGAATGTCTTTACTATCACTTTTGATTAATTTTTTGTCCTTTATGAATAAAAATGTATATATTTTTTCTTTCTTTTAAAAAAATCTTTTGAACAGTGGCGTATAACATATTAACCAGTCTAATTTAATTTAAGCATGGCATTTCTTTATAGACTATTTATAAAACAGTATGGTATCTATTTAGTTATTCTTCCAATATCTAGGAATGTGTTTACAAGTACAAATATTACTTTTGTAAAATTACAAATGAATGCCACATGCAACATGCAAATGACATTTTTTTTTAAATAATAAAAATATTAGGCATTAAGAAAACATTGCCTCAGGTGAGCAATTTGATAATGACTGAAAAAAAAAAAAAAACTAGAATAAACCCTAAACAAATGTGCCTTTACCTTGATCTGCAATTTGAAACCAGCATACCAGACAATGCATATCTAAATAAAGGGAAGTGCTGTAGGTTTATTTCGAATCTAGACTGACAGTGAACTTCTGTGTAGCAGCCTCGGTGACAGCTGACATTATAAGAAGGGCAACTGTGATATGACTCAGGGTCGTCGTTAAACTTCACTGGGTCAGGAACAAAACTGTTATGTGGGAAACAATCTTATCAGCAGAAAAGTACCCCCCACACCTCTCTAACAGCCATGAAAACCGACTGCCATAACCAGCTGACCACCTTAGGCTGGTTTAAATAGGGATTCCTAACAGCTTCTTGATCTGTGAGATGTGAAAATGTGTGTACTTACAGCATTTCTTCTCCTGGCCTCTGGGCTCTAATTTCTTGGCTTCAGCAGAACTGGTTGGACCAGCCTCCTGCTGCACCCATGCAGACATACTGAATCTGACAGACTTAATCACTCTCTCACTCACTCTTCCTGCTGTAAAAACATAGTGCACCTGCAGGGAGAAAGACACAATACGCAGACTATGTCACTGGAAACAACGTTATTGGTTTATTACAAATAACTAACGACAATTAAAACATTTTCTCCATACAATATGCTCTATTCAGTGACAATGCAGCTTCTATTCTTGCCAAATCGTCGTTTTTCTTAATCACCCGCAGCGCAGTAACAAATAATGTCGCGCTACGTCATAACAGAGAAGAGGATGCTGAGGATACCATGTTACGTCATACCCGTAAACAGCAATCAGTCACTGATGGTCTATCATAGAATGAATAGATTAAAAGAACACATTGAAGCACCATGACTATTAACGAGATACGTAAAGCGTGAGACCTTACGGTTTCCTAATCGTTGTCTCTTGAACCTCAGGGGTCCGTATTTCATTCCGTACCCACCGGCCCAACCGGCAGGTGTAATGTCTTTGCGCAGGGTGCTGTTGCCTCAGCCGGTTTTGCACTTGATGACCTTCCATGGCAACTAGCGCCAAGCGCGCGAGTGAAGGTGTGTCTCTACGTCACTATTTACTTACCGTAATCCATGCAAAAGAATGACATCGCGTTCGTCACCAAACATTACAGCGTACTAGTCAGTGGTGGGGAGTTTGAATCATCTCAGTGACTCGACTCTTTTGAATCAACCATTCATTCCATTCACGAAAGGATTTTAGTTTTTTTTATGTTCATTTTTTTTATTTTTATTTTTTTAACAAGATCAAAATACATGTATATGACAAACACTATACATGATATAAACAATAAACATTATACATGAAATAAACAATTTCACACTAGAGGGGCTGTATACAAATACAAATTTATATTAAATATTAAAGCGTTTACAAACTTTCACCGTTTTAATTGCTTTTTGTTTCATAGAAAATCGTATAGTATCAATATAATGCTCCATTTCCTTCCTAAAAAAAAAAAAAAAAATTTTTTTTTGCATGAGAACTTACATTTGTGAATATGAAATTTTGCATGTAAAAAAATAAGTTATCATGTAAACGTGACTGTGCTTTTCTTTGCTGTTCTCCAATATACAAAATAATACATCTTTCCATAGCAAAACAAAATGATTATCTGATCACAAAATGACACTGATGTACTCTGCAGAGGTGAACTGTGGCAAGGGGGTCCTTTAGAGTGACAGCTGCCCCTGATATTCCCTGATTTTATTACATTTTATTGAATGTCTGACGGTGTTGACAAAAAGTGGGGACGCAACTTTAAAATCTTATGAAACATGCATGTGTCATTAAAAAAACAACCTTGCTTTGATAGGAGATATTATTAAGTGTTGCTTTTGATAAAACAAGCTCTTTTTTCATCATTAAAAAAAAACATTTTTATCCATTTTATTGCATATGAATGATTGAACCCTTCTCTGTGGACACACTGTTTTAGATGTAGTGAGAGGACATTAAGAAACACAGATTTGGTATAATGATGAGAAAATTAAATTGAAGGTGATAATTGTGTTAAATACATTCTATTATTAATCCCTCATGACATTTAAAATTGAAAATATTTTTATTTTTTAAAGCTAATAGCAGTTACCCTTGCTGGGCCTGTTTTGTCCCACTTCTCAAGAATGACTGATTTGTGAAAACTCCTCCCACCCCAAACTCAAATATTTGGTTAAGGATTGACGAGTACAGAAGTTTCTTATAGAAAGCTTTGTTTATTGTAATACAATGCCAGTAAAAAGTGCTCACTCCAAGAGCTTCAGTGTGCAAGTTTTTCAGTACCCTTTTCTAAAAACTCAAAACTTTAATTCCATCACCCATCCAGCAGTTGACATATCCATGTCTCATACATACAGTAGCTTATCTAAAAGTACTGTTAAATGCAATTATTCACAAGGTACATAGTGGTACTGTTTTAAGTGGTTGCTTCCAGACCAGATAATAAACGTGCAGAGTATACATTTATGAAAAACAGTGGTCACTGGTTGGAATATAACAGCAAGCTGTTAAGTAGTTACAGTAAGCAAGTGCATCAAGAAAACCTACTGCAGCATGGGTGTGCTTCACAGTTCTACAATTCAAATCTCAATGAGGAAATCTCAATGACAAAGTTGAGCTGAACACAGCTTTGCTCGGACTGACCGAAGGCACAGGGTAGGGAGGAAAGGTCATATAAGTTTGGTCAGTAGATTTGCAGTTTTTAAAATATAACTTGGTCATCTGGTGGGTTGTGCACACTTAAGAGTCTCTCTGGACCAAGTGTTAAGACGCTGGCAGTGTAAAGGAATCACATCAAGGTTTGATCTTCCAGAGCTGTTAAAAAAAAACATACAATGGATATTGTTAGTTAAAGTGGTCATATGATGCGATTTCAAGTTTTCCTTTCTCTTTGGAGTGTTACAAGCTGATTGTGCATAGATAAGATCCCTGAAGTTGCAAAGACTAAAGTCTCAAAACCAAAGAGATATTCTTTATCAAAGATAAGCCTCTGCCACGCCTACCTAAAACGGCTCGTTCTAACACGCCCCCACATATCTACGTCACTATTTGGAAATATTTGCGCAATGCCGCCCAAATGTGCACGCAAAGAAAGAAGGCGTGGTTTCAGTAACCGCAGTTAGTGTTGAAGCAGCCATGTCAGGGAGACGCTGTGTGTTTCTAGGCGAAAGCAAAAGCACTTTTTTTGGCCTTCCGAAAGTAGATGCATTTAGGAATCTTTAAGATTACTTACAACAGAACAGCAATGCATTTTATGGACAACCGTTTCGTGAACCTAGGAGAGGAGGTAATTCTGACGTTGCTATGACAATCTGGCGCTTCTGAATCAGCTACTGTTTTGTTATTAGTTTAAGTATTTGCTATTGACTGTTCAAATGCGGAGTTTTGCTCATCGTGTGTGTGTGTGCGCGCGCATGTGTGAGAGAGAGAGAGAGAGAGAGAGACAGGGTCACATCAC
>NW_015548296.1:2545235-2566807 GCF_001515605.1 Sinocyclocheilus anshuiensis | reverse complement strand
TGTCAACATATTCTGTTACACCAAATACACAAAATAATGATCTTTAAAAAAGCATCATATGACCCCTTTAAAGATTGCTTGTATATGTTGTACTGCTGGATGATAACAGTCATATACAACACAGAGTGAGCAACCCCCACTATCCTGATAACAGGAAGAAGTACAAAAGCGGTTATGACTAGAGTCATAAAAACACAGATCATCGAGATCAATAACTCCAGACATCTGCATTTCAGTGGGACAATAAAACAGACCCAGGATACAGGTGGAGATAACCACTGTACTTAGAGCGCAAATGTTTCCCTCACCCGGATGTTGAACCCTAGTAAATCGCTGACAGCAGCTGAGATGGCTGACAGTATGACCACTCTCGTTATATTGTAGATGAGCGGGTTCACTGTCAGACCTAGCAGACGAAATGGAGTGTCCAGTTCCTGAAAGCAGCAAATGATGATCAATGCAAGCAAGGCATGTTTTATTATTTCCAATGAATGATGCTTTTCTGATAGTCTTACTTTTAGTAATTTTGTGGCCAGCCTCAGCACGTTGTTCACTATGTTCAGCTGATCCTTTTTGTTGGGTTTCTTCTCCATCTTAAGATACAAGTTTATCTGAAGCAGAAAGTGGATAACATGTTACAGTAAGGTTTCATCTGCTAACAACAGTTAATTACACATACTTCTAAAGCACTTGTTAATCTTAATGTTAATTTCAACATTTAATAATACATTATTTAAAAAAAGTCTGTTAATATAATTGTCCTGAGACAACGTATTGAAGCTTGTTTCCAGTTTTCCACCACAGAATAATAATAATAAAAAAAAGGTATCTGCGACTTCTTATCTCACAATTCACACTTTCTCATAGAAAGTCACAACTGCCTTTTTTATTTTTTATTTTGTGGCGAAAAAAACAACAACAACAAAAAACAGAATGCTGTTTTTTGCTTCCACCATGGAATAAAAAATAAAAAAGGTAATTGCGACATTTTATCTCTCAATTTTAAGTTTATATCTCAATTCCGAATTCATATCTCACAATTCAACTTTTTTTTGAGCAATTCTGCATTTATATCTTGCAATTCTGAGTTTATATCTAGAAAAAAAAAATCAGAATAGTGGAATATGAAATCAGATTGTGAGATTGCGAGAAAGAAGTTAGAACTCTTGAGATGAGTTGCAATTACCTTTTTAATTTTTTTTATCCCATGGCGGAAAAAAGCTTCTATAAACATGAACTAACATGTACTAACTAATGAACTAACTTTTATTAACTAACATTAACAAAATGTTCCATGACTGGAACAAATGTATTGGTCCTTGTTAGTTAAACGTTAACTAAAGGGACCTTATTGTAAAGTGTTTCCAGAAAATGTAATGGCACACAGCACACAACTCAGCTGTAAGCAATGCTGAAGCTATTTATTAGCGCCTGCGCAGTGTGCACGTGTGAATGGTTCACCTGTTTCTGAATAATACTGCCTCTTTGTTCTGTGCAGCTGAGATTTTTATCTCACCTGTTCAGTCAGAAGCACAGAAGCATTGCTATACTTTCGGTTGGTCTCAGCTCCGAGGGTAGCGAGGCGTAGGAGGAAAACCATTAGAGCAGCACACCAGACCATCAGCTCCCAGTTGGTCTCTGAATCCAGAAATGTGTGATGACTGCGCAAAAGCTGAAACAAAATAACAGTTTCCTTCTCTCTATTAGACAGTCATATCTTCTAACTGTTAATGTGCAGTGATATGATACTTTACTTTACCTAATCTAAACAATAGATGTCACTTAAATTGTCTCTAAAGATGACTTTATGGCACATTACTAACAGTCAGGAGCACATTTATACTTACTACTATTCTTACTAAATCCAAATGGCGAAAAAAAAAAAAGAAAAAAAAAAAAAGTAAGACAACCAAAGTGATGTGTTATTTTAGTATTATTTATATATGATGTTTAATAGTTTTTGTGAACAATAACAACACTGCGGACAGCAAAGTATATGAGTTTCACGATTAAACCTTAAGTTGCAACAAAGAATATTAATGCTAGATAAAACTGAAGCAATAATTAATGTGCTGTGTAAGTTATAATTCAAGTTAAATGCCACATTTACTATAGCTTCAACGGTACAGCAGTCTCTTTATAAGGCGGGATTTAGGCATGTGACGGTATCAAATTTTGATGTTGCGATAATTGCTAAAGCTTTTATCACGGTATACGGTATTATCACGATAGTGACATAATTTGCAAAAAATGTTGTCATAATATAGTATAACAGGTTTAACTGTTTCCTTCTAACAAAAAAGCAATACACAAAAATGTCTAAAGTAAATCAATGTTTCAAACAGATTAAAGTGCAAAAGAATTATAAAGAATACTACTTTACAATAAGGTCTCATTACTAAACGTTAGTTAATGTACTAACATTAACAATGAGCAAAAGCTATTTGTTACAGAGGTTATTATTCTTTGTTCAAAAATACAACTGTTAGTTCATGTTAGCTAAGGTCCATTAAATAATACAGCTACAACTTTTGATTTTAATATCATGCTATTGTCACGTTGCACACAATAAACTAATCAGGACAGGAACAGGAAACTAACCAAATAAGGGCATGGGAAGGCACATGGGGAGCAGGACACACATAAAACATGGAACAGAGTCTGACAGCTATTATGTAAGATTTAAATGAAGTAAGATTAATAAATGCTTTAGAGATGAATTTTTCATTGGCAGTTTATGATAACTAATGAATTAACTAATGTTAACTAATGGAGTCTTAATGTAAAGTGTGACCGAAAAAAACAGAACCAAAACATTTTCAAACAATATCTAGGGCATGTTGTAGTCCAGATTAAAATGTAAAAATTTTTGAAAATAAATAGCCTATTAAGTCTAAAGACCCGTTCACACCAAGAACGATAACTATAAAGATAACGATTTTAGCGTCCACACCAGTGAACGATATCGTCTGTTTATTCTAAGCGCACGTGCGTCTGCCGCTTTAAATTCTCGAGCTCGTTACAGCAGGATGGATTCTGATTGGCTGTCGATGTTTGTATCGTTCCATCAGCTGGAAAAAATCGTTCTGAAAATGATTCCAACTATATAATTTCTCTGTGCCTTTATCGTTATAGCTGTGGTGTGGTGTGGATTTTTAGAACTATATCTTTATCGTTATCTTTATAGTTATAGTTCTTGGTGTGAACGGGGCTTAAGGATTTAAATATTTGGCACTGCGATGAGCACCACTGCGAATACAAAAATCTGAATGGCTGTTTAAAACATTTAAATCCTGATCAGAAACAGAAAGTAGAGCAGCTGTTTTGTTCACGGGGTTACCAGGATAACGGCTGCATTTCTGCTGTTTCTTCAGTGTGAATGTGTATTTTTATTCAGGGCATCTCCTTCACTCGTTCTGCCATGCACTTCTCATCCGTCTTGGGCTTGTTTACATCAGTGTATGCGTCTTTGATGCAGCATACTGTCGTGTTGTGCATTTTAACCAGTTGACGAGAAAGGTATTCTTACAATGCATTAAACAAATCATAATAATTTCTAATAAATAATTATTCACAGCATTTTTAAGTGCCCACGATAACAATATTGTGCATGTTCATTACCGTGATATAGTATTACCGAATACCGGCACATGTCTAGCGGGATTATAGAAATAGTTACTGTTTTTGAGAACAAATGACATTGAAGGTAGAGCATATATGTAAATATGATTAGATTTTTTGAAGGCAAACCTTGAAAAGACATGTCTAAAGGGTGTGTCAAAAACATTGTATGATAGAACAATAGCTGACCTGGGCACAGATGATGAAGGAAATAGACAAAGCCAGGAGGAAAATCGATGATACAATGACATCGACAGACCTCTGAGGGCCTCGTCTCTGTTAAACAGAAGAAAGAAATTATTAAATTGATATCTTCATATAGTGTCAACTAGCCTAGGTACATGTATCTTTAAACAGGACTATACAAATGTCACTGCCAGCAGAAACACCCATTTACTGTCATTTGCGCTTATATAAACAGACTGGTTAAACAAGATGGATTAACAACATATAAAAGCAACCAAAGGCTCTGGAAATTGCCTTAAAGGTGAAATTAAACATACAGAATACGTTATGGCTGAAATTAAAATTCTATACTATTTTGTCTAAATAAATACAATATATAGTTTTATAATTATATAGTTTTAGTTATAACCAAACCAAAATTTAAGTATTTAAAATGCTACAAGTGAATTTAGGCATCACAAAATTGTAATGTACAGTATAAAACTGTTCAATTTAGAGATGTGCTAAAGGTTACATTCAATAGTGCAATTAAATTATTATTAGTTATTAGAGTAAATTAATAGATTAACTTTATGTGAGCATTAGATGACAGCAAAGCTAATCTAAATGTAAAAATTGAAGAAATTAGCATGCAAAATTGAATATCTATAAATATCAGTTAATATATAGATATAGTGCATCCCTACATGTCAGCTGTAGTGGGAAGATGATACCTTTAGGAATGATCGAAGTGAAAGCCACATCTTGATATTTTGCACTTTCTTCAGTCGAAAGTGAGGAATCTCAGATTTTTTGGCTTTGCGTGCAGATGTGAGATGACTGAAGAGTTTTGCAAACAAAAGGCGCTGTAGTTGAGAACAAAAAAAAAACATTTTTGGCATGTTACTTAACAATAACACAATAGCTGTTCATTTATACATTGTGAAATGTAAAAATATTATTAGGATACAGAATTAAATGTAACGTAAAACACCAAAATTAACATTTTAGCCTAAAGGTGGCAGCAAACATAAACATTATTTACAATGTTTATGTTTGCTGCCAAACATTTATTACAAACACACATAAAAAATTGATGCCAAGGCATTTTCATATTCACCTGTCTATATGTCCTCTCAGCCACACACATCATGAAGAAGAAGAGCCCAGAGAGGAAAACTCTTTCTATTGTGGTGATGATGAAGAATGCATAGGACAAGGCACAAGGTGGCCCAATGGCCACTGCGGGCAGTTCCTTGAAAGACACAGAACTGAGATTGGCAACATCCAGTTTCTGTGCCAGTCTGAAGCAGTAGGGCAGCAGAGCCAGTGAGGCGGTGACCAGACTTCCGAAGATCAGATAACCCATCCCTTGTTCGACCACCTTCACCTGGAAACAGAAATCCTTCAGCATAATTGTACAGCAACAACACTGACCTGTTGCTTTCCGGTCAGTTAGAAATGTGTCAAAGGCAAATTCCAATGTAAAACTCCACAACAGTCGGCGTTCAAATGCTTACAGAGGAGTTTACATTGAATTTAAATAAAATTTGTGTTTAAAGAGGAAGTCAACAGTTCTCTTCTCTTTTTACGCAATTTAAACCGCTAATGTAGAAATAAACGGGGCAGAGAAAGAAGGACTTTACTCTTGTGAGAATGATACCACTGATCTCCAGCACGGACATGTCAGCTTTCTTACACTCTCCTTGCTCCCAGATAATGGCACTGACACGATCTTTGGAGGGGTGACAAGCCTGCAGCCACGAAAACTGGTGCTAAAAGATAAAGAAATAATTTGTGTCATTCAAAGTGCATAGATAAAGTCTTGCGACATAACCTTTTTTTAACTGTGTACTGATATTCAGTAAATGTCAGGCAACAAAAGTCATGTGGTCAGACCAACATGCAGGAAAAAAAACATAAAAAGGAAATGATACCAGCCCTGCAGACCCTCATGACTGTGTGTCAAGTTCAATAGGTTTTCTAAAATATCAGCTAATTTGAGCACAACATGCAAAGAGCCCACAACTTGTTATAAGTGCTTATCCATCTATAGAAATTACACCATGAAAATTAAATAATGCGTTTGCTGTTGCGTTTCGAGATTTTTTTTTAAAAACAGAAATTTTGCATTATATCACTTGCTCACTAATGGATCCTCTGCAGTGAATGGGTGCCGTCAGAATGAGAGTCCAAACAGCTGCTAAAAACATCACAATATTCCACAAGTAATCCAAACGACTCCAGTCCATCAACTGAAGTCTTGTGAAGCGAAAAGCTCCATGTTTGTAGCCAGCATTAAGATGTTAAACTGTCCTTTCTGGCCAAAATATCAAAATTGTGCATGTTTCTCTCTTGATTCAGACGAGACATAAAAAAAACAACAACAATAAACAAAAAAAAACAATACTAAATTCAATAGGAGCTGAGAGGAGAGGAGAAGAATGAAGAAAAGTTCCTATCTGATATGCAGATGGGATAGATATAAATTTACTCCATTCACATGGCACACTGGAAATTCGGCCATCAGAATGAGAGTCCAAGCTTATAAAAACATCACAATATTTGTTTAGAACTCTTTTGGACTGTGTTGTAAACTGTGCTTGATCTGTGCATATTTCTCTCTTGATTCAGACGAGACAACTTTTTTCACTGGAGAAAGAAATATTATGGATAGGGAACTTGTTTTTTATTTTACCTAATTTAAAAATACAGCTTTTTGCTTCACAAGATGTTACATGATGGACTGGAGTTGTGTGGATTACTGTGATGTATTTATGAGCTGTTTGGACTCTCATTCTGACGGCACCCATTCACTGCAGAGGATACTCTGGTGAGCAAGTGATGCAATGCTAAATTTCTCCAAATCTGTTCTGATGAAGAAACAAACTCATCTATGTCTTAGATGGCCTGAGGGTGAGTAAATTTTCAGCACATTTTCATTTTTTGGGTGAACCATTCCTTTAAGTGAGGTATGAAAAGTCGCATTAAGCTTATTACAGCAAAACTGCAACCCACCTGCGGTAAGGCTTCATCCTCATCACTCGTCGGAGCGATGTTTGGAAGAGGGTGGGAGTGGTTATGACTGTGAGGCTCCTCCTCCCCACTTTCGCTACTTCCTGTGGAGGCGGAGTCAGGATCCTGTAAAAGCTCCTCCCATAACATATCATCTGTGTCAGAGGCTGGACGTGAGCCCTCTGAGGGCCGCAGAAGCTCGATTTCACGTGGCAGCGCCGGGCCGTCTGTTGGCCTGCCGTTTTTCTCTCCCTGTATGTGTTCACTCAATGGTAATTAACATTCTGAACTAACGTACAGACATTTACCTTGGTTTTACAAAGATACTCACCTGAGTCTGGGGAAGCCGATTGTTCTTGGGGAGGTTGTGAAGTCTATTCCTGAGCGCTCGAGCGTATTTGGGAGGTGCCGATGAGAAGAGTCTCTCTCTTTGCAGCTCTGCTTCCTCTGCTTCTTCCTCACTGGAGAGATCTTCAGAAGCCCCATACGGAGGCCTCCTCAGGGAATTCTGCAAAGGCCACAGGATCTCAATCAATACAACCATTAATGTTCATGATGATTCAAAAAGGAAAGGGTTTTACCAGTCTCTTCTCTGATCTGTAGAGCCGGTGGCTGTCTTCAAGTTTGAGTTCTACTATCCCTCCCCCTCTGCTGCTCTCATCCTCAGACCTCTTAGATTTTCTACTCTTCCTCTGTCTATAATTAAACACCAAAATAATTTACAACATGACACAAATGGAATTACATCAAAAGAATGAAGTACTGACCAATCAAAAGCCAGGACCTATCCATTTATACCTGCTATAATATATAAGAGTAACATATAAAATTAAATTTGGTGCCTGTTTTGAGTTTTGAGGTTAAATAACACAATGCATTTTTTTTGTCTTGATCAAATAATTTATTCAAAACTACATTAAAATGCAATCCATACATACCATGGTTTGAATAAAACTCTTCTATTATAAGCATGTTTTTAATTTTTTTTGGATTAAAACATGTATATAATATAATATACTAAAAAATATATTTTAGTTCACATTCTAACATATCATGCAGTGTGACTCAAACCTAATAATATGTATGAATTAACAACTTTAAAAAGTTTTACCTTGAATATTATATTTAAAATTTATTTTAAATATATTTTATATATAAACTTTTTAAAATATAGATTTTAAGATGTTCACACACACGTATATTTAAGGTGTAGGAAAACATGACTTTTTACTTCAATATTACACCACAACATTTTTAGAGTAACTAAAATTTAACTTTTCATAAAAATGGTATAAAGTTACATGAATACAATGAGTACATTTCTAAGAACTTAAACTAGATTATTTCCTTCTCTTTACTGTGGAGACTCTTTTTTTGTCACTGATTCAGTAGTGTCAGCTGAACACTGGCACTTCTGATTAAACTGCAAGTCTTGCAGAACATTAGATGTATTGGCCATTGGATGAGCGAAAGAAAAAAAAACACTTGGTCTTTTATGGCTCTGAGATAAGTCTGTCTCTAACAAATCTTACACAGCAGTAGCTTAACCTTTTCCTGCGAACAGGGCTGGCCGTCCGGCTGGGGACAGGGCTGTTGTCTGGGCTTCTGGAGGATTCTGTGGATACTATTTGGCAGTGTACTGTACCCAACAACAACATGAGACACAATGGACCCACAACCTCACTGGCACAGGCTGCAGGTACCTCAAAATACACCACAGCTCCTGCCACTGCAATGAATACAAATCCATCAGATCATGATACCATACTAAGAATTTCCATTTCTTTTAATTCATTTCCAAATGATATGGAAGTTTTTCAAAAGTATTATCACTAAACCACGTGTACAATCTCTCGACAAAATCTGAAATATTCAAAGAATGATCAACGAAACTATGCTAAAACACTTGAATGCATCAATTATGTTCACGTGACAGTGCTTTGCTGAAAAGAAGAAAAACTGCATACCTTGAAGAAAGTACAGAACTAAGATGAGGGTGGAAATGCTTTTAGATGTAACTTGGATCCACCACTGAAAGAAGAAAGGAAAAAAGAGGACCCTGACCAAGCCTTTACGAGTCAGAGCAGTCCAAGGGCTCTCTGGTTTGGTCTTGCTAAATGTAGAACCTGCAGTTGTAAAGATACTATCTTAATTGTTTAAAAGAGCATCATACTGTAAATATGTTGGTTACTTTTAATAGAAAAAAACAACAATGTAAAATACAAAAATAAATACAGTAAAACAGCAATATTGTGAAATATTATTGAAATTTAAAATAACTCTTCCTTACATTACTTATAATAACTGAAGGAATAACATGTATAATTAATGGAATAAAAAAAACAATCTTTCAGAAATCATTCTAATATGCTCATTTGCTGCTCAAGAAACAATTCTGATCACTTGAAAATGATAAAAATGCCTTTTTTTGGAAATGCTTTTATTAGAAATAGAATGCTTTAGTAACATTATAAATGTCTTTTTAATCAATTTAATGCATCTTTGCTGAATCAATGTATTAATTTCTTTCAAAAAATCCCAGTGACTCCAATATTTTGAGCAATTGCAACTTTACTGCAAAATAAGTAAGTAAAGAAATATAGACTTATAGAGAAAAACCTTCAAATTACTTGACACTACATATACATCTAATTAGTTAACTAAAAAATATGTTTCTGTAAGTAATTTAGAGTGAAAATAGTAGCCCAGAAGCCCTTGTATGACAGATCGCATTTGATTATCTTGACTTTACTTGTTTATGTTTCTTCTTATAGTAATATGTCTTATTCAGATTTAGGTAACATAATGATATTTTCTGGTTCTAAAATTAAAACATACATGCACAAAAACACCTTCCTGTAATGCCCGAAACAATGTCACTTTTGCAGTTCTTTTTGCTGTCTGTTTTATAGCACATTTTTGCATTTTAAGTATGGTATCTGATCTGATCTGACAGCCTGTAACTATTATATATACCCAAGAGATACAGATGCTAAACTTCAATGTTAACTCACCTCTCACTAGGTCAACATCAATGAGGTCTGGCTTGATATGGCCAGTCTTCTTAGGTTTGCTTCCAAAGCCCTGTTCATACGGAACAGTTTCACAAGTCTGACTGCATACATTTTACACAATGTTGCAAACACGCTGCCACTTTGTCACATTACCTTGAGCTCAGTCTGTTCCAGTGACTTTTCCCAAATCTGCTGATCATAGGCTCCGATCTTTGACACAAGATCATTAGAGAACTGTCAATCCCTTTCTAATCACAACCTGCATTTACTATACGACAGATCTAGTTAAGGCTTACCTTTTTCTGATACCATGCTATTCCTGCCATTTTTTTTTAAATACATTAGGTCAGGTCATCTCAGTAGACAGTGTAGACAGAATATTTCATTCCTCGAAAGAGTCAGAGAGACAGGTTATGTCATCGCTTACATTAAAAAGGAGACGCCTGCTCTCAGTTGCAGGCACTATGGAGCCAGATCGGCCTCAAAAATAATACATTTATAAAACAAAATTCATAAATGCACAGCACAATTTACATTTACAAAATCCGATTCATAAATTCAAAACACAATTCATACAGAAGTAAAAGCATAAATATTTCCCCAAATGCTCACACAAAAGCATCTTACCTAAATAAATTTAAAATGTTTACACACATATGTATATATCAAGTTCTTGTTTGATAACATTACAGATTGATCTGAATAAACAGGGTAACTGTTATGTGCAACTTTGGTGTATAAGACAGCAGGCTAACCGGGTAGCTGTATTTTGTGCGAACGATATAAATCATAATGTGATTTTGTAGAAATTGTAATCAGGTGCTAAAAAAAAAAAAAAAGAGTACCCATTAAAATGTCTTTACATAAAGAACCCGATCAATGCACAGTACAAGCGCAGCGTTGAGCTTCTTGAGTCTGTTCAGTAAGAAGCGTTTTGATTGGTGGATTAAAAGCTCACCGCGATTGGCTGAACGGAACATCCTCCAAAAAAAGATATTTATGAATCTTAACCTGCCAGGTCTTAACCTGCCAGGAAGGTCTCAAAAATACCACACACAAATTCAAAGCAGTCCACGCATGTGTGATGATTTGCAAATGCAGATTCAACGATCCATAAATACATGTAACATCATTCATAAATGTGTGATGGAAATTAATTCAAGAACTTGATATATACATATTTGTGTAAACATTTTAAATGTATTTAGGTAAGATGCTTTTGTGTGAGCATTTGGGGAAATATTTATGCTTTTACTTCTGTATTTATGAATTGTGTTTTGAATTTACGAATCGGATTTTGTAAATGTAAATTGTGCTGTGCATTTATGAATTTTGTTTTATAAATGTATTATTTTTGAGGCCGATCTGGCTCCATAGGTACAGACATAGGAAGCGACTCAAATAAAGACAGCGGCTGTGTTTCGAAACCTAGTGAGCTGCCTACCTAGACAGCATAAAGACCGTTACAGGTAAAGTTGCTTGCTTTTAGTTTTCGGAAAATAATACAATATTAAACATACCTGGAGCCCAATAAACGATATGTGGCTGTGATTCCTCAGCAGTTCGTGTTGAGTCTTGTCAGCATTTTCAGATGTTTACACAAACCTCGCCCCCCTTTCACTAAAACTATCTGACGCTACATCATAAACATCTCATTAGGATTTTAAAACAACCGTCTAAAGTTGCGAGCTAATTATATTTACTGTCAAACCACCCTGGCATTAATTCGGTTAAATCTGATCGACGATAAAATGATCTTCTTGCAAAGGAGAAGTGATTGTTAAAGTTCCCACTCTCATCAGCGCCTTCTGGCAGAAACGACAAGTGCGTGTGAAGCAAGCGACGACAACGCCTCATCAAATGTAAATGGCGGAACTACATGCTGTGCAAAATAAACTTCAGTAACTAGTGTAAACCAATAATAACATAAATAAGATCAAATTCATTTCATTAAAATAGAAAATAATAATAATTAAAAATAATTATAAGTAAAAAATTGCTTAAAGTCGAATGTAACATGTAATCACACTGTATGCAATTAGTCTGATGATAAATGTGACCCTGGACCACAAAACCAGTCATTAGGGTACATTTTTTAAAATGGAGATTTATACATAATCTGAAAGCGGAATAAATAAGCTTTCCATTGATGTATGGTTTGTTAGGATAGGACAATATATTTTGGCCGAGTCGAGATATAACTAGCTATTTGAAAATCTGGAATCTGAGGGTGCAATAAAATCTAACTAGCTATTGAGAAAATCTCATTTAAAGCTGTCCAAATGAAGTTCTTAGCAATGCATATTACTAATCAAAAATTACGTTTTGATATATTTACGGTAGGAAATTTACAAAATATGTTCATGGAACATGATCTTTACTTAATATGAAGGATTTTTGGCATAGGCCTACAAGAACAATGGATAATTGTGACCCATACAATGTATTGTTGGCTATTGCTACAAATATACCCGTGCTACTTATGACCGGTTTTGTGGTCCAGGGTCACAAATGATAAATTAAAATCAATCGTTCTTTTGAGTCGGACCTTTACGATGACTGAACTTAAGTGGTCCTCAAATCAGCGTTGAATCAATAGGCCTACTAAAACGTTTTTCAGCTCGTGTGAGTATTATTTTAACCATATTTTTCACACGTGCTATTAATTTCTTTATGTGTAGAACTTTTTTTAATTACTGCACCTTTAATGTTTTAAGTTAGAAGAAAGTTGACAGATTGTTGGTGTGGCCTTTTCAAAGTGTTGAACAAATACCTAATGTGCTTTTAACTGGGTTAAGACCATTTTAAACCTATGTTAAATTACGTTTTATATTAATTTTAGTATTGTATATGTTTATTGACATATTTATTCTATAGGTGATAGCCTATCTATTATATATTCGCGTGAGATGACTTTTTAAAATGACTAACATCATGCCTGCATCCCAATGTGCATACTATCCATCCTACATTCTATGTATTATTAGTAATTTCCAATACTATTTAGGGCAGATAGGGTGGATAGTATGCATATTGGGACACAAGGCATGTCTTTGCCAGTAGGGGAGAGTGGGGACGGTTGTGACACTTTTTGCATTTGCTTTAGTTTCTCAGAGACTGTTTGCATTAGAAAGCCAGAATTATAATACAATAAAGCCACAGCAGTCAGCTACTCACCCACATTGCTGTAACACGTGCACATGTGATTATATACATACAATTTATACTTGAATAGACAAAGTCAAATGTTGCAACTAACCTCACAACAGGGGATGGTTGCAACAGTCCACAGGGGCAGTTGCAACATTCATTAAAATGTAATTTTAATAATACATTTGAACAATTCATTTGAACTACAAAATATTAATTTAATCAGAATCAAGACACTGAAATTGAATAATAGCTTACTTCTGTTAACATCTGTGAAAGGTTACTGAACTGAGGCCATTGCATAAACAAGCCACTATCTTAAGACTGTCTTAAGAACTAGTTTGATCAACTAGCAGTTAACAGTGGTAATCAGTCTTTTTTAAATTCAAATTAGACAAATCTACCATTTTATGGAACTGACTTGAGTCCACTTTTGAAATGAGTCGACTTTTACTTAAATAAAAAAGGAGGAATACCTAACTATTTAAAGGGGTTCTTTATTAATCCATAAAATTGCAATTATGTAATGTTATGGCAAGCTTTTACGTCAATGTTGTGGTAAGGGACAGCATGTTGGGACGGTTGCAACAACGTGTTGCAACTGTCCCCACACTGACAGCCGTGACAAAACTTGGTATATTAACTTGACACAATATCTTTGACACATGCTAACTATGCCTATTAGAAGCTAAGAAAACACAGATATAAATCATGTGTTTTTACAATGCTTCACACAAACAACTTAGACAATATGACAAAAAAATCTGATGATTAAAAAAAAATACTTTTTTACCATGAAAATTATTATTTGTAGAAGGAATGGTCACATGTGCCTGATTTCATCCACGAAGGATGAGGGGCTGATTGAACATGTGCAGTATGAATATCATCACTGTAGCTCATTCCTGATTTAAGAAATAAGCCATGTTGCAACCGTCCTCACTCTCCACTGTGATTGGTCCATCGTGATCAGCGCTGAGAAAAGGAACAGTACTTCTGCCACCAAGAATATGGTGCCACAAGAATGTACTGTCAGATTTTCACCACTAGATGTCAACATTTTAATTATATTAGATTACATCAAATCACAACAAATTACATATGTTCATTTGACTGTCTCTTTACGTCTGAGATGAAGCAGATCATTTACAGAGCTGTTGAAACTGTAATTTGGCATTTGATTCCCTTATATATAATATTTGTTCTCACTATTCAAGCAGAAAATAAACTTCTCATGTCTATAATTGAATTCATATGCTTACTCCTCTCTAAATAAATAAAATGATTGCAGTAATCGAATGCAATATTTTGACCCTGATTAACTTCATAAATCGTTAGATGTAGGTGTAGACTTTTATGACTCTTATTTGTTTACTGCAAAAAGGTTTGAGTCATATGACTCTGATCAAGACAAAGAGGCTTTGCAACTGTAATTTTGAACGTTTTGGATAAAAATGGTTGCATGGTTAATTTTATCATAATATTTGTTACTCACTGCTTGCAGAAAGTTCTGTGCTGCTGTGATGACTGAATCCGGAGCTTTTCATAGAAATATACATGCAGTCACACACCCACACTCTTTTGGATAGGTTATGTCACTTATTTTGAACAATGCTTTGAATAGTTTCACAGCCACATATGATGAAGAACATGCAGAATAATCACAGTAATCAGCACAAGCCTACTAATCTGACATCATGATGTCACCCATATGAACAAAAAGAAATTGCATGAAGCAATTGTGATTGAGACAAAGTACTGACAGTGGTTATTATTCTGGACCATATACTGCAAGCCTAAAAGCCAACATTTAAGGATTAAACAAATGGACAAAATACTGTTTTTCACTTACCAAATCATGGACATGCTGGTTACTGCAGGGAGAAAATATATCAATATAAATCAATATAATCAATATAAGTAAAAGGAATCAATATCAGTAAAAAAAAAAAGTTTTGTTCTTGTGTTCTTGGATTTATAATGCCAGCTGTTTATTGCAATTTGCAATACTTTTCTGCGCAAATGTTGTTTCATTCTTTAGACACGTTGCGCACTCAGATGTTTTTTACCAAGACAAAATCAAAGGTATTTATAAAGTTAATATATTATTTTTATCCATATTTTACAACATTTGTAAAATATACATTTAATTAAGATTTTAACATAACATAATCACACTTTCTTTTAATATAATATTATAAATTATTTATTGATTAAGAATTGTTTTATTTTTAAATATTATTTTATCATTTTTATTGTTATTTTTATTTATTAGCAGCACTATTAATACTTTATGCCATTTATCCGTAAACCCACCCCAGTATTAAACACCTAATAACTGAAAAATATGAAGACAAAATCAAAGGTATTTCTAAAGTTAATATATTAGCTTTTATCCAGAATTAGTTTCATTGTACGACATTTGTAAAAGTGATTGATCATTCTGTGACTTTTAATTATTGATTTCCACACAGCATAATCATCATGCATTCTTTTAAGATAACATTCTTTTAATTGTTTTTATTATAATCATTTATTAAGAATTATTGTATTATACATTATATTTATTAAGAGTTATTGTATTTATAAATATCATATTTAATGTATTGTTTGTATTATTTGTAATGTTACTTTTATTTACTAGCAGTACTTTAAGTAATAGTATATTTATAGTATATTTTATATTTATTGCTAATATATGGCATTCTTTCGTCTGTGTAATTTGAATCGAGTGATGGAAATTTGAATCATGAATTTGCAGTGGAAGTTCCAAGTGGGAAAACTCAGATTGTTTACATGCGCTTTCTCATTTGAATGCACTAATGGTTTCTTGCCTTCAAAATACCCATAGATCACCTGCTATTTTGTCCAGAAGTAATTACCCAGTCCTCTGTGGGAGCATACGTGAGCGCTGTGTATACTGCTTATAGATTTCATTTTGTGAGGTTTCCCTCTGATTTCCCTTGCCTCAGTAGGAGGTTATTATTGACTGGCATTATATGAAATGTCTCAGTCAATTTTTCAGCCCACTAATGCCTGGACCTGTGGAACTTCATCTGTCCTGCGAGACCCCTCCTAATGAGACTCGTATGCAAGCCAAATCTCACCTCCAGCGGTTGGAGAAGATAGATGATTTCACTGCATGTCCTAGTTGTCATGTATATCTGCCCAGTGCTTTTAGACTTCACCATCAAAAGGGGTTTTTATTATTCATGGCACGGTGAAGTAAGAGGTGGGAATAGTGATTTTAAAAATGTGTGCTTTTCTTACATTAATTAAACATGGCTGTCAGCTGTGGGTCGACCACAGGTCTGGTCATCCCATCTTACATATACACCTAAACTCTCTTTCATCCCAGTCCAAGCCAAAGAAACGTTGTAGCCAAAGATACTGAGACTGGAGACTGGAGTTTTTATTCGCACAGAAATAATGATATGATATGTTTACTTGCTTTAACAAATTTGACAAGCTGGCTATAGTGTACTGTATTCCACCTCCCTAATCTCAGTATTTCTCTTTCTCTCTCACACATGATCTATAACTCAGAAGAAGCTGAGTGTTTTGTGCTGACAACACCCTGACCCACAAAGCTCACGCTTTACGAGCTGCTCGCTGACATGGATCACTTCGTTTCCAGAGTTATATAAACACTAGGAATGTGTGCATGTGTATTCACAATATGAATATAAATGCTTGATAAAATACTCTGACTCAACCATGCTGAATGGAATAAAAAGATATGCACTTTTAGGTGATTATAAGATTAAAGGTGAAATGTGTGATTTCTGTGCCACTAGAGGCACCAAACAGAACTGTGGCGGTTCAAGCGTTGCATAAATTGAATAAATTGTCAGCAAATTTTCATTTTTGGGTAAACTATTCCATTAACTGTTCCTGTTCCTAGGTTTCTTCAGCAAGTAAAAGAACATCTATTCAAGTCCATATGGAATTTTCCCATAAGTATGAAAATGAATGGCATACATGTACATATGATCTGTATCTATGCATATTTACAGGCTATATTTTACTCTGTGCTCCCCAAATCACCTCACAGTATGAGCAGAAACTGACGTACATGTGGACTGAGAGATGTAATTGAATGTGCCATGTCAAGCCTGAGGTAGAGAGCAAATGTTATGTAGCAAAGCAGAGCGAGAGAAAGAATGAGAGCAAGGCTCTAAAGGGACTTCAACAGTATTTTCCTTGTGCGTTTATAGCCGCATTCTGGTAACACATGCATCTTCTGAAAGTTATTTTGGAAAGGCACTGTATTGAATTATTCTGGACTTGCTCTGCCTGAAACTTTATACATTTTGAATTGACCTATATGCGCGTAGGCACTGCTATACATGCTCACTTTCCTTATTTCCATCTGGATTTCAGCCAAGACTGCACTGAGCATAGCACATGTAAAGAAACATAAAGACTTTCTGCCACACAGAGCCTGTGTGAACTTTAAAGTGCACTTTAACACATGCAAGAGACATTAGCATAAATTAGTGTGCTAGCATTAGCTGGCTAATCCTTTATCCTGAATTAGCACTTATAATGGCTCTGTCTCTGTTGTACAGGAAGACCTAATAAATGTGGGCCAGCAATTAGAGGTTATCTTCAAAAGTTACATAAAAAGTTTAAAGCTCCGTCTCTTGAGGCAATCCAGACCCTTAATGGGTTATGAACAGAGAACGTAACTCTTTTTATCTCAGTTTTTCTTAGTAGGTATGTGGTAGATCCTATATTATATTATATTATATTATATTATGCTTCAAAGGTTTGGGGTCAAATACATGCTACAGTAAAAACAGTAGGCTAATAGTTTGAAACATTATTACAATTTAAAATTATTTTCTATTTTAATATATTTTAGAATCATTTTAATATGCTGAGTTGGCATATTAGCAATGTTGAAAACAGTTGTGCTGCTTAATATTTTTGTTGAAACCATGATACATATTTTTTTCAGCATTGTTTGATAGAAAGTAAAAAAAAAAAACAGCATTTATTTGAAATAGAAATATTTTGTATACATGTTTTTAATGCCACTTTTGATCAATTTAATGTGTCCTTGCTGAATAAAAGTATTAATTACTTAAAAGTAATTAAGGAATTAAAATAAAGAGAAAATAAATTAATACAAATAAATAATGGAATATAATGACTATGTTTGTTAGTCTAGGAGTCTTTGAAAGCCTATATATTCAGCATGCAGTGTGTAAATCTGTGGATATTTTTCTCTTTCCTTTGCTCAACTATTTAGGAAAGCTATCAAACATTAAATATCTTGTTTTTATTTCACTGCGCCATAGCCAGTAGAACCTATTTGTTGACTTTTAGTTGCTATATACAGTATGTCAGGAACAATATGATCATTTTCAAATGATAAAACCCAGATACAGAATCAATGAGCACAAGCAGAAACCCTTGGAGTGCATCTCCATTGCCTTACAAAATGAACACAGGGCCACTCCTTGAAGATTATTCATCATCTAATGTTATTCTACCTAAACAGTTCCCTATGTTTTAACCAAATGTGACCCTGGACCACAAAACCAGTCATAAGGGTCAATTTTTTTTGAAACTGAGATTTATACATCATCTGAAAGCTGAATAAATAAGCTTTCCATTGATGTATGGTTTGTTAGGATAGGACAATATTTGGCCGAGATACAACTATTTGAAAATCTGGAATCTGAGGGTGCAAAAAAAATCAAAATATTGAGAAAATCGCCTTTAAAGTTGTCCAAATGAAGTTTGTAGCAATGCATATTACTAGTCAAAAATTAAGTTTTAATATATTTACAGTAGGAAATTTACAAAATATCTTCATGGAACATGATCTTTACTTAATATCCTAATGATTTTTGGCATAAAAGAAAAATCAATAATTTTGACACATACAATGTATTTTTGGCTATTGCTACAAATATACCCCAGCGACTTGGTTAACCCCAAGACTGGTTTAGGGTCACAAATCACCATTGTTATTTAATGTATATTAAGGGATCTGCCACTAGGGGCAGAAGTGTGGCCCTTGATCAGAGTGATGATGTTTTCGATCCCAGGTTTCTTTTCCACAAATGTGCTTCATTATAGAAACATTTGTTTCAGTGTGGCCTATACGTGTGTGTCACACCTAGAATCTCCCCTACCATTGCAAAATTTGCATTTAAAGGGTACAAAGTCATCGTCTTGCATAATCACATTCAGCATATTGTGCCTAACTCACAGGCCAGTCAAGGTTGTGTGCTTACTGTAATTCATTCACCCACTCATGCCCCAAAAGAGGAGGAAAGGATCAAAAATGCAGTATAATTTGTAGGTAATGTTGTTATTGAAACTGATCACACCAGATTGGAGCTCATCCTTCCACATCACTTTCAAAGCATTCCTGCAGTCTCAGTGAAAGCTGACACTGGAACCATATAAAGAGATACAGGGGCCACGCTGCATGGTATGTTTTGGAGCTGTTCCAGGTTCTTCAGGAGCTTGCTGGTTACATAGAAACACACATGTAGATGTACTACACACACAGAGAGCAGGAGGTGCTCTTATAAAGCTGTGGTTTACTGAATCTGTACAGGAAGCCCCACAAAGTGGGTGGTGAGGAGCCCTAAAAGCAAAGCTGAATTGATATAAGCAGATTTAAAGGGACTGTTTACCCTGAAAAATGAACATTCTGTCAACATTTACATGCAGTGCAAGAACAAATTTCATGTTACATTTAATTTCTCATTGATATTGATGACAAAAAGTACAAAGCAAAACATCAAAATGGGAGCATGACTAAATTAATACATGAATAAGATGAAAAACCTGAGCGTTGATTATCAAAGAAATATGCTAAATAGAGAATGTCACATGATTGCATGAACTCTCAGAAAAAAGAAGCTTTTGATATGGTACTATTATAAACACTTATTAATATGTACTTATCTGTAAGTTACAAAGATGTGCTCTTTAGCTTTTGTACTTCAGGGTTTCGCTCCAGTGACAACTTTGTACTTTTTTTCAGATAGTGTAAGAAGAAAAATATTTTTCTCATTTTTTGTGCACATACACACACTGCAAAGGTCACAAGGCTTAGCAAGATCACAAATTTCCCATCT
Source organism: Sinocyclocheilus anshuiensis (assembly GCF_001515605.1). Lineage (NCBI taxonomy): Eukaryota > Metazoa > Chordata > Actinopteri > Cypriniformes > Cyprinidae > Sinocyclocheilus > Sinocyclocheilus anshuiensis. The sequence continues at coordinate 2,546,736 of NW_015548296.1, read as the reverse complement.
AGGCATTTACCATTCCTCTTCAAACAGTAAGATCAAGCATATTCAAGGACAGCAGTTAAATTAAAACAGAACAAAAGACTTTTATTCATCTTGTTTGTTGAGTGTAGCCTATCAAGGCTGATTCCAACGTCCATCCGTGCTTTGAGTGAGCGTTTATTTATAATACCACGCACATCACTGTGAAGGGACCATTTGGGTTTAATAGAAAAGTTTTGCATGCACCTCTTTTCATCTAGTCGCCAATGAATTCCAATAGGGATTTTTTTTAAACTGTGCTTTGATAATGACTTTCAAAGAAGGATGTATTTTCAGATTTTACAGTGAAACATTTCAAACTAATCCAGAAATCAAACTGGACTTAAAAAAAAAAAAAAAAAAGCTAACTCTTTGAATCCATCCACTGAAGAGCTTTGGGGGATCATATTCTGACCAAAGGATGTTTGAAGGATTTTATGGTACTTTCCAGCAATTGGCTAGCACTCAGAGTGCATTCATGTTAAGCTAATGAACAGGATTGCAGCCACAGAGAAAGAGAGACTGAAAGAATAAGACAGATGATGAGCAAAGACGGAGAGATTTGCGCTTCAAATTGTGCATCTGGTCAGCTGGTTACATTTAGTAAATAAAGATTATGCAGGAAAAGTGAGTCTGACATCACTGAATTAATATGTTTACTTGGACACTCTAAATAAGTATTACATCAATGTTATCTGTATTATTTAAATTTGCCATATTACACTTAATGAAAAAGCTGTTTACTCAGTTTTCACTCTTGTGTTGATATTGTATATAACCACACTTGAAATAATAACTAATAATAATCATTTTTGCCTGTTTCTGGTAAAACTGATTTACAACACATATGCATTGTTGTTAAAATACTTTATTTAAATGATTCAAATATGCATTCAGTATTTATTATTATTAGTTTAGCTTGTATTATTGTATTTGTTTAGCTTGCTGATATGATTCATACTTACACCTGATATGAATGCTGCACTCAACACTATACCACATCACTTTACTCAAAAAAAAAAGAAAGAAAAGAAAGAAGATTATACAAAATTGGTAGGTATGTCACAGTTTTATGTTTCTTCTTCTCTCCATCTCTCTGAGGTCAATAGGTCATTATGAGGGCATACTGCTTGCAATGCCAAAACCCTAAGCAATGACTGAACAGCACTGAACTAGTGAACAACAAAGAAAAAGTGTTCTGAGGATGAATGAAAGTCTTACGAGTTTGTAACGAAATTATGGTGAGTAAACGATGGCAGAATTTTCATTTTTGAAAATAAATAAATAAACAAATAAAAATCCCTTTAAAGATCTTAAAGGGGTCATATGATGTTGCTAAAAAGAACTTTATTTTGTGTATTTGGTGTAATGAAATGTGTTTATGCGGTTTAAGGTTAAAAAAACACATTATTTTCCACATACTGTACATTATTGTTTCTCCTCTATGCCCTGCCTTTCTGAAACGCATCGATTTTTACAAAGCTCA
>NW_015548296.1:2527027-2545085 GCF_001515605.1 Sinocyclocheilus anshuiensis | reverse complement strand
TTTCCTCTGCGACCAGCACGGATCAGCTCTAGGCATGACGAAGCGGATATCGTCCTCTTTTGGAAGACCAAACAAAGTAGTTTCGCTTTCACAAAGAAACACACAGCGCCTTCATGACATGGTGGCGGCGGCAACAACAATACTACAGCGAGAATAAAAGTTACGCCTTCTTTCTTTGCGTGCACATTTGGGCGGCATTATGGTAAAATTTCCACATAGTGACGTAGACATGTGGGGGCGTGTTAGAACGAACCGTTTTAGGTAGGCGTGGTTGACTCTTAACTTCTATAAAGAATATCTCTTTGGATTTGAGACTTTAGTCTTTGCAACTTTACAGATCTTCTTTATGCACCAAGAGCTTTTAACACTCCAAAGAGAAAGGAAAAATTGAAATCGCATCATATGACCCCTTTAAGATCTTAATCTCCTGATAAATGCTATAAGATAAACTATACTTTAAAACTACATAAACTACAAGATTTAATTTCAGAAACTCATGAACTATTAATACGCAATATCATACTGCCAATTCATTAAGTCTGATGTTGATAGTGATGCTTGCCACTAACCAAGTTACAATAGTTACAATCAGTACAAATGTAGGCTATTAAATACTGTTTTTAGATGTCAAATCCAGCTGGAAACTAGAACAAATAAACACGCATAGCAGAAACCTGATTTGAACGTTCACAATGGGATTGGTTGTGGAACTGGTAATGCTGTAGGACAGCTTATAAATTACATAATAATTTCAAATTCAAATAGAATTAAAAATAATCATTTGACTGACATATTGCATGATATGCCAATGTGTTTATCATGTGTTCATCAGCTGAGAGCGAGGAAGGGGGTTGGGAGAGAAAAATGTAGATAGTTCGCCCTCTGCAATAGGGGTTGCTTGCGGGAAGGCATGGGAAGGCAGATGGAATCAAATGAAAAGGAGAAACAGGGGTCACAGTCACTGTGCATCAGCCACCCAGACTTAAATGATGTGTTTTGGCAGGGAGGTTTGTGGTAGAAGGCCAGCAGTGAGAAAGTCCTGCCCACTCTCAGGTCAGAGAGGATTTGACTGGCAAAATGAGAGAGAGAGAGAGAGATATTGTTGTAAGTTGCACACCCAAATATACAACTCTACTTCCACATCAGGTATATACCTTCCTTACTTCCTTTCTGAAACAGGAAGGCGCAATACTGAATTGAAGCATTTTTGTCACGCAAGTGCATTGAGGTTAAGGTCTCAGCTGGCACAGGCCAACGAGAGGGACATCAGATTTTCACTGGAGCCAAACAGCATTTAGTTACCACTTCAAATTTGCTCATGATTATTTCAGGAGTGAAATCGGGTTAGACACGTTACATCATCATTCAAAGATCCCAGATGCAGCAGGCTGACACGGCATGAACGCAGAGAGCGTCTGATAGCTCCGTTGACGATTGGAGGAGAAGTTGCACGGTTTAAGCTTAAAAGCACTCTGTTTCCTGTCCCATCCAGGCCAATGGTTGGCGTCTCCAGGGAGAAGGAGTACTTTGAATGTTATTTTTAGGATCAGAGAGCTCATTTGCTTTTCCCAAGGTGAACAGCGAAGCCCATCTGATCCCGACGACGGCCCTTCACGTGTCAGGCACTAACATGCTGTCAGACAAACACATGCAGAAAAAATATCCTGTATGACTATGCACATAAGTGACAGAGGTGAAGAAATAGAGTGTAATTGAAATGGGACTTACGTTATTTAAAAACACATACATTTGCAAAGAAATATTGATGGAATGGTTGATCGTGACAGTATTGACATTGATCAAAATAATTATATGGCTCGATACTGATACAGATACAGAAAAACAAACACAAAAAATATGACATGATATGAAATATCTAAATTATAATATAACAACATTATGCATTACACATAATAGTATAGAATACTGCTGTTACTGCATGTTACATCTGCAAATGTATTATGAACAATACATTTGTGATAGCTATTACATAAATATATAGACACTATAAACAGCGTTTTGGAAAATATGGCGCTTTTTTTTTTTTTTAAACAACAGACATGGTAAGCAGGTTGAACCTGAATAACAAGGATTGATATGGGATGAACCCTTATTCTTTTTATTGGTGCTATATAAATAAAGTTGAGTTGAGTTGAGTTGAGTATGCTAGGCTAAATTTCTACACAAACCAACACTCCTGGCAAACAGATAAAACTGGTTGTGCAAGAGTGTAGGAAACAAATTCCTATCTTTTTAAACAGCAAGTCTTAAACAGTACAGTGATTCTGAAGATGTTTTCAATTAATCTCATTACAATCAACTAGTTCTACATGCTGATTGTAGCCACTTATAAAGTCTAGGCGCGATTTATGATACATGTCTATGTTTGCATTTATTTATTGCAGCATTTGGGAGATATATAACGCGAGAGGCGTTTAATGAAAATCAGTTTAGGTTTGTAAATATTATTATTCTGTAGTTTAGATGTCGGCCTTTAGGACCTGGTGACGGACGCAATGAGGATTCCCTTCAAGAGTCCGAAGGGAAATAGTGCGCAAACTGCGCATGCGCACACGTTACATTCGCGCCATCCCTAGTTGAGAGCAGGCAGAACAGGATGAAATGTATCAAAACAGAAGTCAACACTGTACCTGTTTAAAGGAGCCGTGAACCAGGAGGAAACGTTCACCGACAGTTCAGGAATTCTACTTAGAAATGTTTTAGAAAAAAAAAACTATTATGGAAACAGCTTAAGACTTAAAGAAGTGTAGTTAAAGAGGTTTATGAAATTAAAACACAAGCAGATGAGCGCAACCTAGAGGATTAAAGGCAAACATGTTAAGAAGATGAGGAAAACAATACAGGCTAATTAGAGAAGCGGTCGGAGTGGGAATTGCTTTCGGTGAACAGCCGGACAATGGCTTGAGTTTGTTTTTCTTTCTTTTTTGGGCTGCGAAGAAGCTGCATTCATGACCGAGGAGACGGAAAAGAAACTTTACCGCGTGTGCGTGGGATATTTCATTCTATGAAACTATTGCGTTTTCTTGTCTGTCAGCGGAACCACCTGTTTCTGGACGGATTTGATTGATTCATCATGTCCAAAGTGGTACAGAAAAAGAATCACTGGACCACCAAAGTTAACGAGTGCACGATCTGTAAGGACGCCCGCGGCGAGCTGAACGTGCAGCTGCTCGGCGGTGCGGAGAACGGTGAGTTCGCCTATATCGGACCCGTTAACGGGAATGCCGTACAGTACAGACATGGGACAGTGTCCGAGGGGGAATTACTGCTGGAAGTGGAGACGCTCTCTGTCTCTGGATTGCCGCTGTATGATGTGCTGACAGTGACCAAGAACTGCAAGGGACCTATTAGGTTGAAAACTGTGAGGCAAGGTAAGAAGAGTGCTCTAATCTCACTTTTCTTTTTCCCATGTGATGTATTTCCTGTAAACAAATCATTAAGGAATTGTTTCCCCACCTAACAGCTATGCCTGAAAATATTGCATAATTTGGGTGACTTGGACAAGTAGAGATAGGCCTATTATTTATGTTTTTTTAATTTTTATTAATGAAACAATTAATTGAACCCATACAGTTGGCCTAGTGATTTTTAAGTGTCTGATAACGGATATACTGATTTTGTATTTATTGTTTTAATTATAAATGCTTTCCTTAAAATCATTAGACTGCAAAAATAATAGCCAACATTTATTTATTTGTTGTGTGTGCATGTATGTGTGTGTGTGTGTGTGTGTGTGTATATATATATATATATATATATATATATATATACATGCATACATACATACATACATACTGTACATGTATGCATACATACATACGTACACACATAATATTTAGTTATTTAGTTATTTGTTGTAGTTGCATGGTTGTTGTTAAATTTCACAGACAAGACAAAATTTTCATGGGTCAGTTCTAGGGATATGCCGGTGACCAGTTGATGGGAAAAGTATTCTTAAAATGCATTCAAAATTCTGAATAATTTGTAATATATAATTTTTCACGGTATTTAGAAGTGCCCATGATAACAATATCGTGCATATTCATTACTGTGATATATCGCATTACCGAATACCGGCACAAGTCTAGTCAGTTCACAGGACATGGGTTGTGCGTCCCTGAAAAAAGAGCCCCAGTAGCAGTACTTTTTTATGTTTATGTCATTACATTAATTAATTTTTTGCAAATTAATTTTCATCTTTGTTTTGGATGTCATGTTATGCATTTCTCAGTTATGAGTGAATGAATCTCTGTTTTTAAGCATTGTGAAACTTATTTGCCCCAGGTTAAGTCAAGTTGAAAGAAGTGCAACTTGACAAAATCCATTTCACGGCAGGTCAGATATGCTGAAGACCCTTTGTAGATGCTCTTTGATAAGTTTAAAGCATGACTCACTAAATAAAATCACATGTGATACCATTCGTCGTGTTTCTAAGTGCATTCGTCATTTATTTCACTTTATTCCTTTATGAGGAGTTGATGAGTGAGCTGTAATTCCCAGGTAAAGGCACTACAGACTGTCCATTGTGCTGACGCTGTGGTGACTCCCCACAGGGCTCTGCCTCATCACATGGTTTGAGTTATGCTGCTCTCCCCGCTCTGTATGCTTCTGCCTATTTCACCAAATGACTTCAGACAATATCAGGAAACCAGCCAATCAACTCGGACTGCATTCCCAGAGCACTACTGGGCCCAGCTCCAGCTCTCTCTCGCTCTCATACACTCTTCATATACATTCTGGTGTTGAGTTTCAACGTTTATAATCTATCAAGCTGTCTGGGAACTTTTTATTGTAACCAGCCTTAATTATGAAAATGTTTTTGGCAACAAATGCCATCTGTTTTTCTGAGTTTGTGAACAAAGTCTTCATTTTTTTTTCTTGAACAAGCTGATGATCTCAAACTCCCCATGCTTTAGACTTGCAGGATGAATTATTGATATGAAAGGCATTAAGCTGAGCTTGAAATGCGTTTCTCGTAGTTCAAGACTCTGTATGCTCTTGTTCATACAAGCACCTGTGGGTCTTTACACTAGTCATATGGCCTTTTTCATTTGTGTGGGCCATTATTATATACATTGTCTAATAATGAGCACACAGCCCGTCCATAACCTTCGGCACAGTTAATACAGCGCACAACAAATTCACTCATTAATCTTCATTGATTTTTACATTAAGACTCTCAGTCCTGTGGTGACCTTACTAACATTCTGTGCCCTGGCAGCTCTCTCTGGAGGTAATATGTAATAGGAATACCTTTCAACGCTGTTGTATTGATTGATGGAATAAGCCTCTTACTCTTCAGCTGAGAAAACAGTGTTATTGGTGATGTCAGAGTTGTGGCACTTAGAGCTGAAAGTTTCATGGGATGGCAGTTTTGGAAGTCTTAAAGTGAGGAAAATTCATGGGTCAATGACATGGTACTCATTATTTATAATTGTTTAATTTATTAATTTACTCAAAATTCAATTCGTGCATGCAATGACATGAATATGTCTTCTATGAAGAGCATTTTTTAAAACTTATGAATTAAAATATTTGACCTTTTCACTTTTTTCCACCAAATTCATCACGCATAGTGTTACAGTACATCACTTACTCACTAATGGATCCTCTGCATTGAATGGGTGCTGTCAGAATGAAAGTTCAAACAGCTGATTAAAACATTACAGTAATCCTCAGGTAATCCACACGACTCCAGTCCATCAATTAATGTATTGCAAAGTGGAAAGCTGTGTGTTTGTAGTAAACAAATTAATCAAGACGTTTTTGATGAGCCCTCATCTCTTTTTTTCATAAATTTGTTTTCTCCAGTGAAAATTCGTCTTGTCTGAATTAGAAGAGAAATGTGCACACATCAAGCACAGTTTACAAGTGAAACAGTCATTTTAACATTTTAAAGAAGTATGTCGGTTGGTTTTGTTGTGAGAGGGCAATTGAGGATGGACTTATTTACTGGAGGAAGCATTATTAGATTCATATTTTGGCCAGAAGTGACGGATTAAAGCCTTGTGGATTATTGTGATGTTTTTAGCAGCTGTTTGGACTCTTATACTGACAGCACCCATTCACTGCAGAGGATCCATTGGTGAACAAGTGATGTAATGCTATTCTGATGAACAAACAAAATCATCTACATCTTGTCCAGACTGGGTGTTGACTTGTTATCATGATGCATTTCACAGTAGGACAATTTATCCTGTATCAGATTACTCTAAACAAATGCTGATCCTAGATCAGTTTCCCACTCTGAGCTGCTTTCTGAAAGGGGTAGAATGACACACTGCTCTACATCTCTCTCTGTCTGGGAGCTTCTGTGTGGGATTTGACATCAGGCTGGATTAGGCTATGCCTGGGGAGAAAATGCATGTGTGTTTTTTACATGTCCACAGCCTCGGTTTGCACAGGGATAATGCTAATCTACCCTAAACCAATAAAAAGGGGACTGTGAAATGCCATTAAGCCAGTGGTCTGGGGTTACCATGAAGGTATTTAGTCTGGATCACATCAGGCTGTCGAGGCTGTGCCCTATACTTCCTCTTGTTTGCATATAGTCAAATTTCAGTCCTGCTGCTTTTCACATTGTATATCAAACACCATTCCATTTCATATATACATATTGTAGGTTTTTATATGGCCGGCTGATAGATTGACTGTGGTGTAAATTAGTTGACGGGAGGGGTGGAGGCCTCAGTGGGTAGATTTCATGTGGAAGTGTTTATTTCCTTTTCCTGAGTTCAGTTTAAACATCTGTGTTCTTCAGGAGAAAGAGAGGAACACACTTTGCTTCCTATCACGGTTGGTGAGTCAGGACAACTTAAAACTATGAGGAAAGCTATCCATTCTTTCAGTGCTCCAAGAAAGGGAAGACCAGTAAAGCAGTGAATGAATGAACAAATGATCTCAACCGCATGTTTGTACATCCACCTATGGTTATGCAAGAGAAATTTGTGTACACTCAGGTGTAACATTTTAGGATGGAGCACATAATTCTTTTAAGGTGTATGAGACTTTTTATTGTAAAAATAACTAACATTTTAGTATAAGTTCAGTTCTGTTGGTCATGAGGTTTTTAATGACTTTTAGGTTTTATTTAGTATTGTGGTTATCAATCAGAGGGTCGCAGAATGACTCCTAAGTATTTGTTAATAAATTAATAGGCCTATATAAAATAAAATAATCTAAATTAAAATGATAAAACGGCTAAAATCAAGATGTAAAGTGAAAGCATATTTCTCTTAATTTCCCTCAATAAATACTGTTTTTATTAAACACACTGTTCTAAAAAGTTCTGGAGTCACAAAATAAATAATGGTTTATTAATCTAATACCAGTGCTACCAGTTTCTGTTATGAAAACAAGCATGTATTTGTGTTGGACAATGGGTGACCTTTGAGTCAAAAAGGTCGAGAACCACAGATTCAGCTAAAGCAAGTTGTGAATCAAATGCTGGCTGAAGATATGTATCTTTAGATGGTTTGAAGTTCCAGCTGTTCTGATAGATTTCAGATCGTGCCTCTATTGAAGAATGATAATTTGATCTCAGGAAAGTGGTCACTCACAGACCACAACCTAGAGATACCAGGACCCTGGACAAGGAGTTTTTTTACTCCAAGAAAACCAGACCTTTTCTGTCCAAGCATGATGATGTGGAGCACAGATATGTATGACTGAGTGTTTTTTTCTTTTCTTTTTGTGATGTGGTCAGTTAAGTTCATTGACCTGGATGCCGTTATCACTGAATGTTAAAAATACTTCAAACTCCCGAACTCTGTACCTTTCATTGGTAAGCTTAAACCTGACACAGAACGCATTCGAAAAGTCAAATGTTTGTGATAATGTTGTTGGTATCACCAAAGGGTAATAGAGGTCTTTATATAAATCAACAGGTCCTTGGCCTTCTGCTCACTCAAACATTGACATTTTTATTAATATAAGTGGTAAGTAAGGGGAATTGGTTACACTAGTGTTTGTACAGTATGACTGCTCCAGGGCAAAAGCACTTTTCCCCTCAAGCTACAGTATGTGTATCCTCAGGGAGAGCTTCCGTCCAACTGGGCTAATGGAGTCTTGTGACTTACTGCTGCTGGCGTGACACAACTGACCTGTGGTGGATGTCGTACAGAATTTCTAATTCGCTTATCAAATTGGATGTTGCTGTGTCAGTATCATAGAGTAATTTCAAGGGGACACATACTCGTGATGTGTCCCCTCTGCTATCAGACTCACAAAACGTGATAAAAAGCTGACCTACACTGTCTTATGCATGATAGTGACATACATTTCTTATAAATGTTCCACCTCAGAGTACAAAAAAAAGAGAGAAAAATTATTTCACTGAATTCCGACTGTTTCACACAATTGTGACTACTTCTAATTGCAGCATTATTTCTTGTAATTGTGACTTTATATTTCACAATTGTAATGTTTTTTTTTCCCTCAAATCTGTATATCTTTGTGACTACTTCTAATTGCAGCATTATTTCTTGTAATTGTGACTTTATATTTCACAATTGTAATGTTTTTTTTCCCTCAAATCTGTATATCTTTATATTTCATATATGTGACCCTGGACCACAAAACCTCATAAGGGTCAAATTGAGATTTATGCATCATATGAAAGCTGAATAAATAAGCTTTCCATTGATGTATGGTTTGGATAGGACAGGATAGGACAATATTTGGCCGAGATACAACTATTTGAAAATCTGGAATCTGAGAGTGCAAAAAAATCGAAATATTGAGAAAATCGCCTTTAAAGTTCTCCAAATGAAGTACTTAGCAATGCATATCACTAATCAAAAATTAAGTTTTGATATATTTACAGTAGGAAATTTACAAAATATCTTCATGGAACATGATCTTTACTTAATATCCTAATGATTTTTGGCATAAAATAAAAATCAATAATTTTGACCCATACAATGTATTTTTGGCTATTGCTACAAATATATCCCGGTGACTTAAGACTGGTTTTGTGGTCCAGGGCCACATATGACCTTGTACCTCACCTTTACAGCTTTATTTCTTATTTTAAACTTTAATCTGACAATTAACTGTTTAATTTTTTTACTCCGAGGCGGAAATGTGCTTTTGTAGTTTCTTTCCTGTTATCAGAGTGTGTAAGTGTTGAAGATTTATAGTGATTACTTCCATTCAAGCCCAGGTTGTCAAAGAGATGAGCAAACATTCAGCTGAATGTCAGATACTCGGGGCTGGTGTGTGTTCAGTGATGTGTCAACAGCTCACCTGTCTCAATAGAGGTTTCTGGGGAAGGCTCAGGTGGCTCTTAGATAAAACTCCTTTGTCTTTGTTTTGCTCAAGATCTCACATACGCAAACATAAATACTGAAGCAAAAGCCTGTGGAATCTAATATCTCTTTTCTCTCGTTCTTTTAGTGTCCAGTAACTTTCTTTCTATGTTCTGCTGTTTTTTCCCCCTGTTTAATCTGAGCAGCACTTTTTTATTGGTAAAATAGACATTGCTATCCTAATCGTACTGCTTTTGTCACTTTTCGGTTAGTGATGCTGCCCCACATTTCACAACATCACAGTCAAGGCGTCCAGCAAGCCTTACAAGTTTGGTTAGTGCTTTTGAGAGATTTTAGAGATTTAGATTTTTTTTTTTATGTTTCTGGTCCAGTTTTCCATTAGTAAGTCATTTATTAGGCACAGTCTGTCTGTCGATTGTCAACCAGTCACACAAGAACTGAAAGGATGTGAATGATTTGTGATTTCTGAATCAGCAGATGCTTTGAAAGGCAAACAAGCCTGTGGTGAGTGATGGCAGTTAGAACATTGCGCTTCTGCTGGATGGCTGAATAAATCAGCATCTGTCAGTTGTGAATCTGTGAATCAGTTTCAAAAGTTGTGCATGGCTTTCGTCAGTTTATGTTAGGGAGATTGATAGCTGAAATCTGGCCTTTATTGTGGTCATTATGACACATGGAACTCTTGGATGTTAAGAATGAGAATCGGACAAATTTAATGATTATGATACAGATTCAGATTCAATGAATGGTTGTTTTTGTAATTTTGAGGAAGAAAGAATGCTTAATAATTTTTATAACATTCCCAATGTCTTGATTCCCAGCTTTGCTCTGGGTCACAAACTTTGACATTGATGAAACTTGGAAAAAACCTGGAGAATATCTCCTTTAGATAATATTATACTAAGGTGACATCTGTGGAGAGAGACTAAGGTTAGCACAGAAAAACACGATTTGATAGTTCCTCCTGCAGGGAGAAACGTTGCAGAAACATATACTTGCACGCATCAGATGTTCTGATCAGCCATGCATATCCTCAGCTTTGCTGTTGTTGCCCTCTTTTCCCGATGGTTTTCAGAGCAGTCTCTCACACAAGCACTAAATTGAACTTTACCTCGGGATAATCCTGGCCTTTTTCAGAATCGTTAGCGGTTCCCTATATTATAGAGGACACCAATTAGTAGTTCGTGGTTCATATACGAACACTCCACTTTCTTTGCCTGGCTGAGAGTTTTAGTGAATGATTTCTTAATTCTGTAGAAACGACTATCGTTGGGACTATTGGGGAAAAATACTGTTGCTTGACATTTACAGTAAATGTACCTGTAGTGCACTGCAGTACAAATTTCATTTTGTAGCATTCAAGCCATATTGGCTACGGAAACTTAGTTTTGATTGTCTGGATTATGCTGGGAAAGCAATGTATATACTGGACCTCTTCGAACTCTAATTGAATAGCCCTGTTATATTCGGTTGGATTATGCTTCATCATCCCAGGGTCTCTGGAGATGTTGCTGTGTGTCCAGCACGATGTGTTTTTCCAGCACAGTTCTGTTCAGCCGAAGCCCAAGGGTCTGAATACACAGATCTCATTAAAGAAGAGGCCTTTTCTTTTTCTGCCTCTGCTCGTATGGCCTTATTACGGAAAGAGAAAAAGCAAGAAAAGGAGTATGGGGTGTCTCGCAGAGAGTTTGGAGGGGGTCAGACTAGTTCAAGAGGATTTAGCAGGCTTTTATTGTCAACAATAGCAGACAGGCTACACACTGCCACCCCTGTGTCCGATATGGTCGGCAACTGGCCATGCATCCTCCTTTGGTGCCTTCTTTTTTGTGCTTTTCATCTAAGAAAGCCATGCATGAGCTAATCACCATGCTCCTGCTCTTTTCAAGTACTTTTCATTCCAAAATGCATTATTCCAGAGATTTAAAATGTAAATTCATGCAGCCTACATGTCTGCGTTAGGTTTTGCGCTCTGATTTTTGTAGACAGTCCCAAAATTATTAACATTTCTCCTTGGGGTGCCTTAGAATCTTGTCTTATGGATTTCAAAATCCTACTTTCGCTTTGTACAATCAGTGCTGATTAAATTGAATTAAGAACTGCAAATTTAAGAACTGCTGTGTCTGTGTTGTTATTGTTAAATACAGCTAAAACTATTAAAATGGCATTGGTAATAAAAATAAAGCTAAAGTAAAATAATTAATTGTGAAATTTACTATCAATTTCTGAGTGAATTTTTTTTCAGCAGTATTTTTCTGTGAAACTGAAATTATTTTAAGTTGAAGTACTAAAATTACTAAAATTTTGAAGATTGAAATTAAAATAAAGTGAAAAAGAAATATTAATCTAAAATAAAATATTCACTAAAATTAAAATAAAAACGAAAAAAATATTAAAGCTAATTTCAAATTTTTCTAAATAGGATTTAAATAATACAAAGAAGCATTGCTGTCTAAATATTTTGGCACGGGCCTTGCTTGAAAAGGAATTTGGTTCAGACAGAGACAGACTAATGTTTCAGCAGGAGGAACTTAAACACCCACCCAAACACATGTACACCCACCCATGGACGGATGCACCCCATTTTCGGAAGGGAAAACGAATCAAGCAATTCAATTTAATAACCATGTGTTAGTATTTACAGAAGGAAGTCAGAATCTCTCCCACAACAAACCCTCCCGGAATATTCCGCCTCCGATAGAAATAACTTTTTCTGCACATTTCAGTTATTAAATCAAAGAAATCCAGCATTGTAATCTTTTCGTTTGCTGCTTGTCAGTTATTCTGGTTTTAATTAATTTCTCACACACTAACGCACTGTTCTTGCTTTCTAAACAAATCAAATCTTCAGTTTGATTAAATGCTCCATCTACAAAATAACCGGCGTGATTCGAAACACTTGTGGTGCTGAATGGAATGACTGAAGTGTGTTGATGCGTAAACCATCCCGATGCCTTTTGTTAGCATGTTTATGGTGGGACGGGGGTGCGTTTGACAGTATGCAGCTGTGGAGGTGAGGCTGCCATATGTTTACAGTAGGATTAATCCTGACAGCGAGGGCCACTGTATACGCGACATCTGCTGTCATTGTTTCCCATCTTTGTTGTCTATGAAATGAGGGACGTGTGTGATCTTGTACTAATGTTGGATTCTGTGCGGGGGTTTTCTTTGTGTCTTATATTGCTGTGTGTTTGAGAGAGTCATTCTTCTCATCAACACCTTTTTAATTGCTTTCTTTCACTGTTCATTTTCATTAATTAGTCTTCACATGCTTTTCTGTTATGTCTCTGGCTGTCTTTCTCGCCATGGTTACCCAAGTCATGGTGCTGTGGTGTTTATGTGACTGTGTGAGCACAGTGCCGTCTCAGTTGACGGTCAAAAGCTCACACACACACATGCACACATTGTCTACTGAGATCCATCATATTCTGCCTGCAGTAAGTCAGCAGGGTTGTTTTTTTTTCTCTTCAATGTCATCTATTTACATGCTTATTGGACCAATTTGTTCTATCTTGTATGTGTTAATTTTATTTGAATTTTGTTTTAAGTCTTGGAGTTAATATTTATGTATAACTGTGATGGGATAAATCACAATGCAGTGGTTTTTACTGTAAATGTATTTATTTATTTTTATTTGTTTATTTAATTTAATTTAATTTAATTTAATTATTTTATTTTATTTTATTTTATTTTATTTTATTTTATTTTATTTAACATTGATAGATGCAAACTTTAGATTATTTGAATAAATTAGATTATTTTATAGAAAGATTATTTTTTTTAAATATTGCTACTGATTTTGACATACAGTACCACCCAGTTTTACCGTGTTCTCACTCTGGTGATGAAATAAGTCACAACGCAGTCCTTTTTTACTATAAATTTATTTATTTATTTTTAATTTAAACAATCATAGGTTACATTATCTGTTTTATTTTATTTTATTTTATTTTATTCAAACTAATAGGTAAGATTATTTTAAGATTGTTTTACGAGGGTGGTGCATTTAGTGTTTGATGCTATTCTTAACCCTTTAATATAGCAGTTTAAATTAAGCTATATGGTACTGATTTACTGGCATGGCCTGTAATTGCACCAACAGCTTTAAAGGAGGCCATTCCTGGAGTGTGGTAGCCATTTTTTTTTCAATCTGCACCTCTCTTGCTCTCTGTGGCGGAACTAATTTATGCTAGGCTAAAGGTCTAAAGTTGCCTTGCGGTATTTCTTTCTGTCTGTTTTTCATTTACCAAGGTTTTTTCCTCTGTAGTAGCATGCTTTAGACCTCTTCTCCTTCATTTCAGAGAGAAGGAAAAGAAAGTTGTCTTCAGCACCTCTGAGAGGAAGGGAGGAAGAGGCATGACAAACCAATTCTCTCCATCTGTCGCTTTTTTGTGGTGGAAAAAATAGTTCAGACTTTGAAGTTTTTTTCTTCTTAGGTCATTGACAAAGACAGAGACAAATTGTGATTCTTGGGAGTCACTGGGATTAGGGAGGAGAATTTGAGTTGTTTTTCTCACATTTTGCACATTTTTTTAGAGGTCATTCCCAAAATAGGTTGACTTTCAAAATGCGTGTGTGTGTGTTTTAAATTTGACATTTTCACTAATCACTGGCTCAGTGAGTTTTCTCGAAAGTAGAGAAATAGTTTCTAAATTAATCAGTCATAGCTACATTCTATGAACTGGTTGATCCAGTTCACAAATCCGATTGATTCGGTTCTTAAATTTTGTACTTTTCTTCACAGACAGCTATTGTATGACTTCAGAAGACTTGAAATGTATAGTAGTTTGGATTTTTATAAAGCTCTTTCTGTCCATTTTGGAGCTCAAGGTGGTTATTATGAACTATATTGTATGTCACTATAAGGGAAAAAGTAATGGTTTTGGAATGACATGAATATTCATTTTTGAGTAAACTATCCCTTTCGTCTTATGTAGGCTCTCTGCTGCTTATATTTTAACCTCTCTCAGCATGTTTAGTTTGGTGACGTTTACCTTGAATTCATCTCATGTTACATTTGGTGGGCTGCACTGCATATACACACACACACTCTTTCCTACATTACCTAATTGAATAAGTGCTGTTGCCAGGTATTGCAATTAGGTCTCTCTGTGGAGTGCATTGTCCTCATTTGAAAAGTGCAGACTGCAGCATCTCTCCTTTACTCTTTCATTTCAGCCCTTCATTTTCTCTGTCCCCATCGCATAGCTTCCTTTTTACTACTTTATTTTCCTCTATCTTTAGCCTTTCTTTCCCTCTTGTTCACTGACATCCCCCTTTTCATTAAGTAAACACGTGGGTTGACGCATCACCGGGTCTGTTCAATACATTCAGAAAGGCCTCTGTTGGAGAAGTGGCTGAGTAGTTAAAATTGGGCCTTGGTGCTCATATGGAAAATTTGAGTCCAACCTGAGTTTGAGTCCAACCTGCATTATGTTCAGATTTCATTCTTGTAGCTGTGGCCTGCCAGTTATCACATACGTTCTGGTTGGTATCATTGAGAAACTATTACAGTTTTTATTATTATCTTGAATTTGTTTTTATTTTTATATTTTTTTGGTTTGCATAGTTTTAGTAAAGTTGCTGTGTTTTTTTTGTCATGTTCATTCTTTTTTAATATATGTATATAATTTTAGTTAGTTTTAGTTATTTTAGTACATAAATTGTCATTTCTTTAAGTTTATTGTAATTCAAGTAACACATTTTTTAATGTTGTTATTTTTACTTATAGTTATAACTATAATAAGCCTGGTCATGTTGAGCTTTGGTGCTTATATGGGAAATTCTGGTTTGAGTCCAGCCTGCATTATATCCAAATCCTATTCTTTGTCTCCCTCTAATTTTCTGTCCCTTAAATACTGCCTCAATTGATAAATAATGGCAATATTTTTTATTGCTATTATTTATACAATAATTCTATAATTATTTTGTTTTTTTAAATGTTTGTAATTCGTGTATTCATTAAAGGCACAATATGTAAGATTTTTTTATTAAAATATCCAAAAACCACTAGAACAGTGTTATATATTTTGCTGACTTGTGTACTTACAATGTTTCAAATGTTTCAAAGAATGTTTAAATCCAGAGAAATAAGCAATTTTAACTAGTGACACGGGCCGTGTCATTGTGTCACCTCGATGACGTCATATACCCTCGATTTCCAGTTTTGTTTTGTAGAACACATGGAAACACCAAAGACGCTTTAATATGGTATGCGTTTTATTAGACAGGTGACGACCGCACAGAGTGAGCGGAAGCGGTCGACTGTGGCATAATAAAAGCTCCGCTGCTTTGGAGCCGTGTGTCACGCTCCTTCAGCGGCCTCGTTTCGCTTCAACGGCTTTCAACCTCACCCTGCTTCATTCTACTACGTTAATAAATCATTAGCTCATCCATGAACATGATTTCTGCCTGAGTCCTGTCGGATTGCGTCGGCTGTGGGGATGAAGGTGACAACTCCCATGATTCCACACTCAGTCACGGCGTCATCAAACTACGCCTTTGTCTATTTATTTATTTTGAATACGCGCCCTCTAGCGGCGAAAATTACATATTGTGCCTTTAATGTATGCTTTCAATCAGGTGATTGAATTTATTGCTAATCTATTGTAATACTGTTCTGAAACTCACAAATAAGGGCAGTAAATGCTGATATTTAGGCCTAGCTTAAAATAGGTCTGAATTGATGTGCAAAAATGTAGAGGCTTTTAGATATTTAAAGAGCTTTAATTAAAGGGGACATTGGATGCCCATTTTCCACAGGTTGGTATGATTCTTTACGGTCTTCATGAAATGTCTGCAAAATACTTTGTTTAAATTCCTTAATGGTCATGTAAAACAACACCCCTTTTACCTTGTCAAAACCAGCTCTGTTCACAGCGACCTGTTTCGGTGCATGTCTCTTTAAATGATAATGAGCTACTGTCCATGAAAATATACTACTACTACTAATGAGCTACTGCTCACCCCACCCCTCACTTCTGTTTTATTTTGTGTTCGGTGGCACACTATTATCAAAAACAAAACTAATCCACTGTGTCTTCAGTGGCTCTGAATTCGGGAGACTCTTATGTAAATTTTTACATCCAACTACAAAATGCCTGCATTGTTTTCGAGACATTGTTGTACGAGACACAGCTGCTCGGGTGCGGAAAAAATGGCAGACAGCGTACAACTGGCTGAGTGAGTAAATATGCTAATACGGGATAGTCCGCCTGCGGTTGTGGGCAGGGCCTGAGCAGTATGACATCATACTGCTCAGAAAATCAAAATGGCTTGATAATTGAGACTGTTTCTTGGCGATTAATAAAAGGAGTGAATGGATTTTTATCATTGCAGGATGGTTATGTAAAACACACTGCTAAGACACATTTTATATGCAAACACCATGTAAAAGTGAATTTTGCTTTCGATGTCCCCTTTAACTTTAGTATCTGGTATTTTTAGTTAATTTGTTGGCACTTTGCTGAAAAAAAACCCTGAGTAAAGTTCAAGAGCTGAGGTGGGGAAGAATGTTTGGCATGAGCTGCATTCAATTTAATACTGTTTGCTGGCTCAGATACTGCAGCGCTTGTGAAACACAGATGCTGGGAAAGTTTTAAGTCCAGGCAGAGACAACATGATGAGCCCTTTCTGCTGTTTAGCCCTGACCAGTGTCACTTCCTCAGTATCATTTCCTGATTCCTTTACTTCCTACCTTTTTGTGTGTCTCATCTTTTCCTCTTCACGTTTTGCTGTGCGTGTCCTATTCTAAGAAAACCGATGTGGAGTTTGTTAGTTCCTTTGAGTCAACACCTGATTCTAAGGAGGATCAGGAGGGAGTTTGGCTTCTTAAAGCAAATAAATGAGAAATGGCTGAGTAAAATATCCAGAGTGCCAGAAACTTCACATGACACCTGTTTACTTAACACTACACAACAGAGCTCTAGAATATTCCGGTGAATGTTTACGCGTCTCCATGGCCTGTGTTTGCGCTACAAGCTCTGGAACGTCAGGAATCTTGCCTAACTGGTCTCTTCTGACATTATCTCTGTTTTTCTGTCCTTGCTTTTGTCTCTTGTGCGTAATAGTTCACATATCTTATCTCGTACATGAAGCTGCTCTCTACAAAATGCCTTTGAAACAGAAACCCTTTGCTAAGATATGGTGCTTCCATGTTTGAAAATACCTCTGAATTCCACTGGCTCATCCTTTAATCTGAAGCCTTAAATGGAGGTAACAGGGAGTAGATTGTAGATTGTTGCACTGGCACTGAGCTGCAATGCCGTGGCTCGCACGTTTGATCCTGAATACCAGAGATTACAGCACTGCTCCAGTAGTTAACTGTGAACTGACTGTATATGTAACGACCTTTAAAACAGATACACTTTGCTAAGACATGGTGTTTCCATGTTTTAAAATACCTCTGAATTCAACTGGCTCATCTTTTAATCTGAAGCCTTATATGGAGGTAACTGGTTGTAGATTGTGACGCTGCACTGGCACTGGCCTGCACTAGTGTGGCGCCGACACATTCAATCCTGAATACCAGAGATTACAACACTGCTCCACTAGCAAACTGTGGACGTAACACACCTGCTCTCTGGGCGGGACCCGTCAGACAGGTTGGGGTGAAACTGACAAATATCTTCATACCACCTGTTAACAGGTGTAGAAAGAGTCAGGAAGAGAACCCTTGTTGTGTAAGTGCCATTATGGCAGCTTTAAAGGGGTCATATGATGCTGCTAAAAAGAACATTATTTTGTGTATTTGGTGTAATGAAATGTGTTTA
>NW_015548296.1:2522997-2526989 GCF_001515605.1 Sinocyclocheilus anshuiensis | reverse complement strand
GACGAAGCGGATATCGTCCTCTTTTGGAAGACCAAACAAAGTAGTTTCGCTTTCACAATGAAAAACACAGCGGCCTACTGTGAGGGAAAGCCCCGGCTTAGCATGAGCTGAGGCCGGGCAAGAGTGAGCTGAGGTGGCGGGGTTGAGAACGGCGGTCCCGGCGAAGGAGCGGTGAAGACGGTGAAAGCCGATCCGGCGATCCACAGCACTAAGTTGATGTATTCCCTCAGCGACCAGCTCTAGGCATGACGAAGCGGATATCGTCCTCTTTTGGAAGCCCAAACAAAGTAGTTTCGCTTTCACAGCGAAACACACAGTGTCTCAACGGCATGGCGGCAGCAACAATACTACAGCGAGAATAAAAGTTACGCCTTCTTTCTTTGCGTGAACATTTGGGCGGCGTTATGCAAATCTTCCCACATGGTGAGGTAGATATGTGGGGGCGTGTTCGAACGAGCCGTTTTAGGTAGGTGTGGCTGACTCTTAACTTTTATAAAGAATATCTCTTTGGATTTGAGACTTTAGTCTTTGCAACTTTACAGATCTTCTTTATGCACCAAGAGCTTGTAACACTCCAAAGAGAAAGGAAAAAATGAAATCGCATCATATGACCCCTTTAATTCATGTCCTTTGCTACGCAATGTTTTACACCATTTGAATGTTCTTTGTGGGTTAGATGACCAAGTTGGATTTGATGAACTTTGAACTGAAAATTAAGTTAAATTCTTAATTTAGGAAATGTAATTTAATTTAATTTAATAATTTAAGATGATACAATTTTTAGATAAAATCTATGTAGCACTGTTTGTGTCTGATTTTTGATATTGCCCTAAAACATGCAGGTTTGGAGTATGTTTTGTAAATGAAATCTTTGCCCTGGTTTGCATATTTGAAAATCTCTTTCTTAAGAAACTCTTAATCCTGCATTTTAATTGCCTAAATTATCATTTGACCTTCTTCAACATCTTCTTTAAATTGTAATGTACACCAGACAAATGTAGTGTGATTGTATCACATTTATGTAATGGTGCTTTTCCACTGCGTGGTACGACTCTGCTCCGCACGGTTTGAGTTTCCACTGCAGTTTAGTACCGCTTTAGAGTGGCGGGATTATTCACATGTCGTTATAGTTGCGCCGCCTATACTGCCGCGACTCCTGAACAACTTTTTCATTCCGCGTCGCCCCATCAAGCTCTCGCTGGATCTGCTCCTCTAGTATCAAGGAGAGGAACGTCTGTACTTCCTCAACAAACAACGAAAGAGCCATTTTTTGGTTGTTAAAAAAGGTGCGCTCGTTCAAAACAGTTGCGTTCGATCCTTCGCTGGCTGTGCTGATTTAAATCTAGCGGGTCTGTTATGTTTCGTGTCGCAAATTCAGTGACGCAGGTATTGACGATTCTCTCCGGCCAATCAGTGATCAGCAGAGTTTACACGTCACGGTTCGCTTGGAACCTCAACCGAGGTGGGACTGAAAAAAGTACCAGGTACTGTGCCCAGTGGAAAACCCCTCAAAAGTGAACCGTACCGAACTGTACCGTGTTGTACCATGCAGTGGAAAAGTGCCATAATTCACTTCAGTCCTCCTAATAGGGTCAAGCATACTTCAAATCACTGAAATATTAATAAGAGCTTTTGTTAATCTACTGGGGGAGAGGCAGGTTCAGGACATTTGCATATTAACAATCCATAATATCCTGCAGAAAATAAATTATGAGATTTTTTTTTCTTAGTGATTCCTCCTTAGTGGTTATATAACAAAATTACATTTCATTTCAAAATTATGTTTCCAGAAGGTTCTGGATTGTAAAGGACAATAGCACCAGTTTCCCTGTATTTTCCCTGTACAAACCCATCTAAGTGGAGGCTCAAATATTGATGTGAGGAGTGTATAGTCATCGGTCACATGATTTGAAGCTTTATGGCCCACCAGAGGGTCTTAATGGACTCATACACTGATTGATGTCGAAAACAGCCTTTCCTTTAGTTATCCTTGGCCAGCAATTCATAATATTATATACATGTCTCATGCAATAACACAGAATACAAAGCTTGTTTCACTGAAGATCAAATTACCTGCATTGAATACAGTGTGTGTGCACTGGGTCTATATTAATCACAAATGTTTACTAGGGATGCATGATATGACCATAACTGTATTGACCAGTACTGTTTTAATGTTTTGCACATTATTGGTATCAATATGATTTGGGTGAAGATAGATAGATAGATAGATGATAGATGATAGATAGATAGATGTATTATTATTATTAATAATAATAATAATAATAATAATATTTAATATCTATTTATATTTATTATTTATTTTTCATTGATATAGATAGATAGATAGATGGATAGATAGGTAGATAATGTGCTGTCAATCGATTAATCGTGATTAATCACATCCAGAATAAAAGTTTTTTAAAAGTTTAATTTATTTAAATTTTTTTGAATATATGTGTTTATACTGTATGTATATATATATATGTAAAATATTAGCGCTGTCAAACGATTAATCGCATCCAAAATAAAAGTTTTTGTTTACATAATATATATATATGTGTGTACTGTATGTATTTATTATGTATATACTGTATATATATTAATACACACATGCATGTATATATTTAAGAAAAATAAGTTGTTTATATATTAAATTAATTTATATATAATATTAATTATATGAATATAAATGTATACATGTAAATACATGTAAATATTTTCAAAATATATACTGTATGTGTGTGTATTTATATATACATAATAAATATATACAGTACACACATATTTATTATGTAAACAAAAACTTTTATTTTGGATTTGTTTGACAGCACTAATATATATTGTAGATAGATTGATAATGATGGCCATCATTATTGGCCAGAATGCTGTTATTGGTGCATTCCATTGTGTAGAAGACAAGACAAAAACCTAATGCTTGGATTTTTCTCTGTAGATGGGTCAGGTCACTTGTTTTGAGATCAAAATTGTGGACATGCAGGTTTGGAATGAATCTGTGTTAATGTAAAGAACAGCGATAAGCCTGATGTGCAGCTAGACACCACTGGAGGCGGTTCCCATTTTGTGCAGCAACCGCTGCTGTAAATCCAGTGGTGGACTGTAGACGTCCAAACAGTGATGTCATGCCTTTCAAACACAAACAGCCCTATTGTAAAACAGAGCTGGGAAAATTATATTATGTTAGACTTCCTTTCTCATGTCTCTCAACCATGAATTTGTGGTGCTTTTAATTGTGAACTTTGCTTTGTAAGCCATGCAAGAATGTTTTAATGTTTATTTTGAGTGAGGTATTTTTGTGGGCAAGCACATTTCAATTAAATAAACTTTATGCACTAGCATCCAAAAATACAAAATGATGTCCTACTATAAGATATGAGGTCACTGTCTTGACTGTTTTGACCTCTTAGTAGTATTTACTCAAATCAGATGACGCTTTGGATGGGTTCCAGTAGCCGAACGCAGGCAGTAGCTACACCCGTTTGAACCGGAGGAGGCCGGTCAGCCGCCCGCTGTGTGTTTTCCCGTCTCTGATACAGCAGCAGGATGTGTGCAGTAAGCCTTTTCATCCCTTCGTTGCCACCCGCTCTGTCGGCTCTGTGAAGCATGAAGCAAATATGTGCCTGTGCTGTGAGTAGTGCAGGGCTGCTTTCCCTTGGAATAGCAGTGGCAGAAATGTTTAGTTTACCTGTCCCACTCTGGTTTCCTTGGGAGTTTCTTCCCCAAATGTCTGTGTGTTTGTTGACCTGAGTTCATGTCGAGCTGTTCTGTGCCTCACTAGAGCTGTGTTTGTTTTCATATGGTGACTCTGTAACAGGAACACAAGGCTCTTTTCCAGCCTCTGTCTGTAATGAGTCACATGCCGCTGTCTGCCTGAAGACTCTCATGTGTCCATGTCCTTATTACAGAGGCTCTTCTTTCTTTTGAACTTTGACTCTTTCTTTCACACTCTTTTTTTTTTTTTTTCATTTTTT
>NW_015548296.1:2506755-2522808 GCF_001515605.1 Sinocyclocheilus anshuiensis | reverse complement strand
AGACATATCAGTAGATGCATGCCAGGGGTGGATCAGGCATGCAAGAGGATTTTACCCTCGCTGCCTGGCTAGGGCCAATATAGCCCGTGACGTGGACGAGATTCTCTGGCCTGACCCAGAACAAAGACGGGATGCTGCTTTCTTTCACCCTCTTTTTTTTTTTTTTTTACAGTTTTGCTCCTCCTTTCCCACTTACTTTTTTGTGTATTATTCCTGCCTTTTACACTTTTAAACTTTCTTTTGCCCTTTCTTTCATGCATTTCTTTGTCTTTCATGCTTTATTTTTCTTTCACACTCACATTTTTTTCACGTTTTCCTTTTTTGCACTTTCGTTTCTTTTGCGCTTTATTTTTATTTTTTCATTCTTGCATGCTTTTTACACTTTCTTTTGCTCCTTCTTTCCCTCTTTCTTTTTTGTGAATTATTTCTGTTTTGCACTTTGAAACGTTCTTTTGTCCTTTCTTTCATGCATGCTTTCATTGTCTTTCACGCCTTATTTTTCTTTCACACTTTTTTACATTCACATTTTCTGTTTTTTCACATGCATTTTTTTGCACTCACACTTTCATGTTTTCCTTTTTTTGCGCGTTCTTTCTTTTGCACTATTTTTACTTTTTCTTTCTTTTTTTGCTTTTACGCTTGCTTTCATGCTTTCTTTTGCTCCTTTCTCTTTTGACTCACTTGTTCTTTTACTTTACCTTTCTTGCACTCATTCAGTTTAACTTTCTTTGTTTTTTTTGTTCCTTGTTTTGCTCATTCGTTTTCTGCTTGTTCTTTTGTTTCTTTTGCTATTTTCTTTTTCTTGCTCTTTAGTTTTCTTTCTATTTAATTTTTACTTTTCTTACACTTGTTTATTAGATTTTTTTCTTGTATATTTACTTCTTTCTTTTGCTTATTCCTTCTTTGCCTTTAATTAATTTCTTGCTGTTTCTTTGCATCTTTCTTTTCAGCATTTTTGTTTTATTTTTCTTTCACACTTTCTTCACTCATGTATTTTAAATGTGTACTGTGATGTACAGTAACAGTAGAGTGACTCTTTGTTTTTACTATTGGGCATATGTCATAGAGCTTATTGGAAATGGATACTTTATGAGCAAAGAGGGGATGGCATCACGATTGCTTTTTGTGGTGTGTAATGTAATTGACGTGTGTGCATAAAATGCAGAGTGTGTGTGTGCGTTTGTGTACAATGGGAGTGGGAGAGATCATTAAGCTGTCAGGCCCATGAGCAGAAGGCAGTAGATATTGCTGCTATAATTCACTGGGGTTGTGTATTGGTCTTGCTCTGTGGGTTCCCAGTGGGAAAGCCCCTCAGCGCAGCATGCAGCCTCTAGTTTGAGTCATTGTATGTGTGCATATGGGTGTGTATGGCAAGAGGTTGTGAGATTTCTGCTTTGCGTTCAACAGAAAAGTCCTTAATTGTTGTGTTTGGCACTCTGCTGACATATAACATGCTATTCTCTTTCTAGTGTTTTTGGGTGTTTCATCACAGTGTTTGTGTCTGTTAAGTGAGTGTATTCTCCTTCTGGTGTGTTGGGGTGTTTTGTTATGTTGTGCGTGTGTATGAGAGCGTCAGCTGGTGCCGGTGTGCGTGCTGTGTGATTGATGCTCTGCATCCTCAGTAGTGTCTTCTGCAGCTATTTGTCTGTATAATCTCTCCTGCCTGCTGTTTGTCTCACTCTTTTAGAGATCCAAAATAACACGTACTGCTCATACTCCACATCAGCACAGGAGACTGGCTTACCACAACAGTACAGTACAGTAAAGTTTGGTGTAGTGTTGTGAGTGGGTGTTGGTTAATCAGGCCTGTTTTTTGGGGTGTGTTCTGATCACCACAGGATGTTAATGTCCTCAAAATATAGTCTCAGATTTTTACTAGTGCTCTCAGAACTTTAGCCCTGCTGTATTTATCTAAAAATCTCTAGTTTGGTGCGGGAAATTAATTATTGGGAGTGTTTCTTTTACAAAGGTTGTCTTGCTGCACATTCTCTGTTTCTCTTTTTCCATCTTTTAATGCCATCCTGATTTGACATCTTAGGGCCAGATTTACTAAACGGGGCAAGCGTTATAGCACAATTCCATAAAAGCGCCGATGGGAGGGGAAAGTTCTTTTCTAGTTTTGCATTGTACACATTTGTGTGGCTTTTTTTCTGTGGTTCTTCAACTTTTCATATATTGATTTCTCAGAGAAGTGTAAAAACTGTGACCCAAAACATCGCGTTTTTTTTTTTTTGGAGCACCATGATGAGTCCAACAAAGCAACATTGGCTCAACCAATGGTGTGAGTTTGGGCAGGACTATGTCTTTTGACCAATGGTAGATTCCCCCCCCGCCTTATTTTTCTTACTATTCTTTGTGGTGCCAATAGTACACTAGACACCTTTTCCATTAAGTTTCCAGACATTTCCTACAACCCTAAAACACAACATAGCCACATTACACATGCGTTTTCTTAAAGTGGAGTGAAAATTGCACATTTAATCTTGAACTTTGTCTTTACCTCTTTCTTAGTGCTTTGGTTTTCTTGTCTTGTTCTGTCTCAGTTTTTCTCTCAAATGGCCAGTACAAGAACACATGGGGAACTGAAAAACAGGACAGTGAATTTTTTCGAGGATGTAATTTCCAAATGTGGGTTATAAACAACTCATTAGTGGGCACAAACTGGCATCAGAACGTGCCTGCCTGTGCCAGATGGGCACAAACACCCCTGCAGTCGGGACGGTGTGCTTGAGCCGGGCACCACTCACTGGGGGATTCTTACCTGCACACCTGTGCTTCCAGTAGCAGTGTTAGGTTCATACCTGAAATCAAATCAAATTTTTCCAACAACAAGCTCAGTGAAACTGAGGTCTCTGGTAATTTCAGTTTCTTCTACTTTTGAAAAATGCTGCATTGAACTTAATCAGAGCCAGATTCTATAGATCATACAACCTTCTAAGCCTCCATGTGCATCACCACCTTAAATGACACACAAATGTGCATGTCCTGCTCGCTCCGGTTCCTCAGATGTAAAGTACATCTAATTAACAGCAATAAAACAAATGCTTTGCATGTTAATACTTCTAGACAAAGAAATGTAATAATTTTTCCATTCTTTGATCATCTGTGTATTGTCTCATTCCTGCCTAATGGAGAAAGAATTAGAAAGCGAGCGGAAAAACAATCGCTCAGAAGGAATAACAAGTTAGACATAGAGGAATGGAGGAGAGCGAAATATGTTGCTGAAGGTATGCCAGTGTTTTCAGAACTAATGATCTTCTAGCTAATCTCCTGTAGTCCTTACAGTCAGTGTTGATAGAAAAAGTATACAAAAATCTTACTTACCCCAAATTTTGAGCAGTAGAAGTTATAGATCATACTTTTCTCCTCTGTTTGTATCCGTGCATCCTGATTGGCTGTGTTTTTAGTTGCTTCCTGCAGTATTTCACTTTCAGTGTGTTGCGTCATAAAAGTTAAGAGAAAGTGTTATACCTAGTCCGTGTAATCTTCCTCCTCTCTCAGTTCTTTTTGTTTTGTGCAGATTCAGTCCAGAGTCTCTCTTTCAAAATAAATAGAAAAGTGGGACTATGGCAACTGAAGAGAATGAATTCATGTGAACCGATAGATTATGTGTGACAGTATCTTTTTCTTCTTACACTGCGCTTCTCTTTCCACTGTCAATTCTGCTGACCAGGCGAGGCAGATATTTCCTTTTACGATTTGCAAGGTATTTCTTTCCTTTTTTATCGCCATTCCTTGTTATGAAAAGTCTAAATGTCTGGCTTTTAGTGGCCTAAAAGCTTTTCCTTTGTTAAGGAATGGGTTTAACTTCCATTTATGGGAAGTTATGGCTTTGTTGGTATTTCAGGTCAATGGTAGTGTAGTTCATCTAGCTTGGAAAGCGCTTAGTAAGATTTTAGGGGGAAGCCCTTTTTAAGTCCTAAGCCAAATAAACTATAAAGAGCTTGATTCGAGTAACCTTTTAGTGTTAAGTTAGTTTAAAGACAGAAATCATCACGAAATGTCATTCGCAACCCATTTTACTTCTGTGGTCTTATGTATTTATTTCCAATTAAAACGAGATGTTCAATGAGGGAAAAAAAGTGAAATGAAACGTAAGAGAGATTGGTGACATAAGCTGAAAAGGAAAGATGTTTTAGAAGTAGAGGTTGATGAATAATATGCCTTAATGAATCATGGACAATAAGACCTGGAACGTTCATAAAGAAAGTAAATTGGGTCAGTTTTGCTTTCATGTTGATTTTGAAATCATAAACAGGAGAGAATTATGGAGGTGGCAAATCCGGTTTGGAGAGGGACTAAACCATAGAAGTTGTTTGCGAGCTTTGATGTAGTGCTACAGTGTGAGAGAACGAGAGGCAAAGTGAGTGGAGGGAAAGAGAAACGTGAAAGAATGCCACACATGTCGATGAACCTGCTACAGGGGAATGTGTGTGTGGTCTGATGTCATGATTCACAAATTCATTCTGTTGGTTTCTGGTCTGTCTGACTTCTCCTCTACAGCTGGTTTCTGTCTGCGCTCCAGTTTCCAGAGTTACGATACATCAGCCTTCAATTTCGACTGACTCTTATCATTACATCACAGTTCTCTCCTAATAATAACTCTCTGTCCTTTTTTATTTTCAAGTTCTTTGAAATATTCCATCGTGGTTCAGCAGATTGACTTGTTCTTTTGTTCATATTTTCTTTGTGGTTCATGGTCGTGCAGAAATGCTTGTGGACTAACAGTCCTTACGAAATGACTAAAACCACTCAGACCGCTGGAGTTTGGTGAACATTGTTTGTTGATATTGCTCTGACATTTTGGAGGAGTGAGGACATAACCCTGTACTTACTTATCATCTGCAGTGCAGTAAATGTAAAATGAATCAGAGCTTGTTCCTCGCAGGGTTTGTCTCTTTTTTTTCCTCAAAAGAAAGCATAAAAAACAAACATTGAGCATGCACGCACAGCTCTGATTTTTAAAAATGACACCATGTTAGCCATTCAAAGCATATGGTGAGCTTACTATCAGTATGGTGAGTTGTGCGGACAGATGTCGATAAAGCTTATGCAAAACAGGATTCATAGTTCAAAGTAGTGTTGTCACGGTACCAAAATTTCAGTATTCGGTACCAATATGGGGTCGTTTTTCAACCCGCGGACATGAAAAACAACCCGCGGCAACAGTGTTAAAGCAGCCCAATTCAGTGGGAAAACTGCAGACTTGGCAACACTGGAAGAGGATAGCTTTCGGATAGCGCATCAAGAACCGGGTTGACCGGGTACTCGGTACCACCGGTACTTAAAAAAACCTGGTACCGTAACGTTTTCATTTTTTTAGTACCGACTTGGTACCGAAATACCGGGTCTTTTGACAACACTAGTTCAAAGTTAGCTTGAGGATAGTGCACAGAGCTGACAAGCTTCATTATTGTGCTTTGCTTTGCCTCTGTGTGGATTTAGGGGTTTAAGTCAGAATTCATAATCATGCCATTGTCCATGGATTGTAGATGGTGGTAAACACAAAACATATTCCTAATGGCTTTTGGAGGGTCACAAGAAGGCATGGCAACGTAAAAATCCCTCTCTTTAACTCTGGGGTCTTTTTGAGTAAAACATGATAGAGGACCCATATCTGCTCCTATTAGGATGGTAAAAAGAGAAAAAAATGCTGATTGAATATCTGTACCCTTGTACTTGATACTGTTTAGACATTGTGTTATCATTTGATGTGATGTTAGAGTAGCTCTGGTTTGTAGATGTATAAAATTAATAGTGGACATCGACATTTTTTGTCATGAGTGAAATATCAGTTCATAATACTGATAAACAGATAAAACATTTTAAATTAATTAATTATGTGATATTGATCAAATTAATTGCAGTTAATTGCATATATATAGCAATGGTGCTGAATAAAGAGAACTGAAGACATGACATTATTGTGGCAGACAAGCAAAGCATTGAACAGAAAAAGTGGTTTTAGAAGTTAATATATTTATATTGTTTGTCAATAAGCATATCATTGACCTGCAGTCCATAGCAGCTCTTTTTACATTTCAGTTTGTCATTCTGTCAGTCATGTTGACAAAATTCCTCATTACCAAATTTACACATAGGTTAAGGGGCATGATTAATTATGCTAATTTTTTTATCGCATATTTTTATAAAATAATGAATCACACTAGATTAAAATGTTAGATTGGCATCCCTAATTAAAATAGTTATTAATATCAATGTTGTATTTGCATATTTCAAGGCTTTGACATTTCATGATATTTGCAACAAAATATGCTTCCAATAAAGATAGTCAGTGAACTTTTTATTCTCTCATTTGAGTGAAAATCCTAATGGGAAAAGTTACTGTGGCATTGCAGAGGAGAGTTTTGAGTGAGGCATACAGTTTCCAGATATGCAATGCACAAGTTTTACTTGAGAAAATAAAATTTTTCAAATGTAATTTACCCCTGTTATGCAAAGCTGAATTTCCAGCAGTCATTACTTCAGTCTTCAGCTTCACATGGTGCTTCAGAAATCACTTTAATATGCTGTATAATTAGCTAGAATAATTGCTAGCTATTATTCTGTTAACATCTATGTTGACAATAGTTGTGCTTCTTCATATTTCTGTGGAAACCGTGATACTTTTATAATACGTGCATGCATATGGTTTGAATAAAGTTATTAAACATCTGATTTCCATCCCTATTGTATCCTATTTTGAGTGCATGTGTTTCATGTATGGTATTACGAGATCTTTAGTAATTATTTGGCCTTTTAAATAATTGTATAGCAATAGATATTCTAAATTAATGGTAAACCGTAATAGTGAGAGTGATTTAAAGCAGCTGAACTTCCTCCTGCCCCAAAGAGGTGTAGACGGGGGTAAGTGGCTTGTCCCAGCTGGGCTTGTGGAGAAAGACTGATGAAGCATCTCCGAATGGTTTATTTGTGTGTTGTAAAAATGATTAACATCCACTTCCTTTAGTGGTATAAATGATTGTGGGTGGAGAGGTTCAGGTTGTGGTGTTCTCTGATTGGCTGTTTGTTTGAGTTTGAGAGATGAGGAGGTGGACCAGTGCGCTCATTTCTCTAAATCCTCCTGGGGGTCTCAGTCAGAGCTGCGTCCCGTCCCGCAGCCCCACCCCCAGAGGTCTGCCATCATTATGATACACTTCACAGCGACCAAAATTAATGTTAATGATCTTAAAGGTGTCAAGGCACTAGGGCTGCACAATTCATCGAATTTCTAATTGCGATTACAATTATGGATGCCACAATTACAATTGTGATAATCGTAATTAAAAATCGCAATTACAATTTCAAGGGAATAATCGACAATTATGATTTTGGTCATAATCGTGCAGCCCTACAAGGCACCTAATTGATCACCATGGCAGCGTTTGTATGGCTGGCAGTTGGTATCAGCACATGCAAGGTATACAGACAAAAGACATCTCTGAATTTTGATGTCACCATGCATTGTGTGCACAACAAATCAATTTGCACTCAGACCCCATCTGTCATCTCTGAGGGATGGAGTCTTGATTTGTGGGCAGAGTTATTTGCATTTTGTAATGGCTCCTGAAACCCCAAAAAGCAATTAGTGACAAATTTAGTCTGCAAATGTCAAGCCAACTAATAGACCAGCCCCAAACAACCTGCATCAGCCATCCAGGATGTTACATTGGCAATTAATGAGTTTTTAGCATTGAGTGCGTGTCTTTAGGACGGACTGTGGACATCTGTCCAATAGTAAGTCATTACTGTTGAAATCAGTAATGCCATGTGTGTGTTTTGAGTGTGGAAGGTTAAATGTGCTCATCTATCCTCTCCCTGAAGTTAACGGATTTGCACTAAATAGTATGAAATTAGTTATTTGTTATTTAGGAAAAATTGACCTTGAAGGGTTTATACTCTGTTTAAAAGGCACTTGAAAGAGGTGCCTAAAACCTCAGAAATTACCATCAGAAGGTCATACTAAATTGTATGAGAGCCATTTTATTTTCTGTCCAGTCTGTCCATGAAGTTGTATCTTTATAACTTTATAGTTCTTAAAAAAAAAACACACACCAGATTTTCACATTTTCCACAAATGCTTGTTTGTGGAAAATACCAGGAATCACTTCAATCTCTTTTACTTTCTTTTTTCATAAACAGCATTCATTCTCAAACTTATTTTAAGTATTTGCATCCTGTCAAATTTCAGGTGATTAAAACCCCACTTTTTTACCTTCTATCCCATGATGCACTTTGTTTGTTTGTTTATCCAGACATTTCAGACACTTCCAGGAAATGGCGCTGCAGCTGCAGACATTTTGAACAGTTATTTTAATGTTATGTTTGCCAAGCTATTTGTTTTTTCTGTTAGTGGAGAATTTCACAGAGATATTTCCATTTATTACATTACAGATTTGTCATGTTATGGTTACATAATTGGCAAACACATATAACAATGCCGTGTTCGGCAGGAACAAATGTATCTGTTGAAGCTGTTTATCAAGAAATGGTCCATCTGTATTTGTATTTGGCTGTGGAGTCGGCTGGTAAACACACAGCAGATGACTTTGTTGGATATGTGGAATGTGTCCGGCTGAGTTATTCCAAAGAATGTCCATCACAAGGTCTTCTCTCACTCTTGCTTGAACACACACAAAGAAACTCCATCTTTTGTAACAGAGAACAGGACTGTTAGCAGGACTCAAATGAACTGAGAGCAGCTGAGATGGAGAGAGATTCACGCTTGACGTCTTTCTCCATTTGTTTGCCCCCTTATTTCACATCAAGTGACATGAATCTCCACAGTCAGACATGTGATGTGCTCGCTGGAACAGACACGGACAGCAGAGCAGTGTGGGTTTGTGCTGAAGGCAGTGACACACATTAGCACTTTATTTTGCTCATGTGAGTATTTGCACAGAAACTGAAGTATGTAATGTGTTATGAGTGATTTATGTTTTTGTTAGTAACAAGGGCTTATGAATGAAGGACTTGTGAATGTGTGCTTCTGTCTGTCAAATCCTTTTAGAAAAAAGTGTTTATTGTTTTAATCTTTAATCACAGATTGCATCAAATAGTCCGAGACGCATGTTTAGGAGGAAGATTTGTAATGAAACACCTGTGAGATTACTTGACTAAACAATTTTTAGTCAGCATGCACCAATAATTAAATAAGCTGTAATTAATAATTGAATACTTAACTCTAATTAGTGCTCTTTTAGATTGAATTAGGAAAATAAAACCATGTTTGTCTTTGATAGTTGCATTTTGTGTTCCACTGGATAAGAAAGGATTCAGAAAATAATGTATTATCCTAATAATACGAGACTCATTAGAAGAAAAATCAGTTGAAATCTCGAAGCACAGAATAACTTAATTAATAAGTGGTTTAATGAAACTAATCTGTTCAAAAGGATATCTAAAGCTGAATGTGTACTTTTTCATGTATTTTTATATTGTTCAAATACCTCCTTTTCTGCAAGAAATCTATTTGTAGATTTTAGCAACACTGTCTTAACCAATAGCGTGAGTTTGGGGCGGGGCTATCTGTTTGTTCAAGCAATGGCAGTTAAGGATTTTCGTGAAAATGTTATGTTTTAAGAAGCTCCTTTTTGTGATGCTAGTGGTGCAGAAACTAAGTACTTCAATTTATATCTCTAACTAAACTTAAACTGTATCTTTTGACCATCCCTAATGATTCGGTTTATTTCTAAACTTTCATTTGTTCTTTAAATCCATCGCCCATGTTCAGGATTGCGTTTTTGTTTTGTCATTTGTTTCCCGACACAACTAAAACTCTTCTGTCTTTGTTAGAGATTCTGTCTGTCCACTCCCCAGTTGGTGCTTCCGTCCAACATTCGGCGTTGTGAGAGTTTAAAGCCACGCGGCTTAGTCAGCTCCGCTAATGGAGAGAGTACATGGAGGACTGCCCAGCCTTATCAGCTCTTGACCAGCGTCATGGCGTTAAGCTCATGCTGCTCCAGCTGTCTGACCATGGGGACATCTCTCCATGCATCTATCATTAATTACTCACACTCAGGAACAAGGAAAGCTCCACATGCCTGCTGCGTGACCAACGGTTGGCCTTCGGTATCCTGCGTGGACCGCTCCAGGTGCTAATTGTTGCTAGTGGGATGCTTTATCTTCAGCACACATGGCTGGGGTTAACGTTGACTATCACAGGTTGGAATAAGATCATTCTGAGTAGACAGCACACTATCTGTGGTATTTTGTTATTCATACACCCACAAAATCCCTCCTTATGAATTCCCTTGTCCTCTTGAATGCATTGCAACTTTAAGCTACACAATTCGTACGACTCAATATCCAGTTAAACCACAAAGTTGAAGCACCATAGATTCCCTACAGGCAACATGCTCTTGATTTAAAGGTTTGACAGCTGATAGAAAGGACTTGCTGATTGAAATCTGTCCAGCATTCTGGATTATGACCTGAATTATGAGTCGCGTAGGAGGAAGAAGCCTTTTTCAAGCCATTAATGTTTGGTTTGGATACAGGAGAAGGTCAGACTATGGGCACCAGTGCCAAGTCTGGAAATCTTCCTGTTGACTCAAGATAGCTGATTTTGACTGTACTGTTTCTCATTCAGCTTGTCGAGGTTAATGATTTATAAATGAATAATACACATCAGGGGCCTAGTAAATGAAACTTGATGTGGATTTCATCTGAAACACTGTTGGTTTTCAATCAACACATATGCCTGAACCTGTGCTGAGTTCTCCTAGATTGTGGGAAATGTGTTCTCTACACATCTCTATACTATAGTATATATTGAGTTTAAACACTTTGATTATGCATAACCTCATCTGCATATAATTTCCATATGTATATTGCCACCAAGGCCTGTGATACTTACACATTTAATGGTATTAACAACTAGGAAAACAGATGATATTGATAATTTCATCTATTTATAATCAGTTGTTTTAGATATAATTTAAGAAATATTTAAACATCTTTTACATGAACTAAATCTGTTCATGAGAAATTGTAAATCAGGCCCCACATGTTGGTGGTCAATGTTTTTTTATTTTTATACAAAATGTCCAATGATTACAATATGGAACAGAAAAATACAGGATTATTTGCTATTGAAAATGCATTAGAAGTACGGTAAGCAGTCTATTTTGAATTAGTATTAAATTAATCCACTTGTGGGTAGCGCATGGTTCAGTGCTAAGAATCTGACACAGGAGGAGAGCTTTTAGCTCTTTTTATTCAACTGGAGCTTTGTCGCTTTCTTCCACAAAAGCTTGAGTGGAAAATTCCTGTTCCAGAGTTTTACACAAAGCCAGAGCCCCTCGGTTCTCTTAGTACCAGTGTTTGACACTTCATCAAGAAGTTTTATTCTTCAGAATATGGAGTTTGAGTGGTGCAGTCCAGAATATGTAGTCGATGAGCAGGAGAAGGAAATAGATGCACAAATGTAAATTCCCATGAATCAATGTGTGGTGTGTTGTTGTAGACACAAAAGTGTTATATAACAGTGTATAAAATACATAAAGATGTATACATCTTTTTACACTACCATTTAAACATTTGGGGTTGGCAAGATTGTTTTAATATTTTTGAAAGTCTCTTATGCTCATTAATGCTACATTTATTTATTTAAACGTTAGAACTGTAATATTGTGAAATACTATTGAGTCATTCTGTGTCAACTCAAACAGTAGTCCCCGGCTCAAATTTGTGATTTTGTCAATATTTTTTCTGAAGAAAGATAAACGTGTATAGTGAAGAAATCCAGTATTTTAAAGTCATGAATGTATATTTACTGAGTAATCCACTATTTTGTAGAGGGGGGTCAAAATGGCAATTTTCACCTGAGATTCGGAGCCAAGTTTCAGGGTGGTAAAAATGACTTCAGAAAGATGACAGCATAATTATTTTATTTTTACACAGAGATTGGTATAGGTCTATTAGTAAAATCTGTTGACTGTAGCTATCTTTGTTGCATTATATACCAGTAGTGACCATTCAAAATGGGAAAAAGCACTTTTCTATATTTTTCTCTCCAAAGTTTGCATGGCTGTAACTCAAGAAGTATTAAATATATCTTAATGCCCTTTTAGATTTTGGGTCTTAACAAACTTTTCTTTTGGCATCTTCATTTGTAAGGCCCTATATGTTTTAGTTCCAGAGATATTGGAATCTCAATGAGGCCTCCAGGAGTAAATTGTTAAATTGTACACATTTTCCATGGTTAAAAACCAAATGTGGGTCACTTTGCATACAGGTGGTACTTTTTTCATCTTAAGAGGAATGCCTGAAGAATGCATAATGTTAAAACTAGAAATGTATCTTGTTTCCCTCTATCAAAACAATTGCATAGAACACACCTGAGTTCCATAAATATTCTTTTTCCAAGGTTTGTGAGCATGTAACTCAAGAAGTATTAAAGTTATCTTAATATCTTTTTAGATTGTGCTTCCTGGTTAGCTTTTCTTTTTGAATCTTAATTTTTAAGGCCCTACATAATTCAGTTCCAGAGATATGGGGATCTCAATGTTGCACCATGTTCAGATTGTTGAATATTACCCATTTTCAGTGGTTAAAAACCAAACGTTGGTCACTTATAATAATAATTCCTTACATTTATATAGCGCTTTTCTGGGCACTCAAAGCACTTTACACAGAATGGGGGAATCTCCTCAACCACCACCACCACTTGGCATACAGCTGATGCTTATTGTATTTAAAGAACAATGTCTGAAGAACAAATAACATTGGTACACTGGGCTGTATTTTTATGGACATTTCTTAGAGTGTAGTGTAGATGTACATTCATTAAATTAATCCTACACTCTCTAAATGTAGCTTTTAGCATCTTAAAGGGATTTGGCAAGGTGGTGTGTTTGCAGTGCAGGAAGTGGATTAGTCAGTGTGTTGTAGTACTTGAGTCCATTCCTGAGATATCTGACTCGAGTCCAGCTCCCTGTGGAGTGATCAGTGCTGTTACCTGCCTGCTTTAGCACTCTCACTGATAATCTGCTCTGCATGCAGTAACACACTGACATAGAGTCTCACGGCTGTTCTCTACTATCTGCTCAACCATCATGTCTAGAGTCCCGTTTGCTCTCGCTCTCTCACTGCCTCTCACTCTTTCCTAGAGAGTTTGGTTATTAGCATGAGTGACAACTGCATTCATACTCAATACACTCAGCTAATAAATATGTAATGCAAAAACAGTTGGCACTGACTGATTTGTTTCAGGACTGTATTCAGTTGTCACTCCTGTAAATAACCAAAAAGATACTCAAGTATAGTGTTGTGTTGTAATGCTTTATATTTAAATCAACTCAAAAAGCTAATTACAAATTTAGGCATTTAAGTCAAGTTAGAGGTTATCCTAATGTTAATTATAATTTTATTTATGGTTATTTACGATGATTTTAACAACATTCTTTTCAGAAATTCAGAATATTCAAGTTAAAACCAGGGGTTTGTATTCTTAATACAGTTGTTCTTTATTGCTTTCTAAAGTTTTAGAATTTTTGGGGGGATACAAAAAATTCTAAAACTTTATAAGTTAGAAAATATGAAGAATCTTAAGAATACAAACCCTGTTTCTAAATGTTATCTAACCTGTTTTTTTGTACTGTTGGTACATTGTCTGGATAATACTCTAAATCCTCCAAATTTATGTTGTGATTTATTAAGTGCATATGGGTTTTTTAATTAAAAAATTAACATTATATTACATTCTAACCTTTGTGGGTGATAATGTTAGTGGTAAATGTGTTTTTAATGACTTGATTTGATCCAGAGAGAGTGCAGAACACCAGTGATCATGAAACAGTGAGCTGTAGAAATGGTGCATGGGGACTCCGTCTGGCTCACAGTATTGTTCTTTTCATTTATTAGGATTCCTAAGGTTCGAGATGTTGGAGAGGAGAGTGAAGGGAAAATATTCTCAAGTTTTCCCCTCGCAGCACCTTAAGAGACACAATTACACAAAGCGTTGTATAAAAACGCTTGCCTCCGCAGTTTATTTTACCATCCTTCTGAGACTCTGATAGAACAGGCCAGACTGGAGCGTTTGTTTCCATTGACACCTTTACTGTTATGAGTTCAAACAGAGCCAGAGAGACCGGCACACCCTGACGTTCCTCAAGCTGACTGTTCGCAGACATTTCGGTGAAGGACAGCTCATGGAAATGTTCTCTCTTAATGGAGGCAGTGGAACTTTTGGCTGTACAGTGTTTTATTAACCGTTTGAACCTTCTCTTGCTCTCTTTCTCTTTCTGCTCTTTCTCTCTGGGGCAAGTATATTTAAACACTGGTATCTGTGCCTGAAAATAATTAGCTGCAGCAGGTCACAAAAAATAGTCTCTACCGCTTTCAGCAGTTGTGTCACAGTCAAACAGAGGGGACGAATACACAGGCTCTGGGCCATGCAAGGGTTAAAGCAGAGGTCTTGTCATCTGTGGGGGGTTTTCAGTGGTCTTGTGCTCAGACCCTCGGGGAGCTAAAAGTTTAATCTAATTCACTAATTGCTATAATGTGGAGCTTTCGAAATGTATTATCCTCTCTCTCATTCTCGCTTTGATTTCATTATTATTTTATTATTTATTAGTTCTTATTCATATCAGTCCAGTGTCATCTCCATCACATGGTGACACATGATATGACTACATGTAAACAGAGATCAAATGCAAGCAGACCAGAAGTTTAGATAAGAACATTCAGAAATAAGAATAAAGCAAAGGCCTTTTTTTATGACTGGGCAACATCATTATGATCGCATCAATGTGCAGTAAAAAATGATTAAAATATAAAAATAATAAATAATAATTGAACTTTTTACTGAACATTGGTCATACTGATGTGCAACCATTTGAATGAAGCTGTATTAATGGGTAGAAAATGTATTAGTATAATTATTAATATTAGTATAAAGTATTTAATTATTTACTTAATATTTAAAGATTTGATGTTGCAACGATTTTAATAAATATTAGAGTATTAGTGGAATAATTTATTATAATTATTATTAATAATAATAATAATAATAATAATTTAATTATTTAATTATTTGCTGAACGTTGAAGATCATTAAATATTTTAACAAAAATGTATTACTTCGTGTTATAAATTATTATTATTATTTCATATTGCTACTTCTTCTCTACATAATAATTTTAATATTAATATTAATTATTATACATTTCCATGAAGTAATATTGTTTATCAGTTTATAGGCAAATTATGGGTGCTGTGCAACTTGGCGCATTAATTTAAAATGTGTGGTTGTGATGTTTAGCAACTTATTTACGACAGCTTTGAGCAGTCAGTCAGTCGTAGACCTCTCTTTAATTATGTGACCATTAGAAAGTAAAGATTTCGTGTTCAGAAGGCCTTGAATCACATTCTCGTGGGATGGGTTAAGGTGGGTCAAGCTGGAAACAATGCTTGCACTGAAGGATGTCCCTCAGGCTGTGGCACACTGCCATATATTGTACAAAAACATCTGCAGTGTCTCTCTTTATCGGATTAGTTGATTGTTTCTCATAGGGTAAAAAGAACTGCATGCAGGCCATGCTTGCTTTTATTTTTGTATCTGGGCACTTGACTTTTAGTTTCTGTAGAGCATATTATTGACCCTGTTTTCTAAATGCTTGTTTTTATCCTGGCCCATCCCTGCAGCTCTCCTCTCCAAACTGTTTTTGTCAGTCAGAGTGGATTCCTTAATTAGAGTGAATTCCTTATTTAGCTGTACTTCATGAGAACCTATCAGCTGAAGACATTGTCATCCATTATTTTTAGGTCACTTTTTGAATCCTTTGAGATAAGGAAACAGATTTGATATCTTTAAGGAATAATGATTGTTTTCAAGTGGATACATATACTGTGTTACTATTCAAAAGTCTGGAGTCAGTAGATTTTGCATATATATATATATATATATATATATACACACACACACACACACACACACACACACTGCAGTTGAAAAGTTTGGGATCAGCAAGATTTTTAATGTTTTTTAAAGGGGTCATATGATACTGCTAAAAAGAACATTATTTTGTGTATTTGGTGTAATGAAATGTG
>NW_015548296.1:2503617-2505890 GCF_001515605.1 Sinocyclocheilus anshuiensis | reverse complement strand
GGTTTTGAGACTTTAGTCTTTGCAACTTCAGGGATCTTATCTATGCACAATCAGCTTGTAACACTCCAAAGAGAAAGGAAAACTTGAAATCGCATCATATGACCCCTTTAAAATAACAGTTTTCTATTTTATTATACTTTAAAATATAATTTATTCCTGTGATGCAAAGCTGAATTTTCATCAGCCATTACTCCAGTCTTCAGTGTCACATGATCCTTCAGAAATCATTCTGATTTATTATCAATGTTGGAAACAGTTGTGCTGCTTAATGGAACCTGTGATCCTTATTTCAGGATTCTTTGATGAATAAAAAGTTAAAAAGAACAGCATAATCAAAATAGAAATCTTTTCTAACAACATGTCTTTACTATCACTTTTTATCCATTTAACACATCCTAGCTGAATAAAAGTATTAATTTCAATTCTTTAAAAAAATTACTAATCCCAAACTTTTGAACGGCTGTGTGTGTGATATATATATATATAAGTGTATAAATATATAATTTTATATAAGTGTATAAATATATAAATATACACTTAAATAGATCTTAAATAGAAACTTTGTCTCCAGCAGGTCTCTCAACTAATGCTAGTGGTCAGGTTGGCCAACAATAACCCGCAAAGTGGCATACAGTCAATTTTACTGCACCAGAGCATTTCCAATTCGAAGAACTTAGTCAGCACTGAGCTGAATTTTCTGCTGGCTCTTTAAAAGCCCTGACTGCATGTGGTGCTCTAACATAGTTTATGCAAGTCCGATGGGGGCAATATTCCCACCCACTACTAATTCATGTGAATTTCAGATTCATTGAGTAGTATAAGACATTTTAAATAGGTTTAATTTAAGTAAATTTAATTTAACAACACTTGCATGTAGGGCTGTGCAAAAAATCGAATGCGATTTTCATGTGTATCTCGTCAGTAAAGCCGCTTCTGGTGATTAGTAGTAAATCTCCAGCACGTGCTTTCAGATGGAGCGGCATTTACTAACAGAGCCGTTGTTCACTGACAAGCTACAAAAAATTGGCAATGAATCGCCTGCGATTTTGAACGCGATTTTGTGTAGCTTGTCAGTGATCTACGGCTCTGTGTAGTAAATGCCGCTCCATCTGAAAGCACGTGCTGGAGATTTACTACTAATCACCAGAAGTG
Organism: Sinocyclocheilus anshuiensis; assembly: GCF_001515605.1. NCBI lineage: Eukaryota > Metazoa > Chordata > Actinopteri > Cypriniformes > Cyprinidae > Sinocyclocheilus > Sinocyclocheilus anshuiensis. Next base: position 2,504,738 of record NW_015548296.1, on the reverse strand, counting down.
GCTTTACTGACGAGATTTGCGTGAAAATCGCATTCGACTTTTTGCCCAGCCCTGCTTGCATGATTATGCAATATTATATAAATATTTTAATACAGCCTTTTATATGTTGTACACATGCTAATGGACAAACTTTTATTATATTTATATTTTTCCTTGTACACTTACTCCGCTTTAGAGTTGAGACACTTTTTAGCCAATTGTTTAAAACAGCTAACTAATAAGAGTAATGTTTTGTGATGCAGGCTACATTTGTCACTTTTTTTTTACCAATTTGTAGACATTTTATCTTTTATTTTTTGCTGTGACTGGTTATTTGAACTCTCTGCGGTGTAACAGTTTCTTTTAAAAGTTTAGAAACTTCAGACTCGTGTGTATATGCTATACTGTAACAGTTGGTTTGCTATCTGATGTGACTGGTCTGTTCTTGGGGCCGGACGATCATCCCTGCCGGGCATTACAGCTTGCTACATTCTTAATCAGACTGAAAGGAAAAGCTCTCATCTGATAGGGAGATGGACGGCCTTCACAATTACCTCACAAGGGCTCTTGTTTCTGTCTCACTCAGTCTGTCTCTGTTTTTTTTGCCTGTCTCTTAGCATAATTAGAAGTGAAGGTTAAGGACATAAGACAGGAGATCGGCCCGAGAGATAGCCCTCTATTTCCTCCCTCTGCTTGTCTGATAGGCGGGGTCGGATCCTGGCATGTGAGGCATGTGTTGTTGGAGAGGGGAGGGCGGTTATATAAACTCTGGATCGCTGCCCTGGGTCTCAGCTGCCCTGCTTGAGCAAATGGGTATGACATTACCACAGACCCCATGTCTCTCTTGCTTAGAAATGTTTTCATGTGTGCGTTTGTGTGTGTACGGCCCTCCCGCGCCCCCTTAACACGCCATGCGGAACATCACCGAGTGCAGTCAGATGGTTTTCATGGCATGACAGGGAAAATAACATCTTCTCTGACTGTGTCACAAAGCTTTAGCCCAGAAAAATACTCCTCAGCGCTTCAAACTGAGCACACGGACCGGCCTTCAAAGGGTGACACGGTGGTTCTTATTCTTCATATGACTGTTCTTGTATTGAAAACATCAAGCACTGCATTTGCAGAGAAAACACCTCTCTCTC
>NW_015548296.1:2496954-2501636 GCF_001515605.1 Sinocyclocheilus anshuiensis | reverse complement strand
GCTATAGGGCAGGCTATGCCTAATATAAAATAACAAATAACTTACATAAAGTTTAAATAGGTATACAAAACTGGAAATAGGCTAAGTAAACATGTATAATATACAGTATATATATATATATAACCAAATAAATAAGAAAGTAGAATATGAGCAAAACGAGTAAGAAAGCTTGGAGGCACGGCATACACCTTGATGTCAAATAAAATAAATAAATGACACAAAGTTTAAATAAAGTAAAAATCGGCAAACAATGTGGAACCAATTAAATAAGAAACGAATGTTTAAAAATCACCTTAGATAAACGGCAAAAGTCAACAGGCTTTTCAAAATCCAAAATATTGCCAAACAGGCGCTTTTGCATCTCGTTTCGAAACTAAATCATCCGCGATCGTCTTGTCTGTCTCACCTCACTCTTCTTGTCAGTCAGCTCGACTCACTCTCCTCACTGGATAAATGAAATCTGATCTGTGTGATGCGACTGTCGTTCGGCACGCTGCATTGAGTAGCCGTGTTCAGTTTTTAATTGTAGTGTCTGTTCTTTTACTGAACTAAATGATTTTTATTTCTATAAAAAAATCAAAACGACGGTGGGGGTCGGTGATGCGGAGGGCAAGTGATGTAACCGGTGTTGCGGCTTAACACCGGTATCACCGTCAGCACCGTCTATCGCGGCAAGCCTAATACATACACACACACACATAAATATATATATGTATATGTAACTTTTTTTTAGTTTAATTCTCTAAACTCAATCATGCTAAAATTGTACCCAAAATTTTTGTATTTCTCTACAAAAAATGCACGTCTACAAAAAAAATCTCCAGTTAGTATTTGATTATGAGATTTTCTTCAAACGATATGGAAGTGTTGTGACATGTGCAGACAAGCAGTCCATCTATCAGGCTGCTGAATATGGATTGGTGTTATTTTTCCCATCTTGGCTCATGTTGACTAGAAAATATTAATATCATAATAATGCTCTGACACATGTCCATTCTCGAAATATAGCCCATTCTCATCTTTCTTTAGGGGTTTTATTGAATTTTGATGTCAGTCCCTCTGATCGTCCCTTCAGGGTGTTTGTTCGGAGCACAGGAACGCTGTCAGCCGCTGGGGCTCGTTTGCTATTTGCATGACAGATTAATTTCCTCAGCCTCCGCTCTGCTGTGCTGTCGCCACAGTGATCTTTGCATACTTTTTCACTTCCGTGTGATCAATCACCATGTCCCTTACGCTTAACGTGTTCAGCACGCTGATTAAAAATGAGCCCAACAGCTTTTTGAATGAAATAATAGCAATAAAGTTCTTTTTAACAATGTGCATGAAAGCATTTGTAAGACAACAGACGGATGCCATTGGAGAGCCTGTCTAGTATTACACCTCTCATTTCAAGTTACATGAAATATTAGACTCCGAGTTTGTGCTCTGCTTTGTTTTTTGTCGGCTCTGTCGGTCTCCGCTCTATCACGCACAGGCACACATGGTTTCGATTGAATTTGACATTTGAGGTCATCATTGAGCAAGAATTCTAAATGGAGTTGATAAGCCATGAAATTATCCTCTGTAGAGACCTCACTTCCACGGGATCAAAGAAAACACACTGTCAAAACTTCTCTCTGTGTCTTTGCCACACACACACACACACACACACACACACACACACACACACACACATACACATCATTCAGGTGCTGTAATATATCCAGGGTGCACTCAGAGTTCACAGGTACTAGTGTTCAGACGCCACGTCACTTCCCAGCCATGCTGGATTTGAGCTGTCAATCTTTTTTCAGTGATTTTTTTGTCCTTATGGAATGTGCAAACTCTTTATTTTCATTTTAAAGGGGTCATGTCATCCTCCTTTTATCATTTTTTTTTGACTGTGGTTCACTTAGAAGTCAAGTATATTTGCACTATAAACAGTCATTTTTAGTTTTTTGGTTTTTGGCTCTCTGATTAAATGGGCTGTTTTTTTCTGTCCCTTGAAGTAAATGTGCTCTTCGCATATGAGGATTCAAATTCTTAAAGTTACAGTATGCATTTCGACTGCATAGACCTCTGTTAGCTCAAAAGATCAATGAAAATCATTTTTTTGTTTTGACATGTCCCTTTAAAAACAGAGGGTGTTAGACTACAGCAAAACAAACACCCTAAAGGGACGATCAGAGGGACATTAAGACATTAATACTTTTATTTGATCAGATTATGCAAAGAATTTTACATTGTTTTGAAAGATTTTTAAACAAATGCTGTTCTTTTGAACTTTATATTCTTCAAAGGATCCTAAAAAAATTGTTTCCACAAAAATATTAAACAACTGTTTTCAGCATCGATAATAATGAGAAATGTGTCTTGAAATGAGACTATTACAATGATTTCCAAAGGATCTGATGAAAATTCAGCTTTGTCATCCCCTGAATAAATTTCATTTTAAAATATATTAAAATAGAAAACAGTTATTTTAAAATGATAATAATATTTTACCGTGTTACTGTTTTTACCTCATTTTTGATCAAATAAATGCAGCCTCTCCTTAAAAAAAGTGCAACCACAGTTGGAATATTGGCATTATTAAATCCTTAAGGCCATTGCACACTGAGTCCGAAATTTTCACATGTTGAAAAATAAATATGACCTCACGTTGTGTCAATCACGTATACACACTGCCTCCGAAACTTTCGTCCGTCATAAAAAAATTGGGATTGGGTTTGATTTTCTGCGTTTTTCGCATCCGTAGCAAGCATTTCGAGAGGTGTTTTGACAATTCAGAGCCACCGTACAAGCGAACGCCAAAATCCAGAATGGCGATTGTCAATTTCATGATCCACTTCGTCTCGCAGCACAAAGCACCGTAAAGATCCTTGCACACTGAGTTCACAGAAATTGGTGGTCTTCTTTTTAATATGTGGCTCCAGTATCGCTAACAAAGCATCAAACTGAGCCACTGACATCCTGAAGTAAACTTTGAATTGCCCCTGATAATCCCGCTGCTCCTTAATAAGGAGGGGGAACTCTCCTTCCTCTCTATATCTCAGGATTGGATGGACCCAATATTTCCTTTCTTTTTCTTTTTTTAAGAAGCGAGAGGACAACAAAATCATCCTCACTGCTTGAAGACTCCATTTAGTACTGTTTTGCGAATTTTTTCGCAACTGATTAATTAATACGCATCGGACTCAGTGTGCAAGGTTTCTGTGCGCGATCAATTTTTAGGATGACGAATAGGAAAAAATGCATACAAAAATTTCAGACTCAAGGTCCTTGCACACTGAGTCCGAAATATTTGTAGGCGTTTTTCGTATTCGTCATCCTTTCCTATCAAAATACTTGCTACGGATGCAAAAATGCAGAAGATCATACCTGGTCCGATTTTTTTTTAATGATGGACGAACGTTTCGGAGGCAGTGTGTAAATGTGATTGACACAACGTGAGGTCATATTTATTTTTCAACGTACGAAAATTTTGGACGAAAATTTCTGACTCAGTGTGCAATGGCCTTCAGTGTGCAAGGACCTTTAATATTGTATTTTGTTGATTTTAATCCTCTGTAAAGTTTCCCAATTGCTCCAATGACAACTTAAAGAGATAGTCCACCCAAACTTTTGACATTTTGAAGCATGCTTCAGCTTTTTTGTTTATACAATGAAAGTCATTGGGGTCTTAAAAATGATTGGATCCACTTTCATTATATGAAAAAAAAAATGTTTCACAGAGAAAACTAAAAAGTCCTATAAGTTTGAAACAACATTAGACATTTAATTTTAGGGTGAACTATCCCTATCCAAACAAAACTGCTGTGGTGTACTCAAATGTAAATATGTATTGGAGGGTGTTGGTGGTGAGGAGAGGTTGCGGTTCTCCAGCTCAAAAAGAGCAATGAAGATCTTAAGTGTGCCAGTGTGCTGACAGTGTGGAATGAGAGAGACCTGGAAAGTTTGTCTTTCTTTTCCTCAGTCCCACCCCCATCTCCCTGTAATCTCTATCACAGCTGTGTCAATGCTGCAAAAAATCACATTCTCCCCAATTAGATCTTTGTCTGGTTTACCAACCCATTTCTTCTGCGTTCACCTCCGATGGCTCTCAATGGAATTCAACTTTCTGTAAGTTTGCCACACAACTAGGGAGGTCTAACTCAATTTTTACCCACAAATACACAGAGGACCGAAGCGCTGAATGAGATGGAGTGAAGAAAAATATCTGTTCTGGGAAGAGAGGTTTTATTTGAACCATCTCTCTGAATTCAAAGCAAGATTAAAGCTGCACCTGTACTTAAAATGCCTTTTTTTTTAATTTATTTTTTTCTTATAACATAACTCAGAAATACAAAAAACACATAAAAAAGGGGAAAAAGAAAACAAAATAAATAAAGAATTGAACATACAGGTCACCAGAGGCATCACATATAGTTGTTACATCCTTCTTATACAGTTATTTTTATAATAGGGGTTACTTTGCCAATAATACCCCCCCATACACACACACACAAAAGGAGGAGGTATACTTAAAATGCCTTTTAATCCCAAAACAACTCCTGACTATGATTCCCAAGCGTTTGTGTTGGGAGCCTTGTATAAATTTCTGCCATTTGGCACAGTTTGGTTATTGTGTGGTGGCTGTAGGTGGGCCGGGGTAGGCGCGAATGGGTGGAACCGTTTTTTTTTTTTTTTTACCAATTCAGCAC
>NW_015548296.1:2481420-2494546 GCF_001515605.1 Sinocyclocheilus anshuiensis | reverse complement strand
TGGAACCGTTTTTTTTTTTTTTTTTACCAATTCAGCACAATTGTACTGCTGTGCACATCTGGAGAAAGGGAGAGGTCTGCCTTGTTGGATTCCTTTTTTTTGGCATCTGGAAATCTCAATCACTTTGGAAGTACTTGGATGTGTTTAGTGTGTGAGCCTCTGAGAAATGCTAATCTGCTGTGACATGTTAACATAGCACGTGATGGCACATGCCGGCGTATGAGCTTGCGTGTCAGCGAGTCCTGCAGGAGGTAAAGTAGTAAGCGAAGGTTGAAGATTCAGCGTCTTAATGTGGCATAAAGCACTTCAGCTAAAGAGCTTACAGCTTAGTTACGATCTCGTCTTTCTCTATATGCAGACAGAGAGAGAGAGAAAGGAGTGGCATTAAAGCGAGGTTGTAGCTTTTCTCTAGAGGAAAAGTGGGATCAGGTGCTCTGTTGTTGCCGTGATGTTACTGAGGTACTATGTTCACATATGAAACGGTTTCTCAGAGTTAAAGGGATAGTTCACACAAAAAAATTAAAATTCTGTCATCATTTACTCACCCTCAAGTTATGAAACCAATTCAAATATGGTTGAAACCAATTCAGGTTGAATAAATGATGACAGTATTTTCATTTTTAGGTAAACTATTCCTTTAAGGCCTTATACATATAGCAATATGTCTAATAAAAAAATACATTCTGTTCAAATGTTTGGGTTTTGCTTAGTCTTATGTGCTCACCAAGGCTGCATTTATTTGATCAAAAACACAGTAAAAACGGTAATATTATGAAATGTTACTACAATTTAAAATGGCTATTTTCTATTATTATTTTTTTTTTAAATTTTAATTTATTTCTGTGATGGCAAAGCTGAATTTTCAGCATCATTTCTCCAGTCTTCAGTGTCACATGATCCTTCAGAAATCATTCTGATATGCTGATTTGGTGCTCATGAAACAATTCTTATTATTATCAATGTTTAATATTTTACTGACCCCACAATTTTGAATGCTACTCTATATGTTTATAATGTATATGTTTATGGTTATGAGATTCATTGTTTTGATAACATTCAAAATTTATGATTGGCTGACAACTTGAGCTGTCAACTACATTTTTATGCTTTATTGCAAAAATGTGAGTGATGCATTTAAAAAAAAATATTTATTTGAAGTAAATAATACAAAGATTATTGGAGTATGTTTTACAGGAAAATGTTAAATTACGTCGAAATTTATTAGCAATTTCTGATTGAAAATGGTTTCAAATTGCTTTAAACATTAACAACACTTTTCTCCTGAACAAGCATTATTTAAGGAATAATTTCTGTACATAGCTGAAATAGTTAATATTCCCAAAATGTAATATTTAGGGTTACAGGTTTATTTTTACTGACCCTAAATATGAGCAAAAGTAATAGTGATGAAGTTCTTGGTCAGCTAAAATGGTTCATCAACACATATGGTCCTCATGTGTGTGCATGTGTATATTAATGCTATTCCTTCTCTTTTTTTGGCACTTATGAGCATCTTTTTCCACTTTATCCTGTAGAAATCCAAGCTGTGTTCATTTGAATGTTTAGTCTTGTTTCCATTATCCGCTGTGTGGAGACTCAGACTGTTTTGTGGCTGCAGGGTTAAAGGCATGGAGGGCAGGGTGGAGGAGTGAGTGAAAATGTTTTGTTAGTATGTGGGTGGGACGGTCGAGCGTGGGGTGGAGTCTGGATGTTCTGGACTGCTGCCAGGTGGAGTTGTTGGATAATTGCATCATTATCTCTGGTTCTCTATGCGTGAGCTCCTTCATCTCATTAGACGGCAGTAAAGTGGCTATACAACGGCCCCACTGCACGCTTCTTTGGCAAAGCTTGTGCTCTTTAGCACTATTAGCTGCAGTATGAAATTAATCATAGCTTTATTTGTGTTCCGTACATGTGTTACCTTTCAGCGGCAGTGTAATCTAACATTACGTCAGTGTTGCAATTAGAGATTGGGAAAAAATAATACAGTAATAAAGTAATACAGACGATAATTTTGACAAACGAAAAGAATGTTATATTTTAAACATTGTTATTTATTTTTTCTTTGCTTAGCTTGTTAGTTTTTTTTTTTTTGTTTTATTTTATTTTATTTTATTTTTCTGTCACCTGGCCCCTGGTGATTCCCGCATCCTACTTGCATTGGGATGTTACAAGGTGTGTGAATATCTCAGAGTGAGATTGACAGAATAAAGTCATGATCATTTACAAGCCTTTAGTCATTTAATGAATCCTTTCGATTTGAATTCCATCTCTACTGGCTCATAATATTCAGTCCCCTCTCTATGCAAACCCGTGGCCCGGTCAGAGAAGGTCGCTGATTGGTTCTACCCAGTAAAATATGGGCTGCACTGGATCGTCTCCCACTCTGTGCATTATTTCCATAGCCCTTTCTGAACATGTGCATATTGTTTAGGACAGGTGGAGAAGAGGAAGTGATATTTTCCAGAGAGGAAAAGATGAAACACAGAGGCTCTTGTAAAGAGGGGAGATGTTATTGAAATGGAGATGATATTATGAAGAACCTATTGTTGTGGTTCTTGGTCTCGTAAAGAGGTTGATGACATGTAGCATGAAAGTGTTTAGTCACAGTGCAGAGGAATGAATGATGAAGGAGGCTACACTGCAGAAAGCTGTCACTACCAGCTTCATGATTAATTCCCTCTCAGTACAAGAGAGACTGCAGCCACTACAGCATAGACAAACCTCTAAACGTCTGCATTTTCGTGTGTTTAGTGTGTTTGCATAAACTTCCCCAAATATGCATTGTAATGATGTAGGATGTGAAAAAGAACCATAAGCTTGAGATGCAGAGTGTGTCTGTGATGTGACGCAGGTGATCAGTGCAGTCATGCATCATGCCTTTGTTTGTATCAGTGCAGGTTGGTTGACTTGACAGATTGCGAAGCCCCTCGGGGTGTGCGCCGTTAACAGACTCTGCACATATGGGCGCTTGATATTTTAAGCATGAAAATTTAGGAAAAAATGAAATTGGGAAGGCTAGGCATTAAAATTGCATTTGCTTCACATTCCCTTGGCTAATCAGAGGGTATGTTTTGAATGTTTTTGTATTCTAACCAAAACATTTTTTTTTTTTTTAGAATAACCTTGAAATTGTTTTTATGGGACAATGATGTGATGCTATTTTTATGCCTTATCTATTAATTTATTAAAAGATACATTAAAATGCAATACATTCTAAAATTAATACACTCATTCAATGATATGTGTCTTATGTCTCTTAAAATATGAGGCATCCTGATGCTTTTATGACAAGGCAAGGTTAGTTCACATTGTAATGCTTTGTGACTCGCTAAAAATGTCATATTCATGAGTTATTCATGATGTTTGTAAAAAAATTAATAAAAATAATTAAAAATACATTACAGTTCAGAAGTTTGAGGTCACTAAGATTTTAAATGCTTTTCAAAGAAGTAACTTATACTCAACAAAGATACATTTATTTGATCAAAAATAGAATAAAAACAGCAATATTACAGTTGACAATAACTGTTTTCAATTTGAATATATTTTTTACATTTAATTAAAAAAAAAAATGTTTCAAGCTGAATTTTCAGCTGCCATTACTCCATGATCAATTTAAATATCAATATTAATTTCTTTGTGATTTCTGGTGTATTTAACATGCCTTGTACATGTTTTTAAGTGTAAGGAAAATTAAAATTATTATTATTATTATTATTATTATTATTATTATTATTATTGTTGTTGTTGTTATACCACAACATTTTTAGTATAAAATGTTAATTTATTTTATTTTTTTATTAATGTCTTTACATTTGAACTTTTCTTGAAAACGATTTTTCAAACCATATGAAACCATATCAAAGATAAAATCTTGACAGTATTCAAAACGAGATTTTTACCATCTTTATTGTTGACCCTCTTTTTATAATGTATTGTTTACACCTTTTTATTTATGTATGACACCCTACAGTATGCAAATAAAAATAAGAGCTACCATATTCAGACACACTTTCATTACACATTCATGTACCACAGTTTGAGAGAGGCTTAGGGCTAGATTTTTGACTGATCTAGGATTTGAAGCTCTCTTTCATAGCTCACGCGATTTGGGTTGTATTTGCTCTTTTTCATCTTATTTGGGATTATTTTGTTTGTTTATAAAGTCATATATTTAATTTAAAACACAACAACACAACACATAAATCCCGCTGGGATGGGGTATGAATGTTACGTATGCTCTTGTATGCTGTGTAAAGTGCCACAGTATGCATTGCTCTAGAGGAGTGGATTTGGGCCACTGTTAGATTAGTGTGTCAAAGACTGGTTTGGGAAGGTGCCTAAGCCTGTGTTTATGATGTATGTGTATGCATGCAATCTCTCTCTCTCTCTCTCTCTCTCTTTCTCACTGAGTGTAGTTAAATGTAGTAGACTGGGGCAGTTGTGTGCATGCACTAGTGTTACTAAATATAGGCCGAGGCAGATGTGGCGTGTGGAGGGAGGCCCTGATGTGGATAACATCATCTTGCCTGTCTCTGTCGCATGTAACATCCTGCTGGCCCGTGACTCAGCAATCACCGCTGCAGAGACTAGGTCATGGCCATCGGCTCAAGGGTCAACGCCAGCCCGAGGATAAGAGAATGACCGGAAAAGCAAAGGATGGAGGGAGGAAAAGTCTGGAGGTGGATAGCAAAGGGTTGTGGGAGTAAAATCCCAGCATTAAATAGTGGCAGTGTTAGAAAGAGCCGTAGGGAATGACAACAGTGAAGGAGTTTGTTTCACTTACAGGTGACGGTTCATTCTTATTCCTCTGTATGAAACCTGAAACGTCCCATCTGGACTTTCTAAATAAATGACCCTTTATGAAGACCTTTCTCTGTCATTTACTGATGAACTAAGCTATTATGGTCATTAATTTCTTTCACATTGTATTACATAGAAAAAATCTATAGATGATTTTAAAATTACATTTTTGTCATTGCCTTGATAATGACTCAACACACTAGCCTAGCCTAGCATAACCATGCAAATGTTCAATTATGCTTTTATTAAAGTTATACTATATAATTTTTTTTTTCAATAGAGCATTACAAACAGCTCCTTCTGGGATCCTTGGTGGAGTCAACACAATAGATGGATGAAATCTTTGGTGATGCATTATTATACATTATTCTGCGGGCAAAAACATACTTCGCTGTTTACAGCCGTTCTGAATTAGCTGTGTATTTTATTTTATTTTATTTAAATGTGGTAGACTTATTTTATTTAAATGTAGTAAATGTAGTTTTTAAACAACTAAATTCAGTTTTTTTTTTTTGTTTATTTTTATTTTATTTTATTTTATAATGTTTTATTTTTACATTAGATTTTTATTTTTGATTATTTTTCTTTCTTTTATTTCTATTTCTTTATTTGTTTTACATTTTATTTTATTTTACATACAATTTTATTTGTATTTCATTATTTTATTTAACTTTATTATTTTATTTTATGGTTAAATTTGTATTTTTTATTTAACCTTTTTTTTTTTTTTATTATTTTTAATTATTATTTTATTTTCCAGGTGTTGTAGGCCTCTTTGTGTTGAACATGGACACCTTTGTAGCTACTCTTATTATACTAATTATAGCAGAATGGAATAAATTGAATTTCAAATTAGTTAAATGCTTTAACTGAATTAAAATTGAGCATTGTACATTTATTATTCCCATAAGATAATACATTAACTAGCCCTGTTAACAAATAAATCTGGCGTTTCAACTTTGGATCATATTCACACATGCCCCCTAGTGACGGTCTTGGAAAGATTTAAGGTAGTGTTGGTGGTCTTGGCTCAGCCGGTTGCTATCTGCTTAACCACAGAGCCGTTCTCCTTGAGGCTCTGTGAGGACGGCACATGCTTTTAGTTATTGTATTGCATCAGCAAAAATGAAAAATCATTGCGGCTGAGTGAGAGCGAGACAGGTTGGTTGGGTTCCTGTTAGCATGGCTGGCGTGGTGCCACACTCCTGAAGTGTGTGTTGGTTGGGTAGAGGGGTGCCATATTGACTTTTGAGCGCACCCTGCTGCCATGTACATGGCGGGGGGACTGTTGTCCCTGCGTGGGGTGAGAGTGGGTTATATCACAGAGGCTTTAATCAAACCCAGTGGTGGGGTGAGACCGAAACTGCAGCGAAGCGAGAGAGACATAGTGTGACGGAGGGTAAAAGAAAGTGACACATTCACCAAGATGATTAAAAAAAGGAAGAGAAGTACAAAGGAATGGATTGAGGGAATAATTAAAGTGAGGAGAAAGAAAGATGCCATGGAACAAAAGCAAGGCGGAAGTTCAGAGGAAGGAAGGAGAGTGAGGATATGGCCTTCAACACTGCAAGCTGAACTCAGTGTTTTATTAGGAATGGGGCCTTTTGTTTCTGTCGGCGGTGCGTTAGAAAGTCCAATAGTCCTTTGCGTCATGCTTGGGCTGGAGAAAGCCTTTGAGTAGAGAAGGTGTAATATGTGTAGTTGATTTTCAGTCCCCTAAAGGGTTTAAAAGTGCTATGTAGGTGTGTGTGAGACATTTAGTACTGTGTGGCAGGTGCTCATTTAAATGGTCAATAAGGAAATGGATGGATAGTTGTTTTTTTTTGTCCATTTCTGACCTAGAGCAACTAGTAGATTTATACAAAAAAAATGTTAAAAAATAAATACATGTAATTTCTTTCAAAAATTTACATTATACAAAAAAGCAACAATGCTTTGAAATTATACCAAGATTATGCATATAATAATAATAATACAAAAAAATATACAAAAAACTATTTACAAAAAATTATGTACAAAATATAAAACTTTTAGTATATGTGTAGATTAATAGTTGTGCATTTTACATGTATAATTTCTGGTTATTATTTCAAATTAAGAACATATTATGTTAGAATATTAACTAAAACTTAAACTAAAATTAAAGCAAATAAAAAAAAGAAAAAAACTAAAATAATGATAAAAAACTATATAGACAAAAATGTAAAAAAGCAAAAACTATTTAAACTAAAACTTTAACTTAAATTAAAATGAAAATAGAAAATAAAAACTGATTCAAAATATTAATTTTAATTTTTAATATAAATGTTAATTTTGAAAGATTTTTTAACTATTGTTACACTTGCTTGCAAACCCCTTTCTGTCTTTGACCCATATATATATATATATATATATACGTTTCCAAACTGCAATTTTTTATCGAATCAATATAGATGCATCATAACAGAAACGTCACTTACTTTATGTAAGAATACATTGTGCCATAACACCTGTTCAGGACTTATCACACTTGACAGATTATGACCACTTAAAGTTAATTAAAAAAAAAAAACATCTTTAATATTCTACAATGCATCTTCAGAGCTCAATAACATTTACTTTGCACGGTGGGTTTTTAGTCATATTTTTATGAAAAAATTTCTGATTATATTTACAAAACCTAATGAACTTTACTTTACAACTTTCTTCTCTTGTATCACAGTCCATCTCAAAGTCACTGTTTCCATTGTGGACAGCATTAGTGATATATCATGCACATATGATGAGACGGTCTTTCTTGGCTGGTGACATTCTGAAAAAAAAAAAAACTATGATTATTTTCCTGGCTAAAAATATCAGTGCAAATTGATCCCAAACATACTTGCACATTTTAAAGAATTTACCCATTCAGAGAATTCACACATTCCTCAGAATTCACACAATACTGTCTTATAGCTTATTGTGCCTTTTACTTATCATGCTAATAGCACTTATACCCCCACATTCCAGGACATTATCACCTGTCCCTCATGCAGCAAGCAGATATTTGGGCAAACAAGCAAAGGACCAGTTAAGTACATTTTATAAATGATAAGATACAGATAGTTTAAAATATTGCTATACAAATACTTTCAAATTATTGAAGAAATAATTTATTCTTCAACTTGAACTTGTCAATTAATAATCATAAAATCTTGATTGAATCTCAAAATGGTAACAAAAAAGACATGGTTCCATTTTTTCACATGGAACAGATAAGAAGTACAATTCATCCATGTAATGTGCAAGGTGCACAGGGAAATTGTGCTACCCCTTTAACCCAATGTTGCAAAATTACAACACTCACATAAAAAGCTCAAAATCTAAAATGATCAATGCATTCAACAATACCGTAATATCTACATGATATACACATATTAATAATCACAGAAAAAAAATATTTTAGGCATTTTACTTACTTGAATGTAGATTTATCCAGTCCAGTAAAACAAGATTATGTGTTTCAAGGCAAGTTTGCAGGTTGTGTGAGTTTATGGCCAGGTAAATACGCCTATTTTTAAAATCTAGCATCCAATAGCATTGCAAGGCTGAAGAATAGGACCCATTAGTTGTGTAAATGTGGTCTTAGAAAAAAAACAAAACATGAGCAGCTTTATTTTAGTCAAGCTAAAACTGGTGTTGTAATATTATAACAGTGGGCCTTACAAGGTTAATGAAGATCCCAGATGGGCACATTTGAAGACCCTGTAGATGATAAATGCATCCCAGGTCAATCCATTTCCACCTGCTTATACTGGCTGTCTTATAAATCTCCTTTTGTAATGTCCTGAAAGAGCCAGACTCCTGAAGCAGCTCTTAACACACATGTAAGGTTTGGCCTAATGAGGAAATATTTGTAGGCAGACAAACAATGATGCTAAGCTGCTTTAACAGGCGTTCCTATCAAGCATAGAATGCAAGCTAGCAGTGTTAATAGGCTGTGCTAATTAATTGTGTTACCTCGCACCGGGTGTTCAGAGTCTTAATGCTTCTCAGTTAATCCTGTCAGATGGGTCTGATTTGTTTGGCGGCTTGAAAGTTTAATTTGGTTGTCTGATGCTTGACTAGATTGAGTGAGAGAAGGGATATATAAACCAATCAGCTTGTGCCAAGTCGTTTAACTCTCTGAATATCATCAGTTACATTAACACCCCGTCAGAATGCGCCATTTAGAGTTTCATGTGTATATATGTAGTTTTGCTATGTTATAAGGACTGAACTAATTTAATGCTAATTATTAAATAAAACATTTGAAATTACTATTAAAATAAATGTTTTATATTTTAATATATTTTAAAATAATTTATTCCTGTGAAGATTATTTTTCAGCATCATAACTCAAGTCTTTAGTGTCATTTTAATATGCTGATTTACTTGCTCAAGAAACATTTCTTATTATTATCAATGTTAAAAACAGTTGTGCTACCTAATAATTTCATAATCATAATACATTTTTCAAACATTTATGTAAAATAGAAATCTTTTATAACATTATAAAGGTCTTTACTGTTACTTTTGATCAATTTAATGTGGCCTTGCTGAATAAAAGTGTCATTTTTCTTAAAAAAAAATCTTGCTGTCCCCAAACTTTTGAACGGTAGTGTATATAAACTTGTACTTCTTCCAAAAGGGCAATTGTGAGATTTCTGAGTTTGTGCTTCTTTGAGATCCACCAAAGACATTAATGCATTCACATTGACAAAACACTCTGATAACCCCAACAGTCAGACACAAACACAAAGGCCAGCAAAGCTAAAAAGCCTGTCTGATGCCTGCAGTCAGAGAGGACTAATATAAACGACAGCTCTATCTGATCAACACTGCCTGTCTGAGATGAATCATTGGAGGCATATTTTCAGCCCAGAGTGCTGGGAATCGATAACAGCAATCTGGAATGTGGTAAACAATTTCACTTGCTACTGGAGAGAGATGCCGCTGTAAAGTGTCTCTGTCTTTTTTATCTCATATGGTCATTTAAAATCCTCAGGATGAACGCCGATAGGCTCCGATTGTCATAAATTTCAGCACAAAGCAGTATGTTCCTCCTCATAAATGAAGGGTTAACATGACACTGTGACTGCACTTATATTAAATATTACTGCTACATTAACACATTAAATGCTTCTCATTTTAATTTTTTTAATTATTTAAAAAAAGAATGGTATGTTTGGACAATAAGTAATTTGATTAATATAAAAAAATTGTACCTCATTTGCCATCACGTTTTAATTATATAATAGTAATATATAATCACACTCAATATTAATCACACTTTTGGATTAATAATTTTTTAATATATTTTTTTACGTTATTACAATGTGTGTTAGTTTTTATCTGTTTAATTGGGGTTATTTTGTCCAGTAAATGCAACAGTGCCTAAATTCATTAGCCAAAAAAATTAAGTTTAATGTACGTCAACTATGTTGACTAAAGTATTCCAACACTCTTGGGTGCTGTGGTGGCTTCATTTTATCCATTTTTATTTTCAAAATTCTGAAATGATTTATAGAGTGCATAATTTGCCGTTTAAACAGGCAGACAGTAACTGCAGGTACATATTTATATTTATTGTTTGTGCTTGTTACCATTAACCACCAGTAGGGGGCGGCACACTTAAACGTCAAAGCTGGATGAGTGCTGCTCTGTCCGGCGTTGCCATGGCGACAAGGCTCAGTGTGATGCAGGCCAGGCGTAATGGAGGGAAACAGAGAGGGCAGTGTAGAGCTGAGCAAGAAACGAGAGCAGAATACCAAACAGACGCCTGTTTATAGACCTCATACCTGTTTTTCACTTAGACTCTTGGACACATGGATCTACAGAGCAGCTCATTAGAGGACACTATCTATCTATCTATCTATCTATCTATTGAATTTGAATTTTTATGTAGATTTATAGATTTTATTACATTTTTGTATATAAATGATTAAATATTGCACACATTATATATTATGTCAGTATTTAATTACTTACAAAAACACAACAACAAAATGTTAATATAAAAATACAAAGTTGGTTTCTTTTCTGATAATTTCTGTCTCATATCTATTTTTTCCCTTTGTATTACTTGTGTACTGTGTTAGACTAACTGGAACTTGTCCCAGCACTTAAGTATTGTTGCTCTTTTGTTTAATTGCTTCTATTGTCCTCATTTTGTCCTCATTTGTAAGTCGCTTTGGATAAAAGTGTCCGCTAAATAATTAAATGTAAATAATAAGTTAAATTGCTCTACATGCACCTTTAACCTGAAATATGTTCAGATGGAAATGGAAGGTGAATTTACGCTGGACCAAAAGACATTCAAATGCCTTTCCTCATTTCAGAAGTCTTCTGCACGCCACTGGTTAGACTGTGTGTGTCAGACACTTTCTTTACTTTTCTGTCAGGCTCCAGTTTTTTCCAAAAGCCTTTCTGAACAAAGTTATATTTCCTGCTTTCATGCTCAGGCAGAGGAAAATGCTCAGAAAGTTGCTTGACTCCAAAGAAATGTGCAAATCTGACAGTTCTTTCATTTTCCATCTCCAAAGCCAAGCGAGTAAAACAAGCCTCCGTTCAGTAACTGGATTTCATTTTTCCTAGAATTTAGGGCTGGCGTCAGCTGGCAGTGATGTTTCTGAGTGGTACCAGGTCCTGTATGGTGTCAGACACTTTCTTTACTTTTCTGTCAGGCTCCAGTTTTTTCCAAAAGCCTTTCTGAACAAAGTTATATTTCCTGCTTTCATGCTCAGGCAGAGGAAAATGCTCAGAAAGTTGCTTGACTCCAAAGAAATGTGCAAATCTGACAGTTCTTTCATTTTCCATCTCCAAAGCCAAGCGAGTAAAACAAGCCTCCGTTCAGTAACTGGATTTCATTTTTCCTAGAATTTAGGGCTGGCGTCAGCTGGCAGTGATGTTTCTGAGTGGTACCAGGTCCTGTATGCACACACACACACACACACACACACACACACACACGTTCACTCGCTCGCTCTCATCTCGCCGTTCTGAATGCCGGATGCTTCGTCTGATCCAGTAATCTCTTCTAAACACACTGTGCTTTAGTTTATTCTGATGGGCATTGAGATCCAGCAGGTAATTGGCTACTGAGACAGTTGTCTTACACACTTGTGTAAATGCAGATACACACATGCTGGAATCAATCCAGCGTGCTTTGGCTGTCGAGTTAAGTGGGCGCTCGCAGTTGGAAGCTTATCGGTATCTCTGCCAGGTGCAGTTGATTCGGTAGCAATTTGTTTTCTAATGATCTATTTTAGGAGGGATTTGGGGTTCGGACACCAAATGGTGTGTTCCCTAGTATACGCAGACCCGCATGCATTAATATACACAGACACAAGGAGTGACTTATCCTTCTCTCTGCACTGCCAGTTCATTGGCCTGTTTTGGAGAGTGGAAGAGTAAAATACCAATGAAGACTCAGTACTGCTACTTGTTCATCTTCACACAGGATTATGGACACTAAGCAAAAAGAAAGCAGTCAGCTATGTAAGATAAGATGTGCACCATTGGGCCCTTGTCATTTCTGTCTAGAGGGTCTGCATAAATCAGCAGAGAGTCAGCAAAATGAAGAAGAATGCCTTCCTCACAACAGATAACATACAGCTGTTTGAAAACTGCAGGATGAGTTGAGTGCTCAAAAAACATTCAGTACCAATAATTCACTTAAAAAAAACAGATAAATCCTGTGTTCTGGAGTCATTTTGCTGCGTTTGGTATTTTTGCTTTGATTTTGTGGTTCTCTATGTGCTGGGATTTGAATCACATTATTGGTTTTAAGTTATGCTGCTCCCCCTGTTTGAAAAATATCTTGTAATCATATTTTCTTTACAAAACACTTGTTTCTCGAAAAGGTGCTTTTAGAGCCATTCTTTACTCTGCACTAAATCCATTTCCATATCACTCGCAACACACATAATAAAATTATGTCTTGTCTAATCTACTCGCTGCATGTAAAAAGTGCATGGTCTGTGTAAAATGACACCCTAAACATTTTAGTACACTACATTTTAATTTTTAAACATTTTTTTATTCACCAGATCAAATAATGCACAGTAATTCAAGGCATTATTCAAGGCTCTTTGCTCTTTGGAACACTTTTCTGATCACTAACATTCTCATCAGGCCAAACTGACAAATTGACTTCTTATTTTATCTCTAATAATATCAGTAAAAGAAAATGTATATGCGTGTATGATTCTGAACATGCAGTTCCAGAAAAAATAAAGTTTTTGTTTTTTTCTTTTTAAGTTATAATAAAATGTTATAATAAAAATAAAATAATTTTATTTAATTATTAATATATATATAT
>NW_015548296.1:2480739-2481000 GCF_001515605.1 Sinocyclocheilus anshuiensis | reverse complement strand
TATATATATATATATATATATATATACTGTATATATATATATAAAATTGTATCTTTTATTTATTACTGTTTATTACTTTATTTCTTTTCAATTTTACTGTTAGACATTTAGTTTTAATTACTATCATAACTGAATTTTTGTTTTCCTACAAACCTAAAGGGTTAGTTAACCCAAAAATGAAAATTCTGTCATTAATTACTCACCCCCGTGTTGTTCCAAACCCGTAAGACCTTCGTTCATCTTCGGAACAACACGGGGGTG
>NW_015548296.1:2467908-2480620 GCF_001515605.1 Sinocyclocheilus anshuiensis | reverse complement strand
AAACGTTTTCATAATTGTAACATACATATTTACATACATAATTATTCAGGTGCATGTGTAATAACTTGCGAAAACTAAACTAAGCAAAGAAAACAAAAATAACGACTTTATTCCACATTTTCGTCTCTACTGCGTCACTTTGGACACGCGTTCACGACAGTACCATGACCCGAGCGTGTGGTGACGCCGGCGCTGACCCAGATCCGACGGGATGACGTCATTACGCCGGATCTGGGTCAGCGCTGCCACACGCTCGCGTCATGATACTGTCATGTGGAATAAAGTCGTTATTTTTGTTTTCTTTGCGCAAAAAAGTATTCTCGTAGCTTCAGCTTGGTACTTTTCTGGACCTTGAATGTGGTAGTTACCTTGCCGTGTATGGGAGGGTCAGATAGCCCTCATATTTCATCAAAAATATCTTAAATTGTGTTCCGAAGATGAACGAAGGTCTTACGGGTTTCGAACAACACGAGGGTGAGTAATTAATGACAGAATTTCATTTTTGAACTAACCCTTTAAGGCCTAATTAGCTGAGAAATATGTGCCTATTATTATTAGTTTGGTTGTCTATTGTTATTTTCAGTTCTTTGAATGAAACATTAGTATATTATTTTATTTCATTTTGAATAAAACATTAGTATATTCTTTTATTTCATTTTATCTTTTTACTAATACATTTATTGTGGCCCTTCTTTCCGTTTGAAAGTCATTGTTATAGATTATAGACATGGGGATTGTGGTAGACCTGTTTTGTCTTCCGCATAATCGTAACTCATTTTGTACTCGGCAACCTCCACATTAGTAGCGAATGTCCACAGAAACTACTGGCCATGACAGTACTTTGGTAGTAGTGCCATAAGCCACTGTAACCCCACCCCCCCCCAAACAAAATGTAAAATAAGTCAAGTCTTTCCAATAAAGTCTATCTCATGGCATCTGCCTACAGTACAATCTTTTTGTTTTTACATCCCTCTCTTGGACTCATCTCTGCAGGGCAAGATCTTAGATCTCATCTAGTTTTTTTTTTTTTTTTAACCAGTGTTGCCGTTGAGTCCGACTAGTAAGCAGCTAATTGGAATAAAGTGAGTTTGGGATGATGGATGGGGGTGGGTGTGTAGTCTGGCTGCTGTAGGCTTGAGTAATGACTCGCAACCTG
The DNA here is from genome assembly GCF_001515605.1 of Sinocyclocheilus anshuiensis. NCBI lineage: Eukaryota > Metazoa > Chordata > Actinopteri > Cypriniformes > Cyprinidae > Sinocyclocheilus > Sinocyclocheilus anshuiensis. Next base: position 2,479,464 of record NW_015548296.1, on the reverse strand, counting down.
TTGCAGGAATTAATTCACAGCGGTATGCCGTGGCGTTAACATCAACGCCAGACTGCACACACCAACTCAACAGGAATTTCACACTCGCACATTATTCCCGTTTTAGTTCTGAAAAAGCAGTCTAATGGGTTTCGTATGGAAGTGTATTTTTAGACTTGGATGTGGCTAGATTAAGAAACAATCCTCCAGAGGTTCAATTAGAAGAGAAGAGCTCTTTTCTGACCTTCTAGCTTGAACATTGCCTGGCAGAGCTGTTACTTGTTCTGCAGCTAATTGTACAGTCTGCTCAACATAGTGGCAGTAACACGAACTGTGCGTTAAATGTACATCTTTACCTCAATGCAATGTGTGCAACCATATCTGCTGTGTTTTGAATCTGTGTTTATTACATGAAAAACGTTGCATTTTACTGATTAAAATTGAGACCACAATGTTATACATATTTAACTTTTGTGAAATTAAAAGCGTTTTTTGCTTTCCTGAACATTTTTTTCATTGCCGTGAAAGAGCTTTATTCCATATATCTTAATCGATTATTCCATATTGTGATTTGCATCTGAGTGAAACAGATTATCGCTAAAGAAAAAAAAATGTTTAGGTTTGGGACTTGGTCCTATTTGTGGTTGTTGATGGAGGCAGATCTCAAGCTTGCAGCCGATTGCAAGAGAGGGACTAAATGATGGAAAAAGTCTGGCACCAGAGAAGAAGCCTGCAGTTTAGATTAAATATTAAGTCAAAATTGAAAAATTAAAAGTATGCATGTATAGATCATTCACAATGCAATCAATAACATGCATTTATGAAACGGATCTGGTGAATTTCCATTTCATGCTGACTTTAAAGATACATAAAGGCTCTGGATTTGTAGACCACGATATTAAAGCTATAACCAGTTTTTTGGGGATATTATTATTTGTTTGAACACACTATGATGAGAGTAAGTGAAGGAGTATTGAATTATTTTTTATAGAAGAGGACAAAGAGATTCAGATTCTCTGTAGAACCTAAAACTCATCCTCCAAGCATAAGAAAATAGTTTGTATCGTTTCTGCAAAATGTTTATCTGTTTCAGGGAAAATTGCTGTAAGTGCTCATTTTTAAAAGCAAGTGTTTGTTGAGTTTGCTTTGTCCATTTGAATAGGCTGTTTACATCCTGTGATGTTGACTTTTGAGTTGTTAAACTGTTTTGTTCTCATTGCATGATTAATTTGGACTTTTTGTTCCATTTTATTTCTTAGCCCTTCTTTTATTTCTTCAGTCAGTGCTCTGTACAAAGCTAAACCTGGTTCTATACAAAACACTGGAGAAACTGCATTAGATATCCCAGTGCATTAATGACAAGATGATGTTTCTAAACTGGGATCAAGCTTTAGATTTAGAAATTATTGTGAACATTTTTTATTCTTTTAGTACACAAAATGGTCATCTTGAGGTTTTGCATCTACTGTGCACGCTCGAAGAGCCCAGATCGCCATAAACTTTACAGTAGATTATTAACTGACAGTCTGTGCTGGTTTATGTCATTGGTAGGAAAATTTCAAGGGCAGAGGGCGGCATTTGAGACTTGCAGCACTGAGTATCGCCAAGGCAACCAATTATGTATGTTCATAAAGTTTTAAAATGCAGTTTCATTTGATCAACGACATACTACAGAGCAAGCGAGAGAGAAACTGATTACATCATTAGGCCTTAATGAGACTATCCATTCAAAGAACTCTCTAGAACTGCAATATTCCCATTAATCCGGTAAAGGGCAGTCCCTTGAGTCACTTGTACATGTGAGAAATGGAGAGTTTGTGGGAAGGCAGTGCCGACGACGACTGATCTGGCATTGTTGCGGGCACCCAGCGGACCCACATTAACACATAAACAGCTTTTGGCTATTGGCATCTCTTTGAAATGGTGCTGGGTAAGCAATCTGTGTCTTCTAAACAGATGGTGGAGCTGAGGGTGGGAAATGTTTCACATGGCCCACTCTATTGCTTGCACTGGGTTGAGGTGGCAGCCAGGTATCCCCATGAGTGTGAATGGAGGTGTGCTACTATGTGTTAATGTCTCATGGATTACGGTTTCACACCCATGCGCCACAATTAATGTTTACAAATGTGTTTCATTTGTCATTGATTACGGTTTGAGAAACATAGTTACTAGACTTACTTGATCCAAACATCCAACAACATAATTGTAAACCATTCTAAGAATAGGTGTTTTTTAATGTTTTTGAAAGAAGTCTCTTATGCTCACCAAGGCTGCATTAATTTGATAAAAAATGCAGTACAAACTGTAATATTGAGAAATATTATAACTGTTTAAAAGAACTGTTTTCTATTTTAATATATATTTAAAATGTAATTGATTCCTGTGATGTCAAAGCTGAATTTACAGCATCATTACTCCAGTCTTCAGTGTCACATGATCCTTCAGAAATCATTCTAATATGCTGATTTAGTGCTCAAGTCTTATTATTAATGTTAAAAACAGTTGTGCTGCTGAATATTTTTGTAGAACTGTACTATTTTTTTTTTTAGGATTCTTTAATGAATAGAAAACAACAGCATTTATTAAAAGTATTAATTTCTTTCAAAAAGTATCATAACCCCAAACTTTTGAACAGTACTGTGCACTCATTAGCATCTCCTATATCTAGAAGATATCCACTTCTTCCATTTGCTCTCAAAAATGTATTAAACTATTACCAATTGAGACCATTGACAAGTATGCAAGTTAGTTTTTCTTGAATACATTGCATTAAATACATTATAAAAACCCGTGTTTTAGGCGTTCTTAGCGCCATGCTATACACTCTCACAAAAGCTGTCACTGAGGTGGTACCTTTTCAAAAGATACATCTTTGTACCTAAAGTGTCCATATTGGTATCTTAAAAGTACATATTATTACCTCAAGTCTACATATTAGTACCTAAAAGGTATAAAGTGTACCTTTTGAAAAGGTACCGCCCCAGTGACAACTTTTGCAGCTTTATTTTTGAGAGTGTAGAAACATCCCAAATCCTCTTCAGATCACGAATATGTACCTGCTACAATTATTGTAGCCACGCACTGGAAGTTTTATCCATTGATGGTGAAACAGTGAGTCAGAAGCAAACTACACTACTAGAGATATCTGCTGAGTCCGCACATGATTCAGAATCAATAACATGTTCCTTTTGTTTTGCAGGAAATAAACTCAATAAAGACCTGAAACACTACCTGAGCCAAAGGTTTCAGAAATCCTCTGCTGACTACGAGCTTCAGCAAACCATACGCGACAACCTCTACCGCCACGCAGTGCCTTGTGAGTACACTTATTGTTTCTACTTTTCTCTATACTGTACTCTGCTATATGTTGCTCTACTTCATTCTTTTGCTAAAGTTCATGTGCAGAAGCTGTGTGCGCCTCAAAGTGATGGCTGGACTGTTTGTTCTGAGGCAGTGGAAGGGAGGACACCGTCAGTATTCACAGAAATCCTCCTTTCGATTGAGTAGGTGGCAGCCATGTTCTTGGAGAGGTGTGATGAAATAGTCTGTGCTTTTGTATCTGTGTAGAGGAAGAGAGTATTGGACATGTGTGCAGTTGAGTGGACGTGCTTCGATTCTATAAGACCGATGTTTCTAGAAGTCCAGAGATTTTCCCTTGTGTATGTCTGTCTATAGAAACTGGCAAAGATTTTCATGTATTTTAAACCGGTAATGCTGTATCTTTGTGGATTTACACAATTGTGTGTGTATAGAAAATTGACTTTTTCATAAGTACACATGCTACCTGTTACATTTAAATGATTTGACACTAAAGCTCTGCTGCAAAACCTAGTAAGCTGCCTACCTAGACAGCATTTTAAGGCATCATAGACACCATCAAAGCTGTTCTAAAAAGTAGGCAGCAACATTGTTCTTTTGATATATTATCAATGATTAATTCCAGAATGTATTGAAAGGAAAGTCAGTCTCACAACACTGTAAATGTTGCTGCAATTAGTTATAACAACTTAAAGTTTATTGAGATATCTTAAATATCCAACTTAACTAAATTAAACAAACGTTAGCTAACCTTATATTTTAAGTCTGGCATGAACACGTAATTTTTTTCTGAAACAACACATACATTACTTAACATTACTTTTTTATGTTAAATTTTAAGTTGTGATAACTAATCTTAGAAATAATTTTTACAGTGAATGCACTGTAAGGAAAATCGTTAATATTTTATGTTGCTATAGTATACATTGACATTAGTTAATACAGTAGCTAACATGAAATAACCATGAACAATACTTTTACAGAAATAATTTTTAATCTTATTTTATGTTAATTTCTCCATACACTACCATTTAAAGTAAGTTTTTTTTTTTTTAAATAAATTAATACTTTTTTTCAGCAAGGATACATTAAACTTATCAAGAGTGACAGTAAAGACATTTATAATTTTACAAAAGATTTATATTTTAAATTAATGCTCTTCATTTGAACTTTCTATTCATTAAATAATCCTGAAGAAAAAAAAATTGAACCACAGTTTCCATAAAAATATTAAAGCAGCTCAACTGTTTTCAGTATGAAATAAATAAGAAATGCTTCTTGAACAACAAATCAGAAAATTAGAATGATTTATGAAGATTAGGTTATGTGAAGACTAATGACTGCTGAAAATTCAGCTTTGCCATCACAGGATTAAATTACATTTTAAAATAAATTAAAATAGAAGAAGTTATAGTATGTTCATTGTTAGTTCATCATACCTAATTAATGTTAATAATCTTAACAAAATGAACTTTTATTGTAAAGTTTTACTAAAAACATTATTAAACATCAGACAAAGTGAGAAAAATATTGATTGTAATTATACACTTTTTTCTTTTACTTGATACTTTTTGTTTTTATATTTTATTTTAGTATAAAGAGTTTGCCATTAGCATGTAACAAAGCAGAGCTCTAGCTTTCCATGAGGCAAGAAACAGCAAGGCAGCTCTCTGGATTTTTTTTGCTACAGCTTTGCTGACATTCTGCTTTGTGCATAAAATAGTTTTGATAAGTCATAATATTTGTAGCAGCACTCCCAATGCTGTCTAGTTGAAAGGAAACCCCAACTCAGCTTTAAACTGTTTGGATGGTGAGTTTTGCATCTTCTTCTGGTTAATAGAGCTGTAGACTGTCTCAGATTAAACACTCTGATGTGACTGAAAGTGAGTGGCAGTGTGTGTGTGTGTGTTTGAGAATGATTGATAGACATGAGACAGCTGGAGGGACAGATGGGAAGGAAGGACCGATAGTAGTGGGCTCCATCTCTTTTTTCAACTTCATCACTGTTTCATGGATACATAGCCGTGGCCTCCCAGAAATCAAAGCCATCCATATGTTTGCAACTTGAAAGACAAAAATCATTGGCTTAAATATTAAGTGAGCCATTTCTGTCACTATTTGCATCAAACAGAATTGGTTTGATTGAACAATGGGAGACAGAGCGAGCTTTTGGGTTTCGTTTATGAACAGTTATTGTTACTGAAATTGCATGCTTCACCTTTAAAGACATGATAATTAGATCATGGACATTGAGGACAGATGAGACATGTGAAGGAGGCCATCTATGTGAAACTAGGGGGGGTTGGATGTGTGCAGATGCTCCAGAATCAACTTCTAAAGCAGTTCAGCGTTTGGGACTATTCATATAACAGCAGTTCATGCTGATCTGGGGTCAAAATTTATCTGTCGTAACTTGATAAACAAGATGATAGGAGGGGCTGGAGATGATGTTAGGTCACTACACTTAATCTAGATCACATATGTACAAAATGTGAATTTGGCTTTGGATCTGGTTCAGTTGCACACTGTATGGTTTTTCCACAAATTCTGCATTTTCAGCTGGCATTACTCCAGTCTTCAGTGTCACATGATCCTTCAGAAAATCCTTCTAATATGCTGCAACATGTCTTATTTTTGTGGAAACCATGATATATTTTGATGAATTTTTATGAAATGTAATTTATTTATATAATAATTGTATAATATCATTTATTGTCTTCATAGATAGATTTAGATAGGTTGGTTCCAGCAAGATACAAACATGTCTTTATGAAAGCATGTGCGTTTAATATCCGGTTTAATGGAGCAGTTGGTATCTTGCTGTCAATTACCTGGTAATTTTACATGACGTGATGCTGGTGAACATGACAGTAGTGAGTCAAGATTGATCAGAGCTTGTGAATGTGAGGCTGGCTGTTTGGATGTGTGCGAGGGTCAGTTGGTGCTTATGCATGAGGAATTTGGAGGGGTACAGCTGTCTCTTTTGTGCAATGATGGCCCGAGCAGCTAGTTGCCTCACCAGGTGGCCAGTGGCTAGGAGTGTGTGTATAAATATGTGTGTGTGTTGTGTATGTTTGTGTTGGGGGTATAATGGCCGGCTGGAGAAGAGTGACAATAAAGGCATGTGACCCTGAGACAGGACTGCATGTCACTAATACAATTATAGATACAGAGGCAGATTCAGCTGTCATTAATGTATGTCTTCCCTGACTAGTGCCTCTCAAACTGAGTCAAAGTGGTATTACTGGATCAGTAACACTTATTTATTTATTTATTTATTTCCCCACAGTTCTCTGGAATACTTGATTTTGATTAATCAGTCGTGACATTCTGGGGTCAAATATTTTCCCCAGACAACATAGCTGTGCTAGTTTCAGTATAATTTTTTTACATTTTATATATTTTTAGAATTATTATTTGTGAAAATATTAAATATATGATGAACATATGTAAAAGTAGTAGTAACAGTAATAATAATAAGAAATTATTAGTATTATCATTATTCATGTTATGTATATAGTTGACGTTTCTGACCAGCCAAATCATTTGTAAATTATTATTTTAATATTATTAACATGAATATATCAATATTATTTATAATATATTTCTATTATAATTTATAATACTTTAAATAAAATGTTTAATTATTATTATTTTATCATTTACTTTAAATGTATATAATAAAACATTTCTGTTCAGCCAAATTATTTATAAATTATGACTATCGTTATTATTATTATAAAATATTGTTTTTATTATTATTATTACTGTTATTATATATAATTGAACATTTCTGTCCAGCCAAATTACTTCATTCCTGGTAACTGTGATAAAACATGAACAAATGTGTCTTGCAACCTTTCTTTAGGAGAAAGCAGACAAAAATGTTTTTCGTTGAGACAGATGGAAGCAAAATGACCTGCTAACTAATGTAAAATGTCCTAATGTAAGCTATGAAGCCAGATGTCCATTACACATGTCATTCTGCTTCTGTATCTCAGAGTGTTTGTCAGAATAATAAATTCTGTTTATCCCCATCCGTTTCTCTCATTTTGCTTCCAAACCTCAACTCTCGCAGCTAGAAACAGGTGCATATGAAATGTTTTCGTGGCCCTGAGTACGTTTGATTTCTCTGATTTGTTGTCCTGTGATGTAATAGCGAGGAACAAAAGGCTTTGCCCTTTGTTCATTCTTGTCTTTTCCTCATTTCGCACTCCAGCTTTTCACATCGCCGACACCGTCAACATAACAGATGCCACTGTAACGGCACTCCCTCCCTCAGTGTTTTCACATTTCCTTCTCAGTCCCTCTGTTCTTATCTTTATCTATCAGTCTATTTAAGCCTCCCTGTGGTTAGCCAGCCCCTGCTTGCCCTCTTTTGCTCCCCTCCTCTTTCCTGCATCCCCACACCCCCCTCCACACCCCCTATTTGGCTCTCTCGCTCCCTCCATCCCTCCATTTGTTTTTCTGCTCGGCAGCAGACAGCAGGATTGCAGCTGAAGACAGGTTGCTGCTGCGTTTTCTCGCCAGAAAGAAAGAAAGGATTACCGTCCAGAGGCTGCACCGCGACGAGGCAAGTCAGTCTTGTTTTTCTGCACGCTTTCGGTCTCGATCTCCTGAGATGCGGGCAACGGATTAGAGGGTTTGTGGGTGATGTATGGGGCTTAGTGCGTGCGGTGGATGCTTCATATATAGGCTAAAGGGTTGGATTGGGGGTGGGGTCGGGGTTGTAGTGGGGTTGAGTCGGGGGAAAGAATCCGAAAAAAGAGCGAAAAATCGAACACTTCAGTCACATCTCGTTCACAGGGACAGATGGCTCCTGACTGAGGAACTTTCTCATCGGTATGATTTATTTTCAAGCCATTGTCTAGAGTCCCTTTGGGGCACGGACCTCACTTTTCCTCGGCGAGCGTGTGTATGCGTGTGTACGCATGTATATGTGTGTGTGTGTGTGTGTGTGTGTGTGTGTGTGTGTGTGTGTGATGGAATGATGATGTGGCAGAGGGAGTACGGTGCACTGAAGGGCCATCACCCTTGATGTAATGAGCAACGATCAACTCACCACCTGAACAAAAGCGTCCAGCGTCGAAGCGGTGCAGTGAAATTCAATTTGTCACTGCCCTTTGCACCACAGTGCACGCTACGGATCCCTCATATGCCTTCTCTGACAGGTTACTGCCCAGTCATATGCTGTCTTATTATGTTAGACATCACAAACATTGTTGCTAGGTAGATCTCTGCATCTGAGAGAATGTGTCTGTTCATTCTGTGACTCTTAGCTTTTGTTATTTCAACAAAGAGCAGGTGTTTGAGTATGCAAGAAAACAAATGCAGCTCCAAATTTGCATCTTCTTTTTAGCTAATTGTGTTAACATAGTATTCACAGCCACCCATGTCTGCGGGAGCTAGCTAATTAGCATTTAGCTTGTGTGCTACTCTGTCCGCCGACAAGCAACGCGCTTCAACCGCAGGCTTGGAGACGGCAGATCTGAAGTGTGCCTCGGTTGCAAGTCAGCTACGATTAGCAGACAGAAGAGAGATAATACCTGCAGGGAGCCACGGGCTCTCGGTAGGGAGCACAAACATTCGGGCGAGTTTTAGCATTGACAGTCTACATCTGGATCGTGTGCTTTTTGCGCTATGTCACATGGTTTAATCCAGGATGTGGTTTTTGCCATCCAAGGTCTGGTCCTCTCTGTTTGGGTTCGTCCTGTGTTTCCAGGCTCCATTTTGATATGTCAGCTCAAGCTTGATATCACTGAGCAAGCATATGTGGGCGGCATACTGAGAAATTCAATTAAATGTTCTGAATCCGAATCCCATTCCACGTTTTCTTTGGCTAACACCTTGTTTGGTGTAGACGAGACTTCTTAGGCTGTTCTTGGCCTGAAATGCCCATTCGCTCACAGCACTTGACATTCTGAATTCAAAGGCATTTTGTGAATTCATTTGCAAGTCAAACGCGCCTTCAGAAAGTGTTGATCACCGTGAGAGTGGACTAACTAGAGACCAGCATCAGGCCTGTCCAGGGGGCACTACTTTGGATGGGCGGATTTAAAAAGAGGTTTGAGGAACAAAAGAAGAAGAATGCCTCTTCAGATACCACTCCATTCATGTGCTCCGTCAGAACAAGAAAGACCAGGATTGGGAATCTGCAGCAAGTTGCCCGTTTTTTTTAGATGTCCTTCAGAATTAAAGGTTGGAATTACTCTTGGAAAACTAAAGTATCTTCAGCCTAATACAATTATGTGTTCAATTGTCCTTCACCCTCATGGAATGGCATCTACACATACTTTCCTTTCTTAACGCACTCATTATAAACCAACTGTTCGTTTCTAAATTAAAGGGATAGTTCACCCAAAAATGAATGTTCTGTTATCATTTACTCACCCTCAACTCAATCCAAATCTGTACCACTTACTTTCTTCTGTGGAAAACAAAAGAAGTTATTTGGAAGAACGTTTAAGAGAAACAACTTTAAACTGCACTGACTTTCAATGAGGCATTTTTCAAAATATCTTCTTTTATGTTTTACTGAAGAAAGAAAGGGTTTGGAAAAACATGAGTCTGACAGAACATTCATATTTAAGCGAACTATCCCTTTAATCATGTACCCATTACAGATGCAGCTCTACATGCATACTAAGGCCTTCACCTCCATTTTTCACACAACAAAGCGATTCTGCTTTTCTTCAGCGGTTGAAAATATGATGTTATGTAAAAGGTGAGCTTTAAATCCAAATCACAGCTTCACGGGGCTGAGAAGATGATTCACGCTGAGCTCCACCCAGAAATAGAAGCTCATAGACAGGCTTCACGACACAGTGTGTTTCTGTCATTACCTCTGGCCTATTTCCTCAGGGTTTCATCTGGAGATGCATGTTTGCACTGCAATCGTTCAACTATGAGGGCAACACAGGAAGATTGAAAGATTTGCTTGAGAATTATGGGACTTGTTTGATGGATGAGGGAAGTAATTTTGTTGAGTGGCTATTAGTGGTCAAACAGCTATTCAAAACCAGATTCTTTTGATTTAATTTAATTTCAAGTTCACACACACATTTTAAGCTTTATGTTGAAAGATGCAGAACAATATGGGGATTTTATGCCAAAGTGATAAGATTAATATGACAACAAAAACATTTAAAGAGAGAGTTCTCCCAAAATTTAAATGTTATGAAATAAAATATCATATTAGGGCTGGGAAGATAAATCGATGCAGAATCGATTTGTGGATCGATTCTGAGATTTTCAGAATGCAACGCGATTCCTCTGGAATCGATTCTGAGCTTAGTTTTTAACAGTAGATGGCGCTCTAATCTAGTTTTTATCCGCACACTCAAATGCTCATGAAGAAGAGTGCCAAAGAGCGCTTGTGCGTCATGTAACGTTAATTTCACCTCAGCTCAGAATGCTTTTATGACGCGAGATTAATGTAAACACAGACCACTGTGAACACCCTTGTAATTCGCTTCAACCTTTTCGAATTTTATGAATGATTATTTTAGGTTCAAAGTGTGTGTAAGGATTTGGAAACAAGCAGAGTACGGCTGTTTCTAAAGCATGCAGTGCCATCTGCTGTTCAAAACTAAGCTCAGAATCGACTCAAGAAAGAATCGCGATGCATTCGGAAAATCTCAGAATCGATGCTGAATCATTTCTCGATTCGCGATGTATCGATTTATTTTCCCAGCCCTATATCATATGTTTATTTCTTCTATGGAACATAACATTTCAAGTTCACATGCACATTTTAATGTGAAAGATGGAAAACAATATGCAGATTTTAGGTGATGAGACTAGTATTCCTAAAAACCCAACAAAAACATTTAAAGGGACAGTTCATTCAAAAATGAAAATTCTGTCGTCATTACTCACCCTCATGTCGTTCCAAACCTGTATGACTGACTTTCTTCTGTGGTATGTTAAAAATATCAAGAAAAATGTATTTTTTGTCCATAAAAACATCAGTGAGGTCCACTGTTGTTTTGGACCCTTGCAATTTTCATTGTACAGACAAAAATAGTTAAAACATTATTAACATCTTATTTTGTGTTCCATAGAATAAAGTAAATCTCTTTAACTTCCATAATGAAACACATTTCTGAATTAGATAATATTTAGTGGGAAATCAGGTAGGGTGGGACTTGACTTTGTCTTTTGGGTTTTCTTAGGATCATGGTTTAGATTATGTTTCTCTGTGCACATGGACATATATTATATCATCAGAAAAGACATTTTGGGGCATTTTACATTTTC
>NW_015548296.1:2463074-2467895 GCF_001515605.1 Sinocyclocheilus anshuiensis | reverse complement strand
ACCCCCCCCACCCCCCCCTTTATAATACATTTATCTGATAAATCATTCACATTAACATCACTAATATTTATTTAGAAAATATAAGGTCAGTTTTGATTTCAAATTCTTTAACCGCTTTAAGACTAAAGAATTAAGACTCTCATTGGTCAGTATTTTGTCTGCTTTTTGTGGAGGCTTAATAAAAGAAGGCAAAAGACTCTGGTCAAAATGTGGTCACACACAGAAGCCCTCTCCCCCCGCCCCTGCCGTATGCCCCAGTGGCCTGTTGGAGTTAAACAATAGTATTGTATGCATGCACATGGCTGGCATGACCAGCCTGATTTTTATCTGCTAAATCTCATTCAACCTCTAATCCCTATCCGAGCCCACCATTTGATTGCCTTAGTCACGTCGTATTTGTATATGTACGTGCGCAAGTGAGAGAGAGAGTGTGCAAACGTCCATGTGTGTATCTGTCTGCAAGTGTGTGTTGGAGAAGAAGGAGGGGGGATGTGGTGGAGAGGGAGAGAGAGAGAGAGAGAGGTGGGCGGGTGGAGGCGGATGAGTGTGAGCCTGAAGACGTTTAGCTCAGATGGTGTTTGCTGTGCGAGCCCCTCACATTGGCTGAGATTCAACGCTGGGCTGGACGACTGCTTTACAGAGAAAGAGATCGAGAGGAAGAGGAGGAGGAGGGACGACAGACTGGGCAGCGCTAGCTGAGACACAAGCGTCCGATGCTCAGGATTCTGGGATTTTCTGCTCTTTTCCATTGAATTTCATCTTGTTGTGCAAGATCTTGAGTGGATTTCTTGAATTGGAGGTAGCAGCTGTGAGGTTTTCCGCTGAGGTAATTTAGCCATTTTTCCCCCCCAAATATCACCTGGACTCTTCGGCTTCCGGGGTCTGGCGGTGGGGGTGGGGAATGAGGGATGCAAAAAGAGTGAGAGAAAGCTGGGAGCAGGAACGCGGGGAATGTAGCTGAGTATGTGACCGTCTTGAGGGATGTGAGAGGATGTGATTCGTTGAGGATGGCAAAATGGTGCACCAGAGATGCCGCGGTCCGCGTTAGCTGCTGGAGCGTGCGTACATGCCCGTCTGCTTGAGCGAGTGGAGGTTGAATTAAGCTGTGGTCACTTGACGTGTTGGAGGCCATTATGTTTGGAGTTGAGCAGTGTGGCAGACTTCTCTCTCTCTCCCAGCCCCACTCCCATCCACACCAGCCCTATGTCTGTCTCTCCACTGCAGCCGCTGTCTCCAGCCGTATCGGTGTCTGAAAGGCTTTCTCATGCTCTTTTTCTCTCAGCCTTTCATGTAAACTCAGAAAAATTGCCCATTTTGAAGGGTTCTCTGTGTCTTAGTCGCCTTTATAGGTTAAATAGCTGCATTCTCTGGCTCGTATATGGTGTTTTATGTAGATTATTTGATGAAGATTTGAGCCAGGTAAATCTGAAACCAGGAATAGGCCTGCTGTGTGTGTTCGTATTGCATGGCGTTTCCCTTGTGAGCTCGGTTTTTGTGTATCAAATCAGCTCATCAATGCATTGATCGATATATTTGGCAAAGCATTAGTTGGCATGTCTTGATGCATTGATCAGTCGTTTTGGCACAGACGTCATTGGAATGAGTAGATTGGATTTGATGGAGTCTATGAATGCTGAAACCATGCTTTGTTTTGAAGTGGAGGTCTTTTTGGGGGGATATGCTTTTAGAAACCATCTCCATTTTGTTAATGGGAATATGTGGGGTGGAAAATGCTAGAATCGGGGATCTGTGTTGTGGATTAACCCTTTGCTAGGACAGATGGTTCTCTCTACCACTGAGGGCTGGCTGTCAACATGGGCGCACATCCCCGAGCCTTTCCCGATCATGAGTTTTCCCTTTCCCAGTGTCTCCCGGTTCCAGACATGAGATGCCAAGTTTCTTTCTTCTCTCATGTCTCTCTCTTCAACCTTCTGTTTTGCCTAGTGTAATTCATGCTGGCTCAAAATTGTTTACTAACATACTGGCCAAACATACTTGAGTTATTATTTTTTTAAATACTCCAGCTTGTATTTGTAGAGATGGCATGCACTGAACAGTGGTGCCTCACCATAATATTGCTGTTGCTGCCATTTACTTAAAGCCTTATGTTACAGCTATGGTTGTTTTTTGCGCTCCGGTTCGTGTTGTGCATAAGAATACTGCTTTACCGTGGTAAAATTGCTGTAATGCAATGTTACTTGCACTTACTTATTACTTTGAGAAGTCATTTAACAAAGCTTTAGTTATATTTGGTTGTGCAGATGTGCTAGTTAACCAATGATCGGTTGGTGTATGTATAATGTGAAATGTTATTAGTATTACCAGTGCAAACTATTGTGCTATTCAGTGTGTTTTGATACATCTGTAGTGATCTGTCAACAGTTTTGGGCATCAGTCACACAGAAGAGAAAGTAGAGGCTCTCAAACGCCTCTGCTGTGACAAGACTGTCAATATCTTATATCCCTTTGAACTCTACTGACGTCGCCTCCAGCCTGGACATGCCATTTATTGGTGCTTTGCCTTTTGATTAATGCTTCTGACAAAGTATAGGTGCTTTCTTTTTTGTACTTCAAATATTCTTTCTTCTAGTCCATGTCCGTCAGGATAGGCAACAGTTGGTTTAATTACTTCAGTGAGGTTGTCAAAGGTTAAAATTAAAAGTTTTTTATTTGGGTGATCAACTTATTTGCATGTTTAGTGTAATTCGATGGTGTTTGTTTTATTATTTTACAGAGAAACTCTAGCCACGAGGTATTTGTAGCCCTGCTCGTGGTTTCAATCTTAATGGAAACTGTGGCCTTGCAAAAATTCATCATGTAAACATGCTTTATGCGATGTGAATCCAGAGCCGCATTTCATTCCAGTGTGGGGAAAACTGGTCTAGTAGTTCTGTCTGAACCACAGTTAAGTTAGAAAATGCTACATGCTATAGCTTACACATTAAGTACACATTATTACTAATTCTGCTTGTGCTTTTTATTACTCAGAATTGATTTTCTGGTTTATTTTGTATATGATCCTTTCAGAAAAACGGGATCAATTGAATCCATTAAATAATTTTTTTTTACATTTCCTTTTGAAACAGGAATTTGTGGTATCAAAGGGCACTTCCCTCTTTTAAAAAGCCATTATCTTTTAGTTTTATTCGTCGTCACATCTGTGAACGATGAATTGCTTACTTTTAATGCTTATCAGAAGTACGTGGTAAATGAAGAGGGACATTTAATTCATCAACATTTTTTATCTGTTGTTTCAAATTTTGTAGTAAATTTTCAATTTGTGCATCAGCGTAAAACACCAACTTTTATTAGTACACTAATATAGGATATTTACAATGATTGAGATGGTCTCAAAGCAAACAGGCACTTGTGAGTTTAAAGCTTTGCCACTCATTTGATTTGTTTCATCATTTTTCCAGTCATGTCAGTGTCTTTCATTTATAGATTATAGAGAGAAGCACATGCAGGAAAAAAGGAAAGATGACAAGAACGCAAAAAGAAGGAAGTAGGAGAAGAATGAGAGAGAGAGGGAGCAGCCTGTATTACTCACTGGGTCAGGCTCATGAAAAATGTAATCAAGCCATGCAGATAACAACTTCAGCTCAGAACAAACACATCCCAGTGTACGAGAGCATTTTTCAATGAGATTTTATGTATTTAACTGGGAGGGCATCAGAAAATGCATGAAATTGCTTCTGTGAGAAGAACACTGAAGATTTAGCATCTCAAACTAACCCAGTTTTTGTTGTAAAAAATATTGTAATTATGCTTTTATTTCAAGCCAAAATCCACAGGCCTTTTATAACTTTGGAAATGCGCAAACATCCGAATGCTGGTATAGTAATAGTCTTGACTATTATTAGAATGATGATGATAATGAGTCGTTTCCAAATGCGTTAACAACAGCCTACGCTACACCGCTAACTGAATCACAGCCGTGAGGCTCAGAGTGATTTAAAGCATTGCGTCTGATTGATTGCCTCTCCAGTTACTGCAGTATTGCTCTCCAGGAATGCAATACCTCCCGTTAAACGCCTCGATCCGCTTTATAACTGGACAATATGTTGTATGTTCGATTTCACAATGCCAGGTAACTTGTGTTGTGGCTGGGAGAGGTGAAGCTGACCTACTATGAAAGAAAACAAAGAAGCTACAAAGCTTCTTTGTGTCTGGATTGGGAAGGGAAAGGGTGCTAGTTTCACTGTGCTGCACACCTTTGCTTGACCTTTAAGGATCTGAATATGGATGCATGCTAATTTTTAAACTTATTATGTATAAGAGTCATCAGACACTGCTGAATTATACAGGCTTACTATTTTTGTCCACTTTGCAACTGATTTTTTTTTCCCTCATTGAGTGATTAGTATGCACATACACACATACCGAGTGTTAAGTTGGCTCAGAGACCTGGGTTTTGAAGTCAAAGACTTGTTACACTCATGTGAACCTAAAGCCGACATCCAGCTTTATGATTCAAAGCTGCCTGCTTTTTAATTTGTGTGTGTGTTTATTTCATGGTGTTCATCATTCGTCTAAAAAATGCACTGAATATGTGTTTTGTGTGAATGGCTTGGTTTCGGCTCTAATATTTTGAATGAATAACGCAGCAGTGGCGCGTCTCATGGGCTAGACCAGTGGTCCTCAAATCTGGCTCGCGAGATCCACTTTCCTGCAGAGTTTAGCTCTACCCTAATCAAACACACCTGAGTTTGCTAATCAATGTCTTCAGGATCATTAGAAAATCACAGGTAGGTTTGTTTGATTATAGGGTTGGAGCTAAACTCTGCAGGAAAGTGGATCTCGCGAGCCAGATTTGAGGAT
>NW_015548296.1:2462773-2463010 GCF_001515605.1 Sinocyclocheilus anshuiensis | reverse complement strand
AAACCTACCTGTGATTTTCTAATGATCCTGAAGACATTGATTAGCAAGCTCCGGTGTGTTTGATTAGGGTAGAGCTAAACTCTGCAGGAAAGTGGATCTCGCGAGCCAGATTTGAGGATCACTGGGCTAGACTAACAAAACATTACAATGCAACAACGTCACTTACATCATTACTGCATCTCGCGAGCCACTGATGACGCTCCCTGATGCACACCTAACTTTCAAATGCAAATGTTT
>NW_015548296.1:2451863-2462518 GCF_001515605.1 Sinocyclocheilus anshuiensis | reverse complement strand
TCTATCGATATCGAAGAAGGTGTACCGTCGATAAATATCGATACTGTTTTATCACCCAGGCCTACCTCTAACCCGTTTGTGCTATGGACAGGAAAGATACATATGTATAGTGTAGCGGACCTCATCTGAATGATGACCAAAACTTTACTGATGTTTTAAGTTTATTGCGTCCTTTTTCACTCCAAAAAAATCACCATACGTGCTCAACAAATCACAGCACGAGAAGTGCACATTAAACGCTCTCTCTCAGTTGCATTATCATCATTATAACATACAGCGAATTACACAAAACACTTATTACAACTAACAGTAAACCAATATATACAGATCTCATGCCTTTTCGGGGGGTGCTTAATAAACTGACAAACTTTAAATCTGAAGAACTGCGTGCTTTCATTACCCATATAGCTCCTGCTCTGTAGACTAGAAAACGCGTCAAAATAAGAGTCCTGCCTTAGTAAAGGAGATCTCATACATATTTAAACTTACAAAAAATATTAAAATATATACGAAAACAAATTAGAAGATTAATCATAATAAAGTCTGTTACAATAAAGAAGGATTAATATGTATTTAATTTATACAGTGAAGTGTTATTTTACATTTGTTTACTTTATTTCTGTACCTGAAAACTGTTAAACCTACCTAAAAAGCACTGTTTATTTAATATGTATCTTTGTTCTGTTGTATTTATGTAGGCCTGCTGAATGTTAAATGGATCCAATCGATGTTCATTAGAAATTATTTGGTGATGCAGCAATAAAACTGCTAGTAAAATTTAATGCAGGTGTTTTTGAACTTTGCTGATTTAAAACATGATCATAATACTGTCTATTTTGATGCCAAAATTTCAAATAAGAGAGAAAGTGACAAATATCGGTATCGGAATCGGCCAATAAATGTTTGTTAAAATCGGTATCGGCCCCAAAAAATCCTATCGGTGCATCCCTAATATATATTGTAGTTTTCTCTTTCCTTTGTTGACATTTCCTTTTGAAACAGGAAGTTGGGGCTGGATATATCGAAGGGCTGTTCACCTTTTTAAAAAGCCAATATCCCTTCGTTTACTTCACAGTTGTGAACAATGATTTGTGTATTGTTAATGCTGTTTACCATTATTTACATTTATATTTACTATTATGCTATTGTGAGAGTAAGATATTATATATATATATATACACACATATTACATTTATATATTCAGACTTATAACTAGATATTCAGATTTACTTCTATATATTCAGACTTATAATATATTCAGATTTACATTTATATATTCAGATTTACATCTATATATTCACAATTTACATTTATTTATTCAGACATAACTATTCAGATTCACTTCTGTATATTCAGAGTGACTTATTATGTTATTGTGAGAGCAAGATGTTTATATATATATATATATATATATATATATATATGACACACACACACACACACACACACACACACACACACACACATATTACATTTATATCAGACTTATAACTATATATTCAGATTTACTTCTATATAATCGCAATTTACATTTATATATTCAGGCTTATAACTATATTTTCAGATTTACTTCTATATATTCAGACTTTTTCCATGCAGATTAAGATGACTTAAAATGGTTTGAATTAATAAATGAATATTAATTTGTCAAAATGTACCTTGGTTACTTAAAAATGAAAATGCATAAAAAACTTGACGTGAACTGAAATATTAATTTCCCCCCCTCAATCCCCTCAATAACTATGGTTTTTGTTGAACAACATACAGTTTTTGAAACTTCTGGAATTGCAAAATAAATCAGGGTAAATGCCAGAACATACAGAAAAGAGAATATTCAAAAATAGAAATTGAAAGTAGCACTGTGGATATAAAAGCCAAACATAAACAAAGCAGTGCTTGCTTACCATTTTGAATGTGATTCATGTTGATCACTTTCTTTATTCCAGACACATATTTAAATGCTCAGGTAAGTAGGGTTGTCACCTTCAGCGAGGCAAAATAAGGGATACCCATTCGTTCTGGATACGCTGTCGCTGTGGAAACAAAGACGCCAAAATGCAATCACGCACAAATGAGCTTCTCTAATACTTCATATGAAATTGATTTCATTATAATTGCTATTAGTATTATAAACAGTGCAAAATACGTATTTGTTGATTCAGCTATGTGTTGGCCTTTGTAAAATACGGGACAAATCGTGTACCCTATTTGATTTGGTACATAACGCAAAATCACCTTCATTACTCACCTTCATGTCGTTCCAAACCTGTATGAAGTCCTGTGATGTGTCGAATGTAGGTCATATCAGAAACCTGAACTAGGGGCTTCAGGAACACAAAGCTGGGTACTGCAGTGCTCCTGGAACCTCAGCCGCTAAAATAAACTGATTTATCAGACATGGCTATTTTTAGAGCTTGTTTGTGTGCTGGATGTGCACATGGCATTGTTGTTTTTCTGATGTATTTTAGAACGTGTGATGTTAAATATGTCTGCCTTTGGTGCGTTCAGGTTCCTTGCTGGCTTAGCACTTCACAATGCAGCTATTTTTTACCCACTGCATGTATTTATGTCATACACAAAGATGTGTAGAGAGATCAGGCTCCATTTTGTGGGAAAAAAAGATAGACCTGGCATGGAAATGTTGAATTGTAATATTACCTTTTTCAGCAATCTACCACATCCTGGAATGAATTCTATATTTATTTATTCCTTTTGGGGCATAGAAATCTTGAAACTTTGTGTCATTTGAGACACTTGATGAGAAATGCCTTAAAATAGGGGCCTGTCTTTCATTAAGAATGAATGAGCCTCTGTTTTTGCTGCCAAATCACTGCACTCATTCCAATTCCGTTCACAGCTTTGAGATTCTGTCCTTGTCTTAACTACATGTTCACTTAAAGGATTAAATCACCCCCAAGATTAAAATTCTGTCATGATTTAATCACCCTTATGCCGTTCCAAATCCATATGACTTTGGTTCTTCCATGGAATACTTAATATGTCATTTTAAGGAATGTGCTTGTTCAAAAGCAAATCTTTTATGATGCAAAAGCACAATTGTGAGCTATATTCGAAGTCTTCTAATGTCAGATATGACAGTTCAAACAAGATTTTCAATGACTCATTTTGGTGCGTTCAGTGAAACATTTGATCCATTTTGCTCAAACAAAATCTGAATGATTCGTTCACAACTCACTGACTCAGTGATCTGGTGATAGATTTTGGTCAGTTTGTCACACATATCATGATCATTGTTATTGTCCTTTTTGTAGCTTAAATGATTAAGTCCCAGTCCACTGTAACTAGAAGTGCATGACATATCAGAACCATATGGAATATCTGCATATATTAGAGATTATTTTTAGTTTATCAGCTGATGTGTAATATATATCAATTGGCATTGTATATTTAAATGTGCAAGCTCATTTCCTCTGTGTTTGCATTTATCATCATCTAACACTCAATTAAAACTTTAAAAGTGCTAATAATTAAATAACACTGATCATTATCTTGAACTGTACATTCATAATGTACATTTATTATGCTGCGATGCCTAAATTCACTTGATAGCATTTAAAACTATTGATTTAATTTATTTAGACACAATAGTATATAATTTTAATACTGACCATTTATTTGTTTTTGGACAAATATTTTTTAATTTTTTTCATATCAGCCAGAATTTGAATATAGGTACATTCCACAAAGCATTTTTGTGTTCCATGGAAGAAACAAAAGTAGTTTAGTTTATTTCCTTCTGTAGAGAGGACAGACTGATGCTAGCTCACATGTGAGAGGAAGAAATGCCGTTCAACATGACAGACAGATCCAGAATCAGTCATAAGCTGAGTCAACAGCTCAGCCAGGTTTAAGCTACATGAAGTCTAAAGGGGATTACTGCCTGACAGACTGATCCAGAATCTGACTGCATGTCAACATCTCAGCCAGACCTGCCAGACCTTGACTACACCTAGGCCAAGAAGAGACTGAAAACATTTACATGTATCATACCACAGCGAAAGGGGTGCCGTGCATTTTATCTACACCTTTGATGCATTGTATATTTTCTCTGAAGTACACTTAAAATGTTAGCCTGCAGGTTTTTGTCTGAATTTTATTTTGCACCCTCTCTGTGACCTTTAGAATTAACCAGGCTGTTTTAAGTAACTCTACCTTTATGTAAGGCATCTAAATGTAAATGACCTTTGTTATGATTGGCTAACTTCTTTGCATATGAAAACTACTGGTGTAGTTCACACTGTCATTCATCAAGACAGGCCGTGTTGTTGAATACTGAATAGCTGTTGATGTTTAAATGTGGGCGGTAATATGTTAATGCTCTCATAGCTGTTACATCAAAACTGTGACGATTATAGAATGACCTGTTTTTGCAACTTAGTTTCCATAAATGGTCTTTGTGTCGTGCAACTTTCTAGTCTCTCTTTATATCAAAAGAGCAGGCAAAATCCTGTTTTCTGTGAAATGACCCTTTTGAAGATGGTTTACAATCCACCTCTGTGAGGAAAGCATGTGAAAAAATTGAAATATGATGGATCTTTACGACTTCCCTTTAGAGATTTTAAAGATTATAGAATTTCCCATTTCCACCTATGAGTAACAAAAAAAGGTAAATGTAAGAAATGTAAAAATATATTTGCAATATAAATATTTTCAAATATGTAAAGTTTCAGTTATGAGAAACAGGTGGTAACTGTCACATTGTGAAAAATATGCTGGCAATTGTGGAAATGCACACCCGTTTTCGCCACGGAATAAAAACGTAAAAAAGGTAATTGTGACTCTATCTCACAATTCCAGTTGTGAGAATAAAGTTTGCAGAAAATGTCTAAATTGAGAGATTTAAATTGCGAGATGTAAACTCAGTAAATTCTTGCAATTTTTGAATGTACATCTCACAATTCTAAGTGTGTATGTGTGTGTAACTTTTTTTCTCACAATCCTGAGTTTACATGTCGCTATAGTTTTTTTTTTGTTTCCGCCACGAAAATAAATAAATAAGGTAATCCTCACAACTGTGTTTTCTTCACAATTCTGACTTTTTATCACAAATTGGAAGTTTATGTGTCACAATTTGGACATTTCTTCTTAGAATTGCACGTTTGTATCTTGTGATTGCAAATGATAAACATCTTGCAATTCTGAGAAAAAAAGTCAAGAACTGCAAGACGTAATTCAGAATTCACAGTTCTGAGTTTATAACTCTCAATCCTAAATTTGTATCTCATAATTCTGAGTTCATATCTCACTATTTTGAATTATGAGTCAGAATTGTGAGATATATAGCTAATCTCAGAATTGTCTGAGTTGTTACTTATTTACTTTTTTTGTTCTTTGGTATAAACAAGCTTCCATACAAATTCACAATTACTATTTTTTATTTTTTTTTACTCTGAGATGGAAAATTACTTCCATTAAAAGCACTGTCCACATTACGCATAATATACCAATATAGTTTGAAGTTATATTTGAGTGTGTGTGAGTGTGCGTATGTATGGACGTGTTGCATGTTCCCAGGCTGAACTGTGGGAACTCCTGATGCTGATTCATTGTGAAGCACCACTGTTCTTTTCCGGAGAGAGAATGTCTCCAGCCGCACATACACATACACTTCACTGCTTGGAAAATACAGCAAGCAGCCAATATGGTAGCAGCTACAGCCTGTGATGCATGTGTGTCAGTGAGGGGGTTATCATTTAGCAGAGGGTTGTAAACCCCCATTAGGTAATTGTTTCTCTTTTGGGCCCTGGATCATGCCATTTGGTGACAGTAACCCCTTCTGTTCACGGTCGCTGACCCACAACTGATGAGTGTGTGTAGGCTGGGATCGAACAGCTGCAGATTGTGATGCTTGTTGTCACTGCTCCTCACCTTTGGTCCATTTAGCACTTGGGCGCCCAGTGAGCTTTCAGTGTTCTAGCATAAGTATATTAACAGCAGAATCAAAACTGATTATGTTGACTTCTTTGTTTAAAAATGTCTGTAAAGAGAAGTGTACTGTATTCTGCATGTAGTGTAATCTACTCTTGCTAAGCACAGTGTGCTTATGTCACATGCACACCCAGCGATATTTAAGGTCATTCAGAATTGAATAGTCATGGGAAAGCTGTAAATATCAAGCAATTTTACATTGTGTTTTTTAAGTCATGGAAATGAATAGGCTTTAAATTGTAGGGAAAATCATGGACATTTCTGAAAATCATAGACAAAAGTCTTTGCAAAAGTTTCTGTTACAAATAATCACGGTTCTTTTAAACTTTCTATTCATTCAAGAATCCTGGAAAAAATGTATTATGATTTCCACAAGAGTAGATTTTTATTTTTCCAATAAATTTGTCGGTTTTATTAGAATGATTCGTTAGCAAATCGATCCGAATCAAAAGTCCTTATGCAGTTATCACAAATGACTGAAAAAGTTGTGGAAAAGTCATGGATTTGAGGTACCAAACTAAATATTTTGAGTTTTTTTTTCTTCACACAGTGGAAGTCAGTGATAACCAAATGTTTGGTTACCAACATTCTTCAAAATATCTTCTTTTAAAAAAAAAATCTATAAATAATAATTTGCTAAAATACATCAGTGACTCAAAGTTCATATAATACCTAACAATAAAAGCTATTTAGTAAATGCAAGCCTATTGCATGCCTGATATAAAAGTTCATACAGGTGCTTGCCTCACAATGTTAATTTTTGAGGCTGTTGTTTTACACACGATTTTCACTGTGTGGCATAGTGTGTGATATGAAATGGTTTGATCCCCTCAGAAATGATAGATGAGGCTCTCGGGGATTGTATCCTTCAAGGGTTGTCCCTAGTAACAAGAAAATATATCATCATGTGACAGTTATGCTATTTATATATTTGTGGATATATTTTTCTACTTGCAGTAGTGACATTGGTTCACATTTGTGCATGTTGTGTAAAGTGTATACTATAAATGTACCTAAGTGCTTTGTTTTCTATTTATTGTTCATAGGAGCAGAACTAGGGTGCATTATTGCATGATTCAGTTAGTGAGGTGAAGGTGAAAAATATACCACTGATACTGTCATTGAGTCATAACATGGAGGCGATGTGTAATGCTTCTTGAGCATCTAAAGCTATAAGTAAACCATTTGTTGGTTGTCTTCTTCAAAAAGAATATTCACATCTCTGTGTTGCTTTCAAAACATTTCTCTTTTGTTTGAGCAGGCCGAGTTGTCTGTCAACTTCTGGCTTGACCAATAGCATCTTCTGTTTGTCTGTGGAAGACAAGGGACTATATTGTAGTATTGTTTTTTCCAAGAAATATAGAGCAATTTGGCCCAAGTTGAGGGTATATATTAAGATATTTTGAAATTTTCAACGTTAGACTTATTAGATCAATGCCAGCATTAACATATACACTACCATTCAAAAGTTTGCAGTCGGTACTTTTAAAAAATGTTTTTGAAGTCTCTTATATTCACCAAGGCTACATTCATTTGATCAAAAATACAGTAAAAACGGTAATATTGTGAAATAATTTTACAATTTAAGAGATATGTTTTCTCTTTGAATATATTTTAAAATGTCATTTATTCCCGTTATGCAAAACTGAATTTTCAGCATCATTACTCCAGACTTCAGTGTCACATGATCCTCCAGAAATCATTCTAATATGCTGCTGAAGAAGCATTTCTTATTATTATCAATGTTGAAAACAATTGTGCTGCTTAATATTGTTGTAGAACTCATAATACATTTTTTCACGCTTATTTGATGAATAGAAAGTTCAGAAGAAAAGCATTTATTTTGAAAAAATATTTTGTAAAATTATATGTATTTACTGTCACTTTTGATCAATTTTAATGCATCATTGCTGAATAAAAGTATTTCTTTTTTAAAACAGTCTTACTGACCCCAAATTTTTGAACAGTAGTGGCTGTTTTCTGTTTTTGAGAAACCAAGAATTATCTCAGAATTGTTGTGCTCTTGTAAAACGTAAGCTTTTCACAGAGGTTTACATCAAAATGTAACAGCTAAAAAGACCTGAGTCCCATTAAAAGTGACACACAAGCTTTGCACAGCATCCATTTTGGGGCTTGTGTTGTACACTAGTCGAGAGGGCCTGTAAACCAAAGAGAATATTACATTGTGAGGTTGTTGAGAAAACAGAGTTATCATCACATCTTTGATTTATCACCAGTGTCACTAAGATAGCTGCCAAAGAGCATCTCCCATCGTGGGGTGTTATTTATATCAGCTATTCATCAGCTCCATCAAGTGATGGGGAGATACAGCACACAGCGGGACAAGCGCGTGAAACATGCGGTGACTGCCAGGCCACCGTCTTAACCTTCAGCATCACAAATAGCTGCAGAAGACCCCAGTGTCCAAGTGCAAATAAATACGATTGTGTTGACAGGATTTATGACAGCTGAGATATTGATTATGGGTACAACGCAAGGGGCAAATGCACTTCACATTTGTACGAGTGTTGTGTGCGTGGATGATGTCATGATCGATTATGGTGTCTAATAAACATGCTCTTGGGTTATCAGAGTCCATGTAAATAAAATGTGTGGAGAAAGAAAGGAAAAAAAGGAAATACATGAGGCCTTGTTTACTGGTATTAGGGTAATTTACGCTCTTTTTTTGTACTGCCTATTAATTTATTAAAAAAATATGTTGAATAAATCTATTGCTATATATATATATATATATATATATATATTGGTGTATGAATTTAAAAATGTCAGGGTCATACAATTGTTTTGATATAGTAAAGAAAAAATTATTTTATTCAATTAATGGAATTAAATTCTTTAAAATAAAATCTCAAGTTGTGTCAAGTATTAATATTAATAAACTTTTATTATTAATGTTTTATTTTCCTTAAAAATATACAAAACTTGTTTTAAAATGCCAGATAATTTGACCTTATAAAAATATAAGGTTGTAAAATGTCATGTTGCAGCTCCCCAAAAACTCATGATATTTGCAAAAAAACAAAAAAACAACAACAACAAAAAAATATATATATTTATATATAAGATGTGTAAACTCGTGTATTCAAGGGTATGGAAAATGTTATTACTTTTTATTTTATTCATGACATTTTTAGAGTCATTAAATTGAAACATTTTTTTGAAGTATAGTAGAAATCATATGCTTTTAAACCAAATGAAACCTACATGAATACAAAAAAAGTATATTTTGAAGATCTTGGCACACGTTTCAAAGTTCCATTTATCATTTAAAACCGTTAAGTGCATGGTTGGTTGGTTGATTGACAGGTCAGTAGCCGGTCTTTTACCGTTGTATTTGAACCCTATTTACACCAGTATTTAGTACTGACCATTTGTGATGGGATCGCCTGAAATGGATTTTAATACCAGGTCTAAACGGGGTGTAAGGGAATGTGATAGAGGAGGCAGAGCAGCCGTATGGACTCTTTGATCCCTAAAGCTGCTTTAATCTAATATGTAGTTAGAGCAATACAGTGGGGGTTGGAGCCACACTTTGCTCTCCTACAACCAATTATCATCAAGGTGTTACAACATCTTCACTTTTAGCTGTGCAAAGCTCTCTCACACTGATTTCACACCCAGCGTTTGGCTTCCAGGAGCCTGTAGACTGTAGCATGTGGCTGTTGTTGGCCCTGATGTAGGTGGTAATCATAGACATTGTGTATATGTGGTTTTAAGTATAAATTAGCAGTTTCATGATGTCAGTCTCTTATGGGATCTTTCTCCTTTTTTGCTGGTCACAGGTACGACCCGCCTCCCTCGTGACGGAGAGGTGCCGGGAGTAGATTATAATTTCTTGTCAGTGGACGAGTTTCTGAAGCTTGAACAGAGTGGGACACTGTTGGAGATCGGATCTTACGAAGGTAAACTGCAATCTATAGAGTTTAAACACATGCTTTTTGATTGGCCATTATATTTTACAATGTTACTTTTTAAATAATTGTCAGAATTAAAAAAAGTTTAATAATTTTTTTTTTTTTATTAAACAGTGGTTTACTAAAGAAATAGCTATTTCTTTAAATAAATTCAATTATAATTACAAAAAAAAAATAATAATAAAAATCTACCTCAGCATATGCTCTAAACCAGTGGTCTTCACTATTTTTTTCATGGGAGCCGCACTGATAGGGCAAAGTCAATCGGAGAGCCACTTTTACCGCAAAGTATCAAAAGTTACATCCAGTCATAAATAGCATGTCTTTTTATCAATCTATCATATGCAATGCAATACAAAAGGGGCTATCATTCTTTATCATTTACCAGTCAAATTTGTAACTGAGACAAGATTATTTAAAAAAAAAAGCAGGATTACCTTAATGCTGGAAAGACCTTAAGTTATTTTATTTTTTTATACTAGCCCATCATGTATCTAACCATCCAAGTGCACATTCGGCGTTAAGAGCTGTTAAGATTAAAACTGGCAACTCCGCAGTGAGTCAGTGTCATGGACGTAGGACAGAGCCAGTGTAAATATATTTTGTAGTCCATATTTAGTATAGTATATCTTGTAATGCCGCTGTTTTAGGTATTTTTAAAAAAATATATAAATTATTTGTAATAGAGCAGACACTGTCTGACCGTGTCTACACCGGACGCGACAGTTGTCGTGCGGCACCCTGCTGCGCTAAAAGTCTGTCTACACTTGA
>NW_015548296.1:2439588-2451706 GCF_001515605.1 Sinocyclocheilus anshuiensis | reverse complement strand
CTCTAAACTATAGGGAGCCCTTTTACATTACTATAAAGTTACAATTAACAACAGAGCCCAAACTTAAATTGAATTACTCATTATTTATTTTTTAAATAAAATAATCAACACTCAACTTAAAAAAAAATATGCAAACATATAAATTGCACATAATGCAGTTTTTAAATTAACTTCTAAATTATAAAATTTCTATTTGTTGTTGAAATATATTCATTTACACAGTGGCTGTCATAACTTGTCACAACAGATTTATTTAAACATAAATTAAATAGCCTAATTAAGACATCACCATAGTGATGTTATAACAGGTAGAGTAAAATATAAAATGAGTATATAGCTTAATATTTTGCGAAATGCTCTTCTCTAGACTTAATTTCTCTGGCAAATAACGAGCTGTGGACATTGATGACTTGCCTAAGGTAAATGGAATGCTACGTAACATTTTGTTTACAAGCTGTTTTATTGACGTCTTTTCACGGTTGAACACTGATATAGCGATTGCATGAGGCATGAGATGTTCATTCATGTTTATTTCGCATTAAAACTATTAGTAAAGAGGAAGGGATGATCGTGCTTGCGCTCCGCGCTACAGTTTGAAATGATGTGCCTATATAGTAATGTCATGCCACATCAAAGAGCGTCAAAACTCCATTTAATGTTTGAATTTCCTGATAAAATGGACATCATTTGAAAGATGGGGCTTTTTCTTCTCAAAAGTAACAATATATAAAACTGGAAGTTTCCAATGAAGTTCCACTAGTGCAGTGGTTAAAATGCTGAATTTGTTCGGTACACATGTGGACAATCATAATTATTTATTTCAACATATTTAATCCCATATTTTCCGATTATCAATGTCTCAAATTTACTTATTTAATAAGTGACCTGACCTAGAAATAGCGCATAACCTTTTAATAATTCTTATTCATATCAAATTGTAACATTTTATTTAACATTTTTTTTAAATCAAAACTTTCTTAGAATTAAACTTTTTATTAGTTAAACTCTATTTATTTATTTGCTGGTTTATTTATCATCTAATATTTTTATTATAATTGATGAAAAAAATTCACATAAAAAACATTAAAAATGAGTGTTTAATCATTAGATACCTAACAAATGACACTTTTGTCAATAGTTAAAATCTTGACATCTTTATTTTTACTCCATCCTGCTGTTGTGTTTCGTCAAAATGAATCTCTTTATTAATATTAAGGTTTATCACTCGGCCTGGCGTGGTTGAACTCTAAATGTATTACTCTGATTTAATGACGTGAAGTGCTTTTCTTTCAGACAGACAGCTCTGTCCATTGTATGTGCTCATTACCATGATACCATTATCTCCCTTGAACAAACTTCACCAAGACAAGCAGTCATTTTCATAATAGAGCATTTTCAAAACCCCACATCATCATGTCTTGCATTTCCTTTAACCCTCCTGTTCTGAATGCTGGTAATATCCTCTTGTTGCCTAGGTAACTATTATGGAACACCCAAGTCGCCCAGCCAGCCCCCTAGTGGGAAAGTGATTACTGGCGATGCTCTGCAAGACAGCCTTCCTGGTTCCCAGCAGTCGACCCCACGCCGAACCAAGTCCTACAATGAGATGCAAAATGCTGGAATAGTGCCTACAGAGACTGAGGATGATGATGAGGTTCCTGAAATGAACAGTAGCTTCACAGGTCAGCAGCGAGCCGATTTGTTTGCCTTTCCGTCTGGCACATGGGAGAAGGGATGAGTGATGCCTGTTTGTTGCTTTCCTTTTCCTTCGCCATTACGATTCAGGGAGGAAGGGGGAAAGAGCGCCATCTGGCTGTGGTAGAGGGTTTTGTTTGTGTTCGAAAACACTAAGATGGACTCTCCTTGTCTATATTTATTGATCTGACAGTTATGCTCTACCAACTTTCACACTCTGTATCAGAGTATTGGATGGGTTGCATTTGGATGTGGTGTTCTTAGAGGACGTCTGTCTCTGAAATAGATTGCCGTGTGATATAGCTGCTGGTCGATGAGAGGTATTGACATCTTCTGTGATCTGATCAAAAGTGGACAGCACTAATTACAGGAGTCAACAGTTTCGTGATGCGATTCTATTACTCAAATCATATTCATATGCACATTGTGTACTGGACAACAATGAAGCACCGCCCGTTGACCTGTCATTCAATCGTTATGCTAAAAGAAGGGACATTTACCCCATCTGAGTAGGTACACATCTAAGGTTTAGTTAATAAAGCTGCTCAACTACAGTAACACTGAGCATTCTAAATGTCACGTTTGCTGTGTGATTAGAAATTAGGAGTATATTTGGAAACAGTGCTTTTTTGTGCTTTATGAAGTAACACACTGGCAGTGAATTATGTATGTACACTATCGTTCAAATTTTTAAAAAGAAGTGTTTAATGCTCACTATTTATTTGATCAAAAATACATTCAAATCAGTAATATTGTTAAATATGTTTACAGTTCAATTAACTTTTTTTGTTATTTGAATATATTTTAAAATATAATTTATTCCTGTGATGGCAAAGATTAATTTTCAGCATCATTACTTCTTTAGAATGATTTCTGAAGGATCATGTGACATTCGGTGATCAGAAATCATTCTAATATGCTGATTTGCTGCTCAAGAAACATATTCATATTATTATCAATGTTGAAAACAGTTGCTGCTTAATATTTTTGTGCATGTGAAGTATTTTTATCCAGGATTTTTGAAAGTACATAAGCACAGCATTTATTTTAAATAGATTTTATGTAGTTATAAATGTCTTTACTGTCACTTTTGATCAGTTGAATGCACCCTTGCTGAATAAAAGTATGAATTTATTTAAAAAAAATAATAAAAATCTTACTGACCTCAAATATTTAAACAGTAGAGACACATTTGAGACATGTCACTATTACTAGGTGTTAACAGCGTCTGACAACGGTTCGTCTGACAACTTGTTTGAATCGCCTAAAACGGTTGTAAATACCAGTAAATGCCTGCTCCTTATTACACAAGCTCGTTTCTGTAAGCATTTACTTCGAGAGTATATTTGACTGTATGATAATTTTTTTTATATTGCATGTTATTTTCAATATCCAAGTTAATTCTAGGGCCCTTGATTTAGAAAAGGCAATAAGCTGTCCTATTCATACAGGTTCATGCCTTTGATTTGGCAGAGTGGTTTGATTTAAAGCCGCTAATTCAGTCAGGCATGCCATGCAATTTAGTTGAGAGTCGATTTGTTTAGATTCCTCACCTCTTCAAGAAGGTTAAGTGTGAACTGTTTACACTCTTATTGATTTGAGGGGATGTTGGTGATTTCATTTTTTGGTGTGGCTAGGAGAGTGTCAAGACAGCCAGGTGTCGGTATGCGTATTTGTGTACAGTAGAGTGTGAATGGTGTTTGATCACTCCAGAGTTTACAGGAAGTGTAAACTTGCAAATCATTAGCTGTAGCAAAAGTACATTGCCACAGTCATTTAGGATACAGTTCTTAACCAGAGCCTTGTTGAACTGAGAGGGTCTGTATTTGTGTAGTGATCTTCTGTGTGCATGCAGGAGACTCGAGTGAACCGGACGACCACCCCTCTGTGCGGCCCTTCGCCCGTGACTACGTTCAACCCTACGGGCTCAACAACACCTCGGCGTCAACCACGGAGAGCTCTCAGAACACACACACACACCCCGGCTATCCCACGGAAGAGGAACCTCAGGGGCCTCTACCCGAAAACTGGGAGATGGCCTACACTGAGAGCGGAGAGGTCTACTTTATAGAGTAAGAACCAACTGCTCTCTTTATAATTTTATTAGATGGACATTTACAGTGACCACGAACATTTTTTGGACTCCGCAGACTTGAAAAATACACAAATGTCTGCATAAATAATGCAAAATATCAAACCAAGTAGCAATTTATTTTTATATTTCATACTTTCATACTGAAAATATTATTATATTTCATAATTAAATAAACTAAATTAAGAACAAAAATGAATAAGGAAAAGACAAAATTGAACTAATATGTATTTTTGAATTAAACTAATTCAATTTATTGTATTAAAGTAATAGCAAATATGGTCAGATGTATGGAAATTGAAAATAGGGTAACAGATAGTAAAAAAAAATCAATAGAGAAGTTGATAATCAATTATAGGTCAACAGATCAATAAAAAAAATCAAAAGAGAAGTTAATGCATAAATCAGTCACTTCATTCTCACAAATTAGAATAGCTGTATTTTCATTTTTATCATAATTTCTGTGTTAATTGGTTATAATAATGTAATGTTATTTTTTATTCAATATTTGCTATTGTTATTTAAGTTGTAAATCTTTTTTTTTCATATTTAATATCAATAATATTGATTAATATTTAAACTTTAATATATTTGTTAACTTATTTATGATTGCTTCTTGTTGTTAAACATGTTTTTTAAAATAATTAATTTCTCAAATGGGTGTCATACAGAAGTGACATTAGATTTAAGAAAAGTTCTAAGATCATTTGTTTGAAGATGCAACTTGGTTTGATCTTTCGAATTTAAAGCAATGAAATGCATACATTTTCAACTGTGCATTTTACACGATTGTCCAAAATTCCTTTAATACGTCTGGGAAGCACTATGGCTATTTTTAGATATTTTTATGCATAGACAGATTGCACTATAAATTCCTGAGGTTACAGTAGTTTTGTGTTTCTTATTTTAAGTTTATATATTGCTACTGGCAGTTTTTCAGATATCAACACAGGAAGTATCAAACTTTAGTATACATTTTCTTGCCTGCTGGGATGCAGAAAAAAGCCACAGGATGTTGTTCTGCAGGCATCTTTTAGAACAATGCCTCACTGTCTGTATTCTGCATCTATTCATAGCCACAACACAAAGACAACATCCTGGATAGATCCCCGATGCCTGGACAAACCTCAGAAACCCCTGGAGGAATGTGAAGATGATGGTATGGATATGTGGTTGAGTTTTTGTCCGGTTTGCTTGTGCAAATATCAGTTTCATGGTGACATGCATTCATAACGCTTACTTGTGAGTGTTTTTGTAGTGTTGTGCATACATAAGCTTTTAGTGTTGTAAATCTAAAATTTGAAGTAATGTTTGTGTCACCATAGCAAATACAGCTTCAGACCTATAGATAACCATTCATGCTCAAGCCCTCACATCATCCATTGTAATCTCATGGTAGCCTGTAGATGGCGCTCTGGAGCTGTCATAGCTATAACAGCCAATCTCATACCCTGTGACAAAATGACTAAGGCAGCAGCTACAATGCTATAAGGAGGGTCTGGATTATATTGAATCTCCTCACACAAAAACAAATGAACCTCCAATTCCAATCCCTGTGCAGTGGAACCTGGAGTGATTTCCAGAGCAGTTTTATGATTATGCAGAATATGATTTTCAGTTGGTCAAATCTCATGCAGTAATCCTGTATTAACTCAGCCACAATCCAGATCATTTTGCTATTAAAAATGCCACTAATTTTACATTTTATGATTTGCATAAGAAAAACTTTTCCATTGTGTATATAATATGGTGGCATAATTATAAAGCTGTGAGCTGTAATTTTGCTTTTTTTATCAACTAACCCTCTCTGCCTCTCTTTTTCTCGCCCCACTTTGTGCACACCTGCTCCCCTTTTACTCCCTCTCGAGAAGAAGGGGTACATACAGAGGAACTGGACAATGAGCTAGGTAGGCCACTATTCCAAGGGGAAATAAACCCATACAGACACAACCTGCATGTTTTTTTTTGGGGTGGTAGATCGATGTGTCTGTGCTGCTTTTGGGACCAGATGTTTTCTCTCAAATGCTTAAAGGGGTCATATGATGCGATTTCAATTTTTCCTTTCTCTTTGGAGTGTTACAAGCTCTTGGTGCATAAAGAAGATCTGTAAAGTTGCAAACACTAAAGTCTCAAAACCAAAGAGATATTCTTTATAAAAGTTAAGAGTCAGCCACACCTACCTAAAACGGCTCGTTCTAACACGCCCCCACATACCTACGTCACGATCTGGGAAGATTTGCATAACGCTGCCCAAATGTTCATGCAAAGAAAGAAGGCGTAACTTTTATTCTCGCTGTAGTATTGTTGACGCTGCAGCCATGTCCTGAAGACGCTGTGTGCTTCCTTGTGAAAGCGAAACTACTTTGTTTGGTCTTCCAAAAGAGGAAAATAATGTGTTTTTTGAACTTTAAACCGCATAAACACATGTCATTATACCAAATACACAAAATAATGTTCTTTTTAGCAGCATCATATGACCCCTTTAACATAATTATGAAAACTCACCTCACAATTGATCCCAGATCAGTGCAAAGGGTAACGTCCACCCACAATGCACCTGCACTGCTGTGTTTCAGTCTAGTTGTTTGGTTTTCGTTTTGGAATGACCGTAAAACACATTTCATTACTTTCAAACAAGGTTCATTTGGGATGTCATTGGCACTGCATGGTATAAAATATTCATTGTTACTATTTCTACCGCTGAAGCGTTTGCAGTTTAACTCAGGATTCTCGCAGCTGGGAGTGGTTCTGTTTTCATTATGCATGCAAATAGCTCTAGAGATCCGAAACTATCATGATGAGCTAATGGTGACAGTCAAATCATTGAATAATTTGTTGCTTTAATCAGTTTTACCATCGTCAAAGCACACTATATCAACACGCAGAGCTCTCTCTGCTGTTCAGTGTCTTTGTAATTGAAGGGCTGATTCATCATTAGTAACGGATTAGGTGATGCAGGCAGTGGCCTTGAGAAGCCCTGTGTTTGTGTCCGAGGCTGATTGGAAGAGCACAGTCAATAGCTATTGATTTGAGAAATCGGAGCCATTAAATAGATGCCGTGACTGTGGGATGTGGGCAGTAGGTACGAGAGTATCCGGTCGCATGGTAGAGACTTGATCCTGTAGAGAGGGAAGATGGGATGCAAACAGATTAATGACCAATTTGTCAGTAGAGTCACAGTAATGATGTGGGGGAGAAGGACAGGACTTACTGGCTAGCAGTTGCTTTTGGTTGGAGGTTACGCTCTCTTCTTCACCAATCAATATATATATCAATATATATCAATGAATAATTGATCAATTATATTATATTGCTGGGTGAAATTTCATGATGCAAATTCTTCATGTGAATAATTTTTAAAAAGAAACTACAAAAAAGGATAACATTAAGGTTCTTTTTGGTGACATTAGTTAATGTGAACAGGTAACAATGAAAATTTGTTAATTTCAACACTAATACATTATTAAATTCAAATCAAATTAAAAGTTATCTGTTAATAATATTTAATGGAGCTGCGCTAACATGAACTAACAATGAACTGTTTTATTTTTATTAACTAACGTTAATGAAGATTAATAAACAAATGTATTGCCCATTTTAGTTACACAGTAAAACAAAAACCGTAAAAAAAACTGTCAAACCAAAAACCACAAAATTACAGTAAAATATATTTATTCAAATAAAGTGCAAAAACAATAATTTTACAGAAATTTTAATTACAAATTTTAGATTATTTTACAATTTTCCTTGAATTTTCTTGAATTTCCTTGAATTAAGATATTTTACTTTATACATTTTTTGTTCGGCAGTCATTTTACCATTTTTTTATCATTATTATTATTTTATTTTTTATTATTTTTACAGTTTAAAGATTTTTCCCTCTTTGAATTAAAATATTTGACTTTAATTTTATGGTTTTTGTTATGGAAATTTAAAGAGGAACATTCCCTCTTGCATACATATATATCTTAATCACTGCAGCCAGTGATTTTACCTTTTTTTTTTTTACGAGATTTTTTTACAGTGTAATGTTAGTTAAAGCATCAGCTAGCATTAAGTAATGGGACCTTATTGTAATGTTTTAGCAAATAATCTAGTTGCAAAAATAATAATTGTTAAACAGGTTTCCCCAAAAACTCCCCCTTGCTGTTATTGGTCAAATAAAAACATAATCCCGCCCCCAAACTCATGCCATTGGTTGATCCCATGTTGCTATGTGATCTGTTGCTGACAGATCAATAGGTATGTCCTAATTCACATACTTTTCTAAGTATGCACTGTACTAAGCCATTTTGCATTATGTGATTGTGATATTGAGTTACTGAGGATTTCAAAAAGAAAAAGTGGTCGACATTTATAGATTCATTAGAACAGTACAGGAGTCAGACGTATTTGCTATTGCTGCTCGGGAGAGATAATGAGTTCTTGCTTTCACAAAAAAATTTGAAATGTGTGCTGCTTTCATTGGCCTATTGGAAACTGGCACTGGCAAGTTTTCTTTATGGGAGGTGTTGTAATGAATTTCCTGTGTGCTGCAGGCTTTATGCTAATACAACAGCTCTGTGTCCCAGGCGCTGGAAAATTTCAGGCATTGCCATGGTAAAGAAAGCGATATTGTCATATGCATGAAAGCACATTTCAATGTCAAACGCGGCTGAGCCTTTTCATGATTATTCTATTATTCTAGGGAAGATATGTTGTGTATCATTTTGCCTTAACAGTGTCGCCATCAAATCTCTGAGTATCTTCTGTTGTTTTTGTACACTTGTCAACCTTGCCTGAAATATTCGGTGCGGTTCGTATTTTTGTTGATTGCCAGGTCAAGAGATTTGGAAATGCCGGGGAACATATCTGCTGTTTATGTAAATATCACAAGGAGGATTTGTCAGAGAGCTGTGTCTTTGGAGACAAATGACAGACCTGTACTCAAACTTTATACAGTTATTATAGCATATTCTGTATCTCTAGTCTGATGTCTCAATTAATATGGAATTCCTCGGATATTCCTTGAAGAGTTTGCATTACATTTCATGAAAGTCTGAGTTTTGTTTGTCAGTTATTCTCCTTTATATCATGGTTACCTCGTGTATATGTGTTTATCTTTTTTTAATTCTTTAACGCTTCTGTGTGTAGAACACTAATTCAGCATCAAGCCGTCATTGCTATCACTCAATGAGTCACTCAATGCTCTTTTATAGATTCAAAACCATCACTTTAACAGTAGGGGATGTTTTTATTCTGTTCTTCATGCAAGGAAAAAAATAGTGTTTTCTGTTTTTGTTTTCTTTTTTCCTGTGGTGGACTATACATCTCTTTGACATCATAGAAATAAGTCAGTGATTTAGTAAAGTGATATGACAAATAACCAACACCTTAGAACATCTGGCAACCAATCAGAATCAGGCATTCTGCAGGGCAGTTGTACAGATGTTTTTTTTGTTGTTGTTTTTAAGATAAATGATGCAGTTTTCATGATAATTATGTAATCTGCTAGAAATGGTCATTATAGTTTGAAAACGTCTAGCTTGTTAGTTTGAAACCTCTTGAATTTTAATTGGTTGAAAAATCAAGACATCATTTTACAAAGGACTTGATAAAAGCCTCATTAAATTAGTTTTAATGAGCTGAAAATGTCTTCTGTTTTGCTTCTTTTCCAGAGCTGCCCACAGGCTGGGAGAAGATTGATGATCCAGTGTACGGGGTGTATTATGTTGAGTAAGTGACTCAATATTACCTTCAAATCATCTTTAATATATGACATCATCCTGAAACATGAAAGAAGCAACCACCATCTTTTTGATTGGGTCTGTTCTGTTTCGGCTGTACTTTGTTACTGTTACCATTTTGAAATCTTGTTCTCTCTCTTTCCCTCCCCTTCTGAGGGACCCTTGGGTTTGTAGCGCATAAATGTGAATGCATTCATATGTTTTGATGTTGTTTCAAAGCAATAGCTCAGAGGCAGGAAGCCTTCCGGTTTTTGTCTTTGGAGATGTTTACGTACATTTTGAGCAGTATTTGCCTAGTAAATTGCACAGGCCGTTTGGAAAGTGGCCTGGATCGCAGCTGGGTGCGCTCTGTATTTTTTGGTAAATGTGGTGATGGAGTTTTATTTTTGGCTTTTGATCGGTGTTTATTGAGCTTGTCTAGTCTGGTGGAGAGATTTTGCTTTTAAGCGCATTAGATGAGAGAGAATAGCACACTTTCCCCCCCCTCAGTTTTAAATGAATTCTAAATGAATGCAGAGGCTTTCAGCCATAGTTTAAGCCTCCGTTATTGCCTTTCCTCTGAATTAATTCACTTTATTTCTCGTCCGCTTACCTGCTCTCCTTATGCTCAACCTTTACATGCACTCTCATTCTATTTCCTGTTTCTCCCTCTGGTTCTGTTATTGACTGTGTCCTCTGCTCGCTCATCTTTATCACCTTTCTCTCTCTCTTTCTCACTCTCTCCCTTTTCTCCACCTCCCAGCCATGTTAACAGGAAGACGCAGTATGAAAACCCAATTCTGGAGGCTAAAAGGAAGAAGCAACTGGAGCAGTCTCAGCCCGCTGAAGGTGAGCGGTATATCCAAGGTTCGATTCAGGCCCAACATGCCGCCATTTCTTTCTTTTCTTATACGTTTCTGATTGTCCATGTTTGTCATTTAGAGTTTTGTTGCAGCTTTGGTTTCGGAATGGTGGGATTACAGTTAATCTTTTCATGGCTTAAGTTTTTAATTTATTTAATTTGGCTATTTCACTGATTCATTACTGCTGAAAACAGTGCTTAGGGTTTTTGTCATCAATGTTTAATTCTTGAAAGAAAACAAAAAGAGAAGTCTAACATCAAGTGGATACGGGTGATTTTTTTTTATTTGAGGACACAAGACTTTGTCTTGCATTTTAATGAATAAATGATAATGTTTTAGGCTAGTTTGTCTTTTTTTATTAATCCTGCTTATTCATTTTATTCCTAGTTAATAACAAGGAGAATCCATTATTAATGTCAACATGAAATGCCATTTGCGATCCATTTTTCTTCCTTAATGTTAATATTAAATATTAAAAAAGTAGCCTTTAAAGTCACAATTAGCTCATCAACTTCGTTTACTTTCTTAATAAAATAATAAACCCAATAATTCTGTCACCATTTCTGAAAAAAAGAAAATCGTCACTCGTGTTGATCCAGAAGAGAAAAATAATTTCCTATGTCACAACTATGCTAATAAACTGATTTTGATTCTGAAAGTCATACAAGTTTGGAACTTTACCTTTAAGAAAATGAGTTATGAGCTCATGTTAAAGGCTACTCAATGGTCTAGAAAGTTCTACTGAAATGCAGGTTGCCATGCTGGGACATGTCCTTGATCTTGTTCCCAGCCAACTCAGCTGAATATTGCTTTCTTGATTACCTAATAACTTCTCCCTCAAGTTCAAAAGTATCTCATATTCTGCCACTGCTTGTGATACAGTACTGACAATATGCAAGTTTTACACCTAGAGGAAGTTAGGACACCATGGGGGCTCTAAAGGTGTAAAGCTGGCAGCTGCACAGCCTCAGTATTAGTTTGAATAGACAGGAAATGCGACTGGCTTGAGAGACACACAAAAAAGGAAGTGCACCCTTCACTCTTTCAGAATGGATAGAGGAGCATTCGACAGGAGCACCGCTAGCGAGCTATGCTGCTAACCACCAAGAGACTTACAGAGAACCCGGCACCGCTCCTCCACTAGCATCCCAACTGGGGGCTAAACGTATGTGCTGCCTCCGTTTTTTGTTTGTAACAAACACATACACACCCGTGCGTGGCGTATTCCTCTCTGGACATTCACTATTCACTCACTCCTTTTCACTTTTTCCAAGTCTTCCTTCCCTCAGCTCTCTGTCTCTTC
Source organism: Sinocyclocheilus anshuiensis (assembly GCF_001515605.1). Classification (NCBI taxonomy): domain Eukaryota; kingdom Metazoa; phylum Chordata; class Actinopteri; order Cypriniformes; family Cyprinidae; genus Sinocyclocheilus; species Sinocyclocheilus anshuiensis. The sequence goes on along the minus strand of NW_015548296.1, from coordinate 2,440,048 downwards.
CGTCCCTGTGTTGTTTTATCGCTTGATGATAAGCTGCTTATTTAAAGATTTAGCAAACACTTTTTTTTTTAGTGGAAGATCATGCATTTTCCCTCACACCATTTGCCATTTCTCTCTGGTGTCTTCATGTGGGCACTCGTTCAATTTCTGTGGTGGCTTTCTATAATGTTAGATACAAAAGATGCATTATGGTCAAAGTCAAGGATGTGTTGAATTAGTGAAGAGAAATGCTGTCGTTTCAAAAGATTGTATCAGTAATGATTTGACGCTTGAAAATTCAGCCAAGGCTTATGCTCTAAAGAATATGAGTATGTTAGAAAAAAATTGACCTTGGACCAAAATTTATATATATATATATATATATATATATACATACAGTGGGTACGGAAAGTATTCAGACCCCCTTAAATTTTTCACTCTTTGTTATATTGCAGCCATTTGCTAAAATCATTTAAGTTAA
>NW_015548296.1:2429548-2439382 GCF_001515605.1 Sinocyclocheilus anshuiensis | reverse complement strand
TGGCTGCAATATAACAAAGAGTGAAAAATTTAAGGGGGTCTGAATACTTTCCGTACCCACTGTGTATATATATATATATATATATATATAAACATACGCACACACACATTTAAGATTATATACAAGGGCCTTATAATAGGTCCATATAGAAATACTGGGATTCAAAATCAAATTTAAACCTTTAAAAATATTATGCATTATTTCTGTTCTAAGGCGTTCTGAAATTAATATTTTTTTCACTCAAATTTGGTATGGTCACAATATAATCTGTAATGAACAATTGGTATTAAATTAGAAAATAGAAATATACAAATTTTTCACTAGTGGTCTCAGACTTTTGGACCCCATTGTATATTCATTTTGTGTATATGTGTGCATTTAGATTTTATTCCGTTACGGACAGCTCTGTTTCTCTGTCTGTCACGTTTTCCCTCTTGCATACATATATATCTTAATCATGTCCAGTCATTTGCATTCAGTGTACAGTGCGTCTCTCTCCTTAGGGTATCTTTGCAGTTTTCTCTGATTCTTCTGTCATAACAGACCATGATGAACAGATCATACGTCATCTATCTAGCCAATCACATTCTTCTACTGTGTTCGCTCCTCCATTCTCTCCTCTCATTCTAACATGTATCTTGTACTAACAGCAATTTTGCTCTGATCTAGGACTGATTGCCAGCTGGTGCATCTACTAACATTCATTTTGCCGTTTTGCTGTACAACTACAATAACGCAAAACAGTTATTTCACAAAATTATTCTCAGGAAGGTTCAATTTGGATGTTGACATGACATTAAAGTTATAGATTAAAGTTAGACAGATTGATAGTTATGTAATAGATAGATAGATAAGATGGATAGATAGATAGATAGATAGATAGATAAGTTAGTAGTTAGACAGTTTACAGACAGATAGTCAAATAGTTAGTAGTTATCAGTCAGACATTTACAGGCAGACAAATAGACAGTCAGTTAGTTGGTATATGGGTAGACAGACAGACAGTCAGACAAGCAGACATAAACAAAATATGCTGCTTTTGTCAGGGCAATTTAATTACACTGTGGTCGGTAAAGTTAACTTTGTTGTACAGCTTTTGAAACTCAAAATGTTCTTAAGATTTGCTGTGTTGTAATACACAGAGGTATCCATAACCATCTCATATAGAGGGGCCAACAGATTTACTTTCACATATTCCCATAGCTCACAAATGGTGCAATGCTTTTCTTACTGCAGGAGGGAAGCCATTTTTCACAAGGAACCCTGCAGAACTGAAGGGGACATTCATTAACACCAAGCTGAAGAAGAGTAGGCGTGGGTTTGGCTTCACCGTGGTAGGAGGAGACGAACCAGACGAGTTCCTGCAGATTAAGAGTCTGGTGCTTGATGGACCAGCCGCTCTGGATGGAAAGATGGAAACAGGTACAACTGAAAACAGGGGTCTCATAACACATCTTTGAGTAGTCTTTGTTCTTGGGCCAACACCTGTTTTGTTTTGTTCCCACAGGTGACGTTATCGTGAGTGTGAACGACACTTGCGTGTTGGGTTACACACATGCCCAGGTTGTGAAGATATTCCAGTCCATCCCTATCGGCTCTATGGTCGACCTTGAACTTTGCCGTGGCTACCCCTTACCCTTTGACCCTGATGACCCCAACACCAGCCTGGTGACTTCTGTGGCCATTCTGGACAAGGAGCCCATCATCGTCAATGGAAAAGAAAGCTACGACTCGCCATCAAGCCACGGGAGTGAAACTACAGGTGGCGGCGGTAGTTTGAATGGCTCCAGCGACCCACCTCGCCCCCACAGCCCTTCAGCAGAGGTGGCTTCCAATGGCTCCCACGGTTATCCCAGCGATGTGGTCACACTGGCGTCTTCGATTGCAACCCAGCCCGAGCTCATTACTGTCCACATGGAGAAGGGTGACAAAGGATTTGGCTTCACAATAGCAGACAGCCCGTCTGGGGGAGGCCAGCGAGTGAAGCAGATAGTGGATTACCCACGATGCAGAGGCCTGAGGGAGGGAGACATCATCATGGAGGTTAACAAGAGGAACGTGCAGAACCTGACGCACAATCAGGTGGTTGATCTGCTCAGCAAGTGCCCCAAAGGCAGTGAGGTGACCATGCTGGTACAAAGAGGTGAGCTCGCAAGGAAATTATGATTTTAAATGTTATAAAAAAGCCAGAAAAGAATGCTTCCACAACAGGTACTTGCAAGTGAAAAACTCTCTAAGCTCTGTTAGTCAAAGTTTACAGGGTTTATGGCATCATTAGACTGCACAGATATAACATTTCTGACAGATGGCATTAAGCAATAATTATTTTTATATTATGGCTGATAACCGATAAGTAGTCAATATTAAAATTCAGTACTATTTTGTCTAAATAGATTGTGGGGTCGAGAAGATTTTTGCAAAATATTATTCTCTTATGTTCACCAAGGATGCATGTATTTGATCAAAAATACAGTAAAAAGAGTAATATTGTGAATAATATTACTGTTTAAAATAACTGTTTTCTGTTTTAATATATAAAAAAATGTATACAATTTGGTTTATTCCTGTGATGGCAATGCTGAATTTTCAGCAACCATTACTTCAGTCTTCAGTGTCACATGATCCTTCAGAAATCATTCTAACATGCTGATTTGATGCTTAAGAAACATTTCTCATTATTATCAATGTTGAAAACAGATTCAGAAGAACAGCATTTAAAAAAAAAAAAAAAGAAATCTTTTGTAACATCGTAGATGTCTTTACTGTCAGGTTTGATCAATGCATCTTCGCTGATTAAAAGTATTAAATACTTAAAAAACATTTTTTACTAACCCCAAACATTTGAACATTAGTGTATGTTATGCATCCCTATCAAACAAATCTCAAATCTCCCTGTTTTAGATTGTCCCACTTCTAAACGTCACATAAAATAACAATCTCTGGTTGGCCGCTGTTTCCTGTTTAAGTGGAAGCTTTTTGATTACATGTTTCTGCTTTTACAAATATAGTAAGCTTGCTTTCTCACTTTTTCTGACTCTGCTGTTGTTTTCTTGTGCATGGGAATGTGAACAGGGTCCTGCAATGTGGACCTGACTTTATGCAGATTTTTAAAAGTCTTGCTACTCGAGCGTAGAGAAGGAAGTATACGTAAAATAAACCACAAACAAGGAAGAATGAGTTCCTGAATGATAGCTCATGCACTGCAGATGAAGAGAGAATGACAGGAAAGTGTCCAGACAGAGACAGTCTCAGGTGAGAGGTCTGTGCCGATCATGAATATGAAGTCTGTGACTTCTTTTCCCTTGAGGCCTGCCAAAATCAGCTGTCTGTTAACCCTCATCTGATACCTCCACACAGCTTTCTCTCTTTGTCTTGAATTTTGGGGGAGGAAGCTGAGATGGAAATGTCATGTTTACCTGCTATTGGTGGAAATCCTCTGCCTTACAGATGGCAAAAGAGAGTGAAAGAAACCAAGAGACAGACTAAGCAGAAAGGAGAGACGTGTGTGTGTGTGTGTGTGTGTGTGTGTGTGTGTGTGTGTAAGTAAAATGAGAGAAAACACTGAATACCAGCATCTGACTTTTAAAGAAATGTTACTTCTCATAGAAAGTTGCAGTTTGAGAGAATTACCCCAAGAGTTTTGCGCACACAAATCCCCTGGTCTTTCAGAACTTTAAAATCCTGTTTTCCCTGTTCTCAGAGCATTCAGTCAGAGCCTGGCACTCGGATTATTAAGTTGATGAATTGAAAGCGCTTTTATCTGTCTTGTGTAAGTGCTTTTAACAGGGCCAGGAAATTGCCGCATGACAATTGCAAGGCCAGAGCCTGTTGTATTAAAACATCCCCATTTGTCATTTGGGACAGTTACCAGCATGTAAACAAAAGTGTGTGCAGTGCTTATATCTTTTATGGCTCATCAATAGAGCTGCCGCCTTGCGATTTCGGTAAAGCCAAATTGTCCTCCAGGATTTGACGGCCTACTGAACTGACGTCACATAACTTGTAGTGTAATTTATGAATTACACAGAATAAGATAGCAGGACAGAAATGGTCTGTTTTATATCTATGTGTCTTACACTATTCCAATTATTTTTAAAAGTATAACTAGAGATATTTTTTTTCTGCTGTAGTTCAGATTTAAACATAGAAAATAATAATAAAATAAAAGTAATATATATTACAATTATGTATATATATTTTTTTTATAATAAAAAGCTGCAAAAAGTCAGAGAGAGGGTGGGTAATGATAATTTAATACTAAACCATGACTGTTTTGGTGCAAAATACCTTTACTAACATATATATATATGTGGGCCTCAGGGTAAAAAGATAAAAACATTTATGTTAAAACCTCTTTAATTGTCATTGAAGTAATCCAAGTTCACACCAGAGATGTTCTCTAATGTCTCTAAAATGTGTATGGGATGTTTTAAGTATTCTCTGTGCTCACATCTTAACTTTAATTGCTGGCCTTGATGTCATGCAGCAAATCCCACCACACAGAAATAAGCAGACACACACACACACACACACACACACACACCATTCCTTTTCATCAACAGTCACCCATTGCTGGCCTACCAATTAGAGTAGAGTCCGAAGAAAAAGCTAATGGGTAGAAACACGATTTATGTCTCTTCATTCCTTTAAACACATATATTCACACATATACACACAAATACTGAAACTTTTGAAACTGCAGCATGTTTGACCTATTAAAACACATTTCTCATTGTAGGAAATGCACTGTGGCGCTGCTGGTTCTCTGGATAATTGACTCGTATATAAATCTAGATCCTATAGATGGTTTGGCTTCACTTGATCTTCATTTTAGCTTGTGTCCGTTTTTGTGTCTCTGGTCCAGCAGGTTTGGTTGGTGGTCTTAAAGCTTTATTACTGGTACATCATTGTTTGAACATTTTACTTGCACATTAAGTTTGCACATTAAAAAAAACTTGAATTAATTTGATTCATTTTTAAATAATTTGATGATAATTTACCACAAAAAATATGTATAAGGATATAAATATAAAAAAATGATAATTATGAGGTTATTTTGAGGCTCATTTTTAAAGTACTTTAAAGCAGAAATGTGAAGCTTGTAATTTTATAAAAGCACTTACATTAATGCCTCTGTTAAAACTAACCCTAACTCTAAACTATTTAAATCGTAATTTTAGTCATTTAGTACCCAGAAAACTGAACTGAACACAGAAAATATTCCTTCAAAAACCAAACATTAATTATGATCCTATGTGATGCTTGACAGAGCATAAAACCAAACCTGTGGTTTCCAACGTTGAGCTGCCATCGTTGACTTTTTTTCTCCCATGAGGCTTGACCACTGTCAGTTTTTTCCTCTAGACATTTCTCAGCTGTTCAGGTCGAAATGTCACGCTTGCAAATGCTCAGTATAAAGGAAATGTATGCATCTGTTATGCCCGGGGAAATCAGTTCAACACAATGTGTGTTTGCGAGCTGAATGCATTATGGCTTCGAGTCAGTGGCCCAAAGGTCCATTCTGTCTCCCTGAAGTGTGTATGTTTATGTATTTTTGTCAGGGTGGAATCGCTAGTGCTGCGACATGTAGAAGGCCATTTCTAGCCTCATTGCAATTCCTCCTGCTGGTGTTTATCAGAATCTGCCACTTTGAGAAAGAGAGTAAGGGATGCTTTGGCTATGGATCGTGTGATGAAATGAAAAGGTGCATACTACTATCTGATCCTCTCCATTTATGAGTCGTCAATCAGCAATGACAGCACACATCTCGATTTCCCCAGCAAATATGAAACCGGCTTCTACTCAGGCATCGGCTAGTCTGGTCTCATTAGCTGCTACTCCAAGCATCCAAATAAGTGTGTTAAGGCTTATTCCCACCAAGAGGGAAATGAAAACACAAAACAAATCGTAAAACGTTAAACTATTCGCTCCAAGAGTGAAACACACATTTGTCGGGCTGTTGTTCTCACTGACTGTCATTAAGATGACGGGGAATGCTAACGAATAACTTTTTGCAGACATTGTAGACTTCTTTGGGAGAAATAGCTTTTGTCTTGTCGAGTTTATGTCATTGTACATAGTTTTTTTTTTTTTTTTTGTGGCAATAGGTTCACAAAAATTCTAATTTAAGTCTCTAAATTCAAAGATTTTAAGTCACTGCAAATATTCCCAGTGAAAATGTATACATTTTCAAGTTGTTTTCCTCTTAATCACTCAATTCATAGTAGAATTGCCAGAAAGCATTTCTTGTTTCTGTCATTATCATAAAGTGAAGCTCATCAGCATAATGATAACTTTATTGACATCCAAACCAACGGATGATAATGTTCTGTTTATTAAATACGCAGTCTGAGGTTATGTCGTTTACCACTTTAAATGCTTCTTCTTATTAAAGATGGGAGAATTCTGATTGGCTGTCAATGTTTTTATCATTCATCATCATCAAAAAAATAAGGTTTGAAAAAGTGATTCTGACGATGTTGTTTATTCATGTGGTTATTGTTGTGTGGTGTGGATGTTCCTATTGTCAAAGAATTAGAAAGATTATCAAACATTAGTAGTATCATAACACTTATTGTTCTTGGTGTGAACGGCACTTAAACCAGCAGGGAAATTAATCTAAGCTGGTCTTTTAAGGATGAAACAACATTGCTGTCTAGTTTTTCATTTCTGGCTGGACAAATACAGCTTGGGGAAGATAAACAACCATGATTAGTGATGTGTACGAAAGTACCTTTATTTAATGTTTGGAAGGAAGCATTCAAGCTAGGTTTTTTTTTGCACTTTTTGCATTAATTTGTGCTGAATTGTCCAGCAGCAAAAATAAATGGAGTTGCAGACAAATACTCAGTGGTCCAAAAGAAGTGGTGGCCTGGCTCTGTATTAAATCAAGAGGTTTTAGGTGAAAAATCAGTTTTTAGATAATGGTTGTGAGGTGCGTCTTCTCCCTGACTGCTCACCCTTTGGCTTGCTGAAGGGGTGAAGCATAGAACCCACCAATCACACGATTTCACACCTTGTTTCCATGACGATGCTCTGCTGCACTTTGCAGTGGGGTTTCCTGTTAAAATGATAAAGCGGAGGGGTCTGTCTCTCACACAACATGCAGGCGCATCACATTCTGGAACAAATGCCAGCAGGCAGTGAGGACAGACAGAGACAGACAGGTGTTTTCAAGTCCACTCTGCATCTTATTCTTTCATTACGTGTTACCCTTGAATGATTTTGATTGACATGTTTGTGTGGACCTACTGAATCCACACAAGCAATGGAGGGAAAGTAGTGCAATAGCCATCAGAGTTGAATCTCTGTCTGTGTGTGTGTGTGTGTGTGTGTGTGTGTGTGTGCGCGCACAGGGCCATTTTAACATCACCTCATGCCCTGCCACCTCCAATTGCAGGCCATGTCAGTTTAAGACTATTCTAATGCAATAAGCTGTGTTATACATAGTGAGCAGGGAGTTGTATTCTAAGGCCATTTTGTAACTGTCAGGAGAACAATTTAAAATGCTCTACATTGCCTGCAATTACACAATTGCATGGGAGACAATTGAATTCAAATTATTGTTTAGTATTGAGTGAATTATATTTATAATCAAAATTTCTCTTTGTCCACCATCTTACATTAAAATATTTTTTACTGAAACTTTACAGTATTGAATGAAGTGTATTTAGAATTTACATTCCGCTCCATTCATATGCCATCTTGGATTTATCACAAAACTTGTCAAAGTTCATTATTGGGTAAAATAATTAATTTAAATTAAGGGCCATTCACACCGAGGCATGATAACTGCCTATGAAGTTTTTAAAATCGTTCCAATTCTATGAAAATTGTTTCGTTGGAATAGCTTTCAGAACAGTTTTTTTTTTTCCCAACTGATGAATGATAAAAACATTGACAGCCGATCGGAATCCAAACAACTTCTAAGAGCTGGAGAATTTAAAGAAGTAGGTGACATTACTGCAATGCACATTTATAAGTAGAACATTTTCATTGGTGGTGTGGATGTAATATAGTTACCATTATAATTATGTGTATAGTTATCATTCTTGATGTGAACAGGGCTTTGCACTGAACAGTTGTTTGATATTTTTCAGTTCTGAAGTAAGTGTATTTATGATCAGCATCTCTTGTTCTTCGTCCACCATCTTGGATTTATTACACAACTTATCAAAATACATGATTGTGCTAAATAATACATTTTAATTATACTGCACTATTTTTTTTTTTACTTTTCAGTATTAAATGAAGTATCTCCTGCTTTGTCCACCAAGTTGGTTCATAGAGGTCATAGAAATGCATTGCCTTTTTCATTAATGTGATGTTGCCCTTTGGCTAAAATTAGTTATCTCAGAAGCCAGTTGCCTACCTGTTGTAACAAGCTTCACTTAGGGAGTGTTTGCGATGCCCTAGAATGCTGCCTTTATAGGGATCTGACAAGTTTTTGGAACTGCACAATAGTCTTGCATTAAAAATGGTTTTGTGTCTGCTATCATACCAGAGGCTCACATGCTGTTGCGGCGGCTCCTGGGAGACTGTCTTTCATTCCTCTGCGTGTCAGACTGGATCACTGACAGATGGTCTTGCCCATCAGAATCTGTTCCTATCAGCCTGGCCGAGGAGGGGGTGTCCAGTACAAACCCTGCACTCTGCAACCCATGCATGTGCACATGCAGTGCATCATAATCTTCTCCTGCTAAACCTTCTTATTAGCCTCCTCTGTGCCTGACGTGGTTCATGCTGACCTGTCACCAGTGTTCCTGCTGAAATCTAATGGCATGTTCAACACAGTTATGGAGGGAGCTCTTGGTTTCTCACACCAACAGTATTGATAATTTGAGTTAAGGCGTGAGCTGAATCATTTTACTTCATTTTCAAAATATATGAAAATTGTGCAGAACTGAAATATAACCAGTGTCAGTCGTCATTTCTCGGCTGTTCTGCCCAAGCCTCTGAATAAATAATGAACTGGTTGAGCTCAGATGGTATCAGTTCTTCACTAAGGAAGGAGGAGCGGAAATGGCAGGGGTCTTGAAACTACCTCAAATTGCATGACTATAGAATTTGAAACAGGTCCAAGAGTTAAGAAGCAATCACAATAAGAGTCATCCACTTTTAATGCATTGGTCACTTTGTTTGCTTTTCATTCAGCAAGCAGCACTGCTTTATGGGATTCAGATAAAGCCATTATGTGCCCAGTAAAGTGAAATGGATTGATTGATTACAAGGTATTAGGCAGCATCTCTCCTCTATAAGCAACAACCTCCAGACACTCACTGGGTTATAAAATCAGACCCGCACAGACCCACTCTTAAACTCTTTTTTTTAATGCTTTCTTGTTGCTGCGCAACTGTGAAATTGTATTTCTGAGCAGGGAAAATATTACTGAAATTACACTTGAGGTCATAGGTAGGGCTGGGCGATATAGCTAAAAAAATTAGCAACGATATAATGTTTCATATCGTTCGGTATCGATAATTATTGACATTTTTTATAAACTTTTTTAAAACAAAGAGCAATAGAACAAAATTTTAATTCAACCACTGTATTTTTAATGTACCCAATTTAAGACAAACAACACATTTTTTTTGTTTTAACAGTCAAACACAAAATAACATTTAAACAAATATTTCATTTCTTATATTTTATATGCAGATTAAATAGCCACAAGAGGGTGCAATGAGCAAAATAATGCAGCGCATTAAATTGTTTACATAATGCAATTAAAATAACAGTCTATAAAAAAGTGCACAACATCTAAATTAACATATATAAATCAAATATAATTTTGTAAATTGCATAAACAATTATGAACAAAACAGCATCATGTAT
>NW_015548296.1:2408692-2429347 GCF_001515605.1 Sinocyclocheilus anshuiensis | reverse complement strand
GCCCCTTTAAGGAAACTTTTGTCTTGTCTCCCGAGGCCACAGGAGGGCGCAATGAGCAAAATAATGCAGCGCATTGAATTGTTTATTCAATGCAATTAAATAACAACTGTCTATAAAGATTGTGCATAAAGTCTAAATTAACATATATAAATCAAATATATTTTCGTAAATTGCATAAACAATTATGAACAAAACAGCATCATGTATTTATGCATTGCTTAATCCAAAGAGCCGAAGCGCCATTCACACAGATTGCATTTAAAAACATAAGAGACGCAGAGAAATGGAATAAACCTTCACAATTTCGCGACGTTTTCTAAAAGTTTAAACTTTTTTAACTTTGCATGGCTACATCTCTTGTGTGAGACGTGAGTGCAGCAGTCATATGCGCTGAATATGCGCTCTGTGTGAATGGCTTGGTTTCGGTTTTAACCTAATTAAGATCTTCTCCACATTGAGCTACTATATTTCTCTTAATATTTTGCAACAACGTCACTTACAGTACATCACGTTTGTGCGTCAGTCAAATGCGCTGAATATGCGCTCTGTGTGAATGGCTTGGTTTCGGTTTTAACCTAATTAAGATCTTCTCCACATTGAGCTACTATATTTCTCTTAATATTTTGCAACAACGTCACTTACAGTACATCATTATCACCGCATCTCGTGCGCCACTGACAAGGCTCCCGGACGCACACATAACATTCGATTGCACCGTTTTTGCATTCAAATGCAAATGCTAATTTTTTTTATTTTAAATTCGACTAATATTCATTCTTTATTCACAATCTCCTCATCACAGTCAGGCACAGCACTCATTTCAGCATGTGTTTGTAGGCTGTCTGCGTCACTCATAGCACGTGCCTATATCGTGCGCTATATCGAACATTTTTTCTATCATTATCGATGAAGGTGTACTGTCGATACATACCGATACCGTTTTATCGCCCAGGCCTAGTCATAGGAATCATCAACGTTTAGTTGAATGCATCAATATTACAAATTGAATTCGATTTAGAGAACGTATTTAATGATAGTTAAAAAAAGTATGAATTATTCCTGGCCTACATATAATCTGTGCTATTTTTTAAATTACAGTTTCATAAATTTCTCAAAGACAATTAAAGGAATAGTTCACCCAAACATGAAAATTTGCCAAAAATTTACTCACCCTCAGGCCATCCAAGATGTAGATGAGTTTGTTTCTTCATCAGAACAGATTTGGAGAAGTGTGTCATTATATCACTTGCTCACTAATGGATCCTCTGCAGTGAATGGGTGCCGTCAGAATGAGAGTCCAAACAGCTGATAAAAACATCACAATAATCCACATCTATTACTTTAATATTATAAAATCAATTATTTAAATTAGTTGTATTAGATATAACTTAAATTTTTAAAAATTAATTCAATTAAAATTACACAAAAATAAATAAAAAGTATATGACAATGACGTTACTTTAAGACCAGAGGTCAAATGATTGTGACGTTTTCAGAAAAGCTGCACTACTGTACCAAACAAAACGTTTTGGTGCGAGATTTGAAGTGAATACATAAAGAAGAGAAAAATGAAGAGAGTGTGTTTGCAAAAAGGGTGTGTAGAGATGCTGCAGAAACTTTTAACAATTAATGGACTGTAGTGGAGACGGCATAGAGAGGAAAGGGAGGGTCGAGAGGAGGGAGGCAGCAGACTGCAGAGGATGAGCGTGTTTGTTTTGGGGATAATGAGTCAGGTTGGAGGCAGGGCTTGATGGAGCAGGTCAATTTGCGACAGAAAGGACGATGGAATATTGAATACCTGGAGATGTATCGGAATGAAAAGCAGAAGCACTTTGCAAGAGAGAGCGATGTGTGCAGGACAGGCTGGACGCAAGTGCGCATGTGTGTTACCGTGGGCGTGCTCACACGCAGACGACTTGCTCTCAAGGGAACAGCTTCACAAAAAGCAGCATTTTTTCCAGGCCAGACTGGAATCAGAGGACCGATCACATACACGCGCGCATGGGATCTTACAGCACCATGCAGTGAAACACACACCCAGCTGGGAAATCACAAGCAGACTTGTGTTTGGCGTGATCACACTAATGAATCTTGCTGTAGTGGAAACGATGCGAGACATCCGTTTTTTTAAATCAATTTCCTACTTTTTTCTGCTATAAATGACGTGCACATCTATTTATGCATGAATGCATAATTTATGCATGGCCTGTCAGATGCAACCTTTCTGATGGAGGCGTGGGAGGGGGCGATGGCACATCGGCGCATGTAGAAGTGGGAGGGAAACGGTGTTTGGAGGAGGGAGTACGATGGTAAAGTGAGCGAGAGAACGCTCGCGTCGGGGAGAGAGAAACAGAGAAGGAGCAAACACATGAGGAAGGAGTGAGGGTGATGCACATCGAAACAAGGAGGGGGAGGGCAAAAAAGAAGAAGGAGAGAGAGAGGGAGAGAAAAAAGAGACGCTCAAAAGACAGGAGAATCAAGGACTGGCTCTAGATGCAGGATCCTACGGCAACAACATCGCGAGGGGCAGGGACGCTGGAAGATGGTTTCAGTAAGAGGGGAACTGACCGTTGCCTATAATTTAATGTTCAGTATCTTGGACTCCTTCTCCATGGGTAATAGCTTAGCACCTGTCTGGGCATAAGCTCCTCTGTTTCTCTTCCTGTGTCTCGTTCGTTCGTTCTCTCTATCTGTCGCTCTCCTCTTTTTCTGTCTTCATCTCTCGCGTAGTGTCTGGTAGGTTTAAAGGGATCGTTCTCCCTGAAAGTAGATCTCTGGCTTCATGTACTCAGCAAACCTTGCGTAGAATGTAAAAGGAAATATTTCGTACAATGTCTCAGCTGCTTTTTTCCTTATGGTGGAAGCGAATGGTGACCAAGATTGTTGCTCAGTCGATTTTTATTATATGGAAACGGGCAGCTAGGACATTCTGTTGAATACCTCCTTTTATGTTTTACGTAAGCAAGACGTAAGCGTTTCGGTTTGGTCAAACTGTCCCTTTAAGTCTATAGGGTCTGCTTAGCATTTAATCAGGGTAATGGGGGTCAGTCTTCTGGTCCGTGCTGCCCTCGGAGTAAAGGAACGAGAGAAGAAACGGAAAGAGAGAGGGGGCTGCCGCCGCACCACGCGCCCTGATTGGAGTCATCCATCTGTCTTGGGATTGCTTTCAGATTTGTGCCTGTGGGGAAGGTGAAATCTTTGTGTGCACACAATTAATATTTCTGTCTCTTTTGCTCTCTGTAGGGGTGGCACCTGCGAAGAAGAGCCCCAAACTGGTGAGTACAGGTGTTTTATTCTCATTCTCCCCTCACTTTCACCCCTGGGAGGAGGGCTGGTTTCATTGGTCACATGGGCGTCCTGTAATAGCCCTCTAATGATTTACCAAAGACAACAAAACCAGCAGGATTCCATCCATTGAGCTTCAGGGACAGAATAGCATTAAAGTGTTTTTATTTTTAATCGTTTGTGTTTCACCAGCCTGTTGATGATAGATGTTGGATTTCAGCTCTCAGTGAGTCTGTGGATAGTAGAAACAATAATCAGCATTCTTCTGGTAAAATGGCAGCCTTGCGTTTTTCTACTTTGTTGAAATGGAGTCTATGCTTGCTTGTATGACTCCTCAATGCCAGACGAGCGTCTCTTAAGTCTCAAATGGCCTCTGTTTTATTTGGATGGATTTATTAGCTACTTATTGAATTGTGGTTTTATTTTTATTGCTGGATTTCTTCTTTATTTCCTTTCTGGATGTCTGCTGTAATGCACAGATTCGTAGGTTGTGCTGGGCTGCAAAAGGATGCAGAGGTGTGTGCGTGGGTTTAAAAAGAACTTCAGATGACTTTGTAGAAGAGGGAACCATATAAATGTCATAACCCGACCCAACTAGTGGCATTATATAATTAAATTATGATGTATTACTTGTAATAAATATTAAAACAGGAATTTAAATTCATTTATATAATAATTGTAAAAACAGGAGTGGTTTTATTGAAGTGTAATTTTTACAAATTAAATTGTCAGAACAATTTTGGTTGTTAATTTTTTTAATGGCAGCATTATTCAAGCTGCAAGTTTGAGCAAAACTTTATTTTTTCCAGCTTTATTTGAGAGTGAGCATCTTGGAACATCTGACCATCTGTACAAAGGAATCACATGATCAGTTACTCTACTTTGCTTATTTGATTAGTGACATAGAAATAGTCTGAAATATTTCTTAATCATTTTAATGTTGCTTTGTTTAAAATGTAGGTTTTGAATTTCAGATTTTCAGACTTTATATATATATGTGTATATATATATATATACTGTGTATATATATATATATATATATATATATATATGTATGTATGTATGTATGTATGTATATTATATTATATTATGATGTCAGTTCTAGTATTAATATATTGTATTTGTTATATTAGGATTAACCATACATATTTGTGACCCTGGAGCACAAAACCAGTCTTAAGTCACCGGGTATATTTGTAGCATTAGCCAAAAATACATTGTATGGGTCAAAATTATTGATTTTTCTTTTATGCCAAAAATCAATAGGATATTAAGTAAAGATCATGTTCCATGAAGATATTTTGTAAATTTCCTACTGTAAAAATATATTAAAACTTAATTTTTGATTAGTAATATGCATTGCTAAGAACTTCATTTGGACAACTTTAAAGGTGATTTTGCACCCTCCAGATTCCAGATTTTCAAATAGTTGTATCTCGGCCAAATATTGTCCTATCCTAACAAACCATACATCCATGGAAAGCTTATTTATTCAGAAATTGAATTGGTCCAATAATTGACCCTTATGACTGGTTTTGTGGTCCAGGGTCACATTTTATGAAACAAGCTTACAAAATGTGATAACTAAAGCTGAAATAATGAGTTGAATTGCTTAGAGGGTATTGGTTGAGAAGGTGAGGCTGAATGATAGTTGAGTCAGAATATTAAAATAGCAATTGAATGTGCCAATATAATTCCTGACTTGAATTAATCCTGACGGAGAGGTAAGGAGAGTTGTGCGTCATTCTGTCCTTCGACTCATTCATTCATGTTTCTTTTTTTCCCTTGCCTGCTTCACATTTATTCAATTCCTGCAGTCCATCTTAAAGGCACTTTGGAGGTTGTGGTGTTTTTTTTCTTTTCTATTCACGATTCCTCTCTTTTTTTCCCCACCACAGCAACAGTTGGAGCGCAAGGACAGTCAGGGCAGCTCCCAGCACAGCGTGTCCAGTCAGCGCAGCATCCACACTGACTCCCCCCTCCACGCCTCCCAGGCCCTGCTCAACGAGTCGGTCGCACCACCTCCCCCCTCCCAGCCCCTGCCAAGCCTGCCCCAGGACCCTCCAGTAGACGGAACTCTCCAGAAGAAACCAGATCCCTTTAAAATCTGGGCCCAGTCCAGGAGCATGTATGAAAGTAGGCGTAAGTAATATGGGATTCCGGTGGCGGGTGCACTGGCAGCGGATCACTGGCTCTCTCCTTTATATTTGATTGGTAATGGGATATCAGGTTTGGTTGGTTGGGAACAGGCTGGATTCCTTGTATGATTATTCTGCTTTGCCTTTTAGCTGAATATTAACATTTTGGGGTCTTAAAAATGTTTTTGTTGGATAAAAAAAAAGATCTAACATTGGTGTAAAAAGATTATTGCCAATCACTAATTTTAAGGCAAGACTCTACAGGCAACTTTGAGATATTGGACAATTTGGCTTTTGATAACATGTTTTTTCAGGCTGGTGGAAAGAAAAAATGCATAATACACTTTTAAGTGTTTATTTTATTGCACTTTATCTGTTCTTTATCTATTTGCATCTGTAGAGTTCAATTTCAATGCATGCTTTCAGTATTCTGCACTTCAGTTGCACTTACATACACCAAACTTTACAGTATCTAATTTTCTGAAGGTTTTTAAGTAGAGTTTGTAGAACATTTGGCTGTAATATGTCAACAAAATGAAACAAGAATTTTGAACCTGGCTTTATCCAGATAATGCATCCTTTGCATATTTAAGCAGAAAAATTGTAATACAATGGAAAAATGCAATTCTTAATGTAATCAATCAACTTGGGAAGTATGGTGATTAAAATCTTTAGCTGGAGTTTTATTATTTTAAATTTAGCGGAGTTAAATTCAGCTGGGTGTCTTGCTTTAATAGTGAATCTATACATAAACCAAATTAACATTTTCAACCACTCACGGCTACTCAATCCTCTATATTAATTAGCAGATGTTAAGTAATTTGTATTTCAAATTTGGTGACACCGCCATGCAGTCCATTAACATCAAACGTCCTTTTGAGTATGGCTGTAGTCTTTCAGTATTCAAATAGCTAATGTAAACCATTAGTCGTCAGTTAGGATCTGCTATATCTGTTGTGATCAGAGAGCTGTGTTCAGATGAGCCCGTCATCTGTACTTCCAAAGCCATTCATTAGCCTTTCCCATTCCTTCTTTCCTTCACTTTGCTTTCGCCTACTCACTCACCGCCAGTGAGAATCCAACGTGAACGGCGAGGCACTTCTGACCAATTACACTCCTCCCTGCCATCAGTGCATTCACACGCTCCAGGGCGCTCTAGAACACATCTTTTGACAAATGTGCATATAATTGGTAGTGGTGGGAGCCAGTGAATCCAATACTACTTTCATGTGTGCCAGAGCAGGGGGGCTAATTAACAGGAATATCCTTCAGAAGATGTTAAGAGGCTGTGGAATGGAGTGCTCCATTGTTTGGGTTGGAAAATCTTGCCAACTTGGAGTGTCGTCATTGTTTCTGCTTTTGTTAGTGTCTCTCATTAGCAAGTCCTTTAAGAAAGAAGATGTTGGGACTTGGGATAGCAAAGAATTGAACAGTTCCACCTCTTAAATATTCCGCTCCTTTAAATGATTCCATTAACAGTTCTTTTAAGTACTTTTCCTTTTTGGGAAAAAATTAAGTTCCAAAGATAATTTAATAAAAAATTTTTACAAACGTTTTTTTTTATTCACTGAAAAGAACAGTCTCTTTAAAGACTGTCATTTGTTCAGGAATTAGACTACACTGATTGTATTATATTTTTGATTCACTAAAAAAAGACAAACTTATTGAAGTAATTCATTATTCATTGTTAGACTGTATGTTTTTGATTCACTAAACAAGAACCAAATCAGTAGAGTCATTTGATTGAGATTTCCACTAGTTCTGGTGTATGTTTCTGAATCACTTAAAAGAACCAGCTCATGGTAGTCAGTTCCAAAATCAGACTACACTGTTGCAGTCCTTGAACGGTTTGAAAGGTAAATCGTTGCCATTTGATTGACATTTTTTGATTGAACAGCTTGAGAACATTCAGTTCAATAAGTGTGAGCAGTGAGCAGCTGCATTGAGAGGCTTTAACGCAAATGAATCTAAGTTGAAGTTCTGTCTTTGCCATAATGCACAATTTGCAGAGTCTGCCACAACCGTCCTTGCTGCTTAATGGAGATCGAACAGTATGGGAAAATTGCCCATGCAGCAGCCATTTCGTATGGCTCTGGAGCCATTCTACTTCCTGTCTCTGTTACAGTAAATTGCTGTGCATCTGGTTAGACTGCAGACGGAGGTCCTTGTATCTGCCATCTGCTCCACACGTCCAGCTGCATTGCAATAGCTTTGCAGTAGATTCACAAACGCAGAGCATTTGTTGTTAGCCTACGCAAACCGAAGCCCATTCTTAAAAGTAGGCTTGTTTAAAAAAGATCTCCGGGAAACCTGCGTCAGAAATTTCCGGCCAGAGCAACAGTTTCCAGCTGTCTCTTACTTAACAGGCATAAATGTCCCCGACAGAACATCATGTGATGCATTGGAGAGCTACAGGGTCAATAATGTAAAACCTGACAGATTGCTGATGTCTGCAGGGCTTCAAGTCTAAAAGAGGGGGAAGCTCTGCTGTTGCTCGTCCTGACTGATTTGACGTGGAAGTGCTGTGGTGGAGACAGTGCTCAGGCCATGGTGTAAACAGTGTTGGGTAAAGTTACTTTTAAAAGTAATGCATTAGGAAAAAAGAAAACAATTCCCACACACTGTCAATTAGTGCAAAAGTATCAAAAAGGTTTAATAACAACGTTTCGGTCGCATGACCTTCATCAGGTATCTTCAAACATGAAATTACAATTTAAACCACATTTAAAAAGAATTAATGACCAATCACTGCAAAGGACCATCGCTTAGTAATAACCCACACTGGGTACATAATTAACATCTATCACAAAAAAGAAAAGAAAAAAAAAAGTAATTTATAACATCACATTAAACAGTGATTCATCGTTCATGCCTAAAGGAGACAAAGTCTGAAGAGTAAAAATCCAAAACAGCTCACGTCGCTGTAAGAGTAATTCGATATCTCCCCCTCTAGGTGGCATATTGACCCTTTCAATCCCACAAAAGCATAAGGTAGAAACATCATGGTTGTGGGCAAGAAAATGGGCTGCAACTGGATAATTCATATCTTTTCTCCTGATAGAGCTCTTGTGCTCACTAACTCTTTGCTTAAGTTGACGTGATGTTTTACCAACATAGCCTAAACCACAAGGACAACGAATCAAATAAACAACATGAGTGGAGACACAAGTTATCACAGAGTTGATTCTATATTTTTTACCCGTTCTCGGATGACAGAAGAAGGAAGTTTTGGATGTATTATTGCACTGAGCGCAATTAGCACACTTATAATTGCCATTTGGTATAGGACTAAGTAATCTCTGGGAAGAACCAGGAGTATCACTTTTCAAACGAGCATGCACCAAATAATCTTTTACATTTCTGGAACGTCTGTACACAATTGACGGAGAATGCTGAAAGATAGAACTCAACTCCGGGTCAGAGGATAACAAGTACCAAAAATAATGCATTAAAATATTGCGTTACTTCCTAAAAAAAGTTACTTAGTTACTTTTTATTGAAAGTAATGCATTACCTTATACTTTTGTGTTACTTTTTAAATCTGGGCAGGGCTTGCTTGTTTGCTTTTAATATAAAAAATTCTATTTTTGGCAAATGTAAAAGCTCTTTCACACCAAAGCCTCAGGCTTAAGGAAATGTAAATTCACGTCTGTACAGTAGAACGCAGAAGAAGAAAGTTCAACACTCTTCAGCAATAAAAAAAGAAGAAGAAATGTTAGTTTATCTTGTGTAATTTTTGCTTATTAGTATTGGATCATCGAAGGTCAGCAGCAAATTGGTTAATAAAAGGGGCTTAAAAACATAAAGTATATTTGTATTATTTAACATATTTAATTATTGCAGCTTTGGGTCATATTCTGACTTGCTTTTAACTGTTTTTATTCATTTTGAGGAAAACTAAATCTGATTTTTATAAGTGAGATGAATTAATGCATGTTCACATTTATTCTAGAACTAAAGTAACATCTTACTCCCGATTTCTCTCAACATGGGGACAGGAGAGCTTTCAATCAATAAATGGGAAAAAAGTAACTGGCGTTACTTATTTGAAAAAGTAACTCAGATATTTTCTTGTAAATTAAAAAGTAATGCGTTACTTTACTAGTTACTTGAAAAAAGTAATCTGATTATGTAACTCACGTTACTTGTAATGCGTTACCCCCAACACTGGGTGTAAAGCTCAAGGGCACAGCTGCTTCAAAAGACCTCTGGATTCTGTCTTCTGCTTCACTTGATCTGTAATCTAGATTCAAGCACGTGTGTCAGTGCTTATCATTTTCCCTGATGGGAATACCTGTTAATCAGATTGTGCTATGCGAATTCATTCGAGCAGAGTAGTCATTATATTACACCTTCATTGGTGTGAACCAATTAGAAAAAAAATCCAGATGTGAGATGCAATCATTAAAGTGACATTGTTCGCTTTTCTACCACCTTGAACCAGCAGCCATTCTTGAAAGTGGGAGGTTTAGGCTCTAAATCAAAGCTTGTGCGTCATTCTGCAGGTCAATTGATCATGGTCTCAAGCTATTTTTCCTCCTTTTCAGTACCTGATTACCAGGAGCAGGATATTTTCCTGTGGAGAAAAGATACCGGCTTTGGATTCAGGATCCTTGGAGGCAATGAACCTGGCGAGCCGGTGAGTGCAGGCCTCATTTGTGCAGTTCTGCAAGTATTGTACTAGTCAGTTTGTTCACTTTTTATATTTATTATAGTTATTTATTCATTTAATCAGTCTTGTGGTTAGGGCTAGTTGTAATTTATACATAAGACTATTTAAACTATTTAATTTAAATTTTGTAAAATGTTTTATAATTATTATGCATGCATCTGTCATATGGTCCACATAGAATATATACATTATATATATTTGAATTAATACATTTGTCTCACCACAGGACCATATAAAATGAAATGATGAAGGTAAATAGTTTTGAAGTTGTAAAAAAGGTTAGGAAATTGTGACCAGTTACAGGACCTAAAATATATACTTTTATATACTGTTATTTTATACATTGATATACAATCTATCCCAACATCTTAAACAAAAAATCATTTAGTACTCTTAATTGTATTGTATGAATAAACGCCTGTTTAATGTGAACAGCAGCGTTATTTTAGTATTACTTATGTTTTAAGAAATATAGAATTTATTATTTTGAACATTATTTTCTTTTCCATTTTATAATTTTTTTAATATAATTTTTTAATATTTCTATTTTAGCTTTGATTTTTTTTATTTTATTTTTTTTAGTCATTTTAGTTCTTAAACTTATTTTATTTGTTTTCAAAGTTTTCAAGTTTAAGTTTTTCATCTAATATTTATATTTTTTATATGTCCAAGACCAAGACTGGTTAACACATTGCTACGCTTGTCAAGTAAATATTTGATAAAAAATGTAACAACATTAATTATTAATTCATTTCTATTAATTAGTTATAATGCCAGACAAAAATACACTTGTACTGTTTGACAGTTCCAAAGGCGTCCAACAAATATAGACCCTTTGAAGATTTTCCAAATGTAATAGTCCAAGCTTGGCTGAGTTCTCTGATTCAGTCTTCACAGCTTGTGCATGATGCCCAGTGCATTACAAACACTCAGCTTTTGGCAAAACTTGTGCCCAGTGAATGCATCTGCCCTGTGTGTGTAGGTTGACAAAAGCTTTGATCTGTGCAGTACAGCCTCGATCAGTCAGAAAATATATCTCAGACCACCAGTTCTTCCCTTTAATAAGGCCATGTTACATCTTTGAACTGATGAGACGGTTTCTCAGACTCTAGTCCTTGAAGAATGAAATACAGAGATAACTGTAATACTGCTCTTTTCGACTGGTAAAGGGGTGTAAAAAGTCCATAGAGGTTTTACTGTTTGGAGAACATTTCACAACAATTAGTCATAAAATAAGCAGAAATGTCAGTGTTTCAGTAAAAATTAATCCCCTTGACACGACACAGACACCCTGAATTTGAAAAGTGATGGACCTCGAGGAGTGATGTTCACTTTGGCCAATACAGTGTGAGTTGTAAGGATTTTTTCTTGTTAACTGTCTTTCTGTGTCTGTCTCTCCTGGCTGTACAGATTTATATTGGCCACATTGTGAAATATGGAGCTGCCGATGAAGATGGGCGTTTGCGATCAGGAGATGAGCTTATTTGTGTGGATGGAACGGCTGTTGTGGGAAAATCCCATCAGCTAGTCGTTCAACTCATGCAACAAGCTGCAAAACAGGGTCACGTCAACCTGACCGTGAGGCGCAAGACTGGATATGGATGTAAGCAGGCTCCAAAATATGATTTTTGTTGAGAAACATTACAGGCTATAAATAATATATTTCTAGTCATCAAACTGTGTTTTACATTTGTATTGAAAATCTATTTTGTTCCTATGAAAACTATTATTTAACAATTGTTCTTGCATTATTGTTGCAGACAGGTGAATGTGTCACCTGCAGAGATAATGATGAGATAAGCCTGAGTCAATCACAAAAAGTCAAGCCACATTTTTAATTTTGTTGCTACTTCTGTTTCAATGGCTTAATGTTTTCTATTTTAATATATTTTAAAATGTAATGTATTACTTAGATAGCAAAGATACATTTTCAGTTGCCATTACTCCAGTCTTCAGTGTCACATGATCCTTCAGAAATCATTCTAAAGTGCTGATTGGTTGCTCAAGAGCCATTTCTTATTATTATCTTTTTGTAGAGACCATGATATATTGTCCTTAGGATTCTTTAATGAATAGAATAGAAATTTGTTTGAAATTCAATGCATTTTGTCAAGTATTCATTTCTTTAAAAAAGAAAAATCTTACTGATTCCAAACTTTTATACAGCAATGCACATTTTATATAATTTTATTTTTTTGTCAATTTTTTACCTTTTTTTAACTTCGGGTACAAAATGAGCACCCTCTGAGCACCAAGTTCAAATAAAAGCATGTTAATTTTGGATCATGGAATTGTTATGACCAGAAAAGATAATCAGTTCTCCAGCATGTCTCTTTAAGCAGTTGCAAAGCTTTCCTATCAGTGTCATATACTGTATATCACACATATCAGTAGGTAGAGTTAATTCCAGAGTAAGTGTTAATTGCAGCTTAAATGTGCACTTATTGCACTCCACAATCCGAACGTAATGACCAGCATGACTAGTGGAATTGTCAATTATGCAGGATTTTGCGGTCTGATTATCAATTCCTATCGGACAGACTTTATTTAAATGAGAGTTCATGGCACATGACAATGAGGGTACACCTGCTGACTGGCTAATTAATCTGTGCGGGCCTCTTAGTCCCATGTGTCAGGTCTCCAAGTATAAGTTACCCTTTTTCACTCCTCCAAGATCACCTACCTGAATACAAGTCTCAGTGTAGCCATTGTAAGAAAGCAGGGCAAGATATTTTAAACTTCCAGGGAAATGGCGATTACTCAATTTTTAATGATCTAAGACCAGCCGGTTAATGTAATTACATGTGCTGTTCAAGCAATTCAGAAGCATGTTTGGTGTGTAGATCATAAACGTGATTGAGTCTAAGCCTTTGCCTGTTGAGCTTGTTGACGAGGAGCTGGTTTCTCCTTGACTTGCAGAAAATAAATCTCTCAGAGTGACCTTCCTAACCCTCCCCCAACCCTCTTGCTCCTCAGTGGCAAAGGTGGATGGTGAGATGCCTCCTTCCCCGGCCTCCTCTCACCACAGCAGCACACAGGCCCCATCTCTGACCGAGGAGAAGCGCACGCCGCAGGGCAGCCAGAACTCCCTCAATACGGTCAGCTCCGGCTCGGGCTCCACCAGCGGCATCGGCAGCGGAGGCGGGGGCGGCAGCAACAACACGGTGGTCCCCAATGCCATCCAGCCCTACGATGTGGAGATCCAACGTGGCGAGAACGAGGGATTCGGATTTGTCATTGTGTCGTCAGTGTCGAGGCCTGAAGCGGGCAGCACTTTCGGTAAGATTGCTCGGATAGTTTTTTTTATTAAATAATTAATTAATGCATTACATTTAATTGTTACAAATGTCTTTATTTCTTTAGTCTACATTTATATTAAATAAATAGAATGGACCCTTTTCACATTTCCGAGGTTCTCAGAAGCAGAAGTCGTCATATTTGGATATACTTATATAGTGGTAAACAGAAACTACCACAGATATAATTTTGCCCCAGCAGCAAACGAAAAGTACATGATAGCATTTCAATGACATTTTAAAAGGAGGAAAAAATATTGAGATTGATTACACTGATCAGAAGAAAGAAAGTGTCAAATTTGCTGTCACTCGCTGAGCCGTTCTATGAGAAACACTCGTGCAGCAACGTTAACCAGTTTTCTGTAATTTAATACCAGGCCAATAAACCACAAAGTATAGTGTTGTAAATGAATATTACATTTTTTTTAAATTTAAATATAAAAAACTTTATGATAGATTTACGATATTAATAACTGTGGAAACCTGGAATCACAGTCTGTGATCCACAGTCTTGTGTCCAAAATCAGCACATCAAATTGTGAGTCTGCAAAGTTTGTCTGGCCCTGCCTATCAGTTTGGTAAAAAAAAAAAATCTCAGTAGCTCAATTGGTGGAACATGACACTAGCAATGCCTACGTTTTGAATTTGATCCCAGAAAACATTTAAAATTATGAAATGTATGACACTGAAAGCACTGTAAATCACTTTGGATAAAATTGTCTGTTAAATGCATAAATGGGAAAAAGCAAAGTAATCACGTATATTCCTATTCACATCTTTTATATTATAAAAAGAGAAAATGACTGAGAAATGCACATTTTTTCTGGGAGCTTTTTGCCTCTGAAAGGCACTTTAGATGTGGTTTTCAGTTTTTGGTGGGTGTGGGTTCTTCGTATTCTCCTTATGCCAATCTGCATTTCTTGCGAGTTTCTTAGTGTGAAAGGAAGTGTTTGCAATGTCTGCCTGAAGCAGGGTTCGATATCCACCCTCTCTGCGTGGGGCTCTATTTCTGTTCTACTTCCCAAAACCAAACCAGTCTCCATTACACAAGATGGCCGTCGAGCATTTAGTTTGGCCATATCTCACCGTTTAGTCTTAGCAGTTGCCAGCAGCACTTGCCATTAGTATTCTTAACCAACTGTAATTGATAGAGAGATCAAGTTAGTAAAAAAGCAAATCAAGTATGACATCCCATGTTTACAGACTCAGATCTTTCTTCGCTATGTTCATCAGAACGCTTCCACTTTTTAAACTCACAATAGTGCCGTTGGCAGCCTTCACGTAAGTGAAAACTGGATCCAGCAGGCTCGGTGATTACTCCATGTGGGAGTTTTGTTCAGAGCATTGTGACGGAAGAGAGGAATGACAGATCCGTGTTTGAGAGGAATAACAGCGAGCACTAGTTTACTACAGTGATGAAATGCATGAGTTCCTGTGCCAGAGTCACTGTGAACGAGGACCTCAGAGCATAAACAGAGTTCAGTCATTAGTATTACAGTCAAACAACAAATCATCTTCATAGCGGTGTGACAAGCATGACAGGTTGAATTAATATTTTATAGTTGTGCTGACATGCCATCACAGCATTTAGATTGATCAAACATATATATTTTGCAGGATGTGACACCTAAAAATTGATTGACTGAAAGGTCAAATATAAAAAAGACTTTTAAAAAGGATGCTGAGCCTTGATTCGTCACAATAAAGAATAAAGAAGTGTTTTAGGGGCCAGTCTGCTGTATTTACTATTTTTTTTCTGGCTATAAAACCACAGCATTCATGTTGCTCAACTTTTAAAAAACACATCTCTAGACCTTGAATTTTTTTATGCAAAAAAGGTGTTCTGTTCAAATGGTCCTTAGTCTATTTTTGTTGCAATATTTTTGTGATTGAATTCAGCAAAACGGCTAACATCACCTGTCATGCTAAAAGGAACCACAAAGTGCAAACTTGAGTAATCCTAATGCTTCCCAGTCGTTTTTCATAATTTATCACAATGCGGTGCTCTGAGGGAATTTCAAGAGTTTACACCTTTTTTTCATGTAATTAAAATTCAAAAGTGGTGGTGGTGATTATTCACAGGATCTGAAGAGTGCTACAGAAATTATGTTCAGGGTGATCTACTGTAGCATGCAAATGCCTTTTAATAGTCCCAAATTCAATAGATTCCTATGTCCGTTCTTGCTATTGCCCCCCCCAATACCTTTGCTGTCCATTCAGTAACATGCTTTTGTCTGTCACAAGGTGTGTTTTGCTTGCAGGGCACATTCTGTGGGCATTCTATGAGAAATGTTGGCACTTTGGCTTGGTGGCTTGGTATATTAACCCCTACACATTCTCTCTTTCCTTTTTCTCTCTTTCTCTTTCCCTTTCTCCATCCCCACCAAAAAATAAAAAATAACCATCTTAATTAAAACTCATACATGCTCAATCACTGTTGGCCAAAAGCTGGAAACGCATGTGTGGCAATGCCTCATAAAATAGGTCGCATCATTGAGGGAAGCCCAGCTGACCGCTGTGGGAAACTAAAAGTCGGAGACCGGATCCTGGCTGTAAACGGCTGCTCCATCACCAATAAGTCCCACTCGGATATCGTCAACCTGATCAAAGAGGCTGGAAACACGGTGACACTGCGGATCATTCCAGGAGACGGTCAGTTCCTCTCTCTCATTCTCTTTGCCTTCGCTCGCTGATTTGAGAGCATATTGGTGCATGTGGGTGTGTGCAATATGTGTAATAGCACGGCTTCTCAGCATACTGCTCTCGCGAGCCTCACAGTAATAATGTAGATGATACATTCAACATTATTAGAAGAAGAATAATGAACAGGAACCTGCTCAATAAATATTCAACACGCTCTTAACCTTAGAGGCAGAGCGCCTTCATATTGTGCTGTTGTAATAATGACAGATGGCACACCAACAAGGTTGATCGGGGAACAGACACAGTCGTGCAGAAGCATCATACACATTTCAATGTTTCCCTGGAGATTTTAGTGGCAAGTGTTTTTTTAAATGAAAGTTTTAGAAAAAATTGCAGCTTTGAAAATTAAGTCAGAACTGAACAGTAATTATTGTTATTTATTTGTCCAAAAACCTGTTTATGTTTTTATAGAAAATACGTATATGTACTTAGAAAGTAAATGAAAAATATATTTTTCTATTTTTATAGATATTACTATTCCGCCTCCCTTATTGTTGTACCCTTTAAGTTGCACAGTTGTTGTTGATTAAAAAAGGTGTTTATTTAAAGTGACAAAAACCACATGCTTAAATGTAATCACACTTTGCACGGGTGTATCAAGTTGCACTTCAAATCTGCAAATCATTTGCAGCTGTCATCATCTACCCATTCAAGCATTCATTTTGCTTCATGCTCTTATTTCTTTTTTCGTTTGGACCAAAATGTCAGAGCTGCCTTTTTCCATACAACAAAAATGCATGATGATAACTGGCTGTCAAGTTCAATGTATTAAATTCAGTTTGGATTTGGAACCCAGGTCCCTTTTCACACTAAAAATAAACCTATATCAATTAGTTGTACTAAGCATTTTATTTTCTTTGATCAAGTCTCATCTCGCCTACAAAGTGAGCCAGAATTGACACTGAAACATAAGTGTTGGCCTAAGGTATAACAGCTCATGGTACGTATGTGCTTGCATGTGCCAGTGTGTCTATGCACTACATTGAGTGTTTTCCTCAGAGGGAAGGCATGCAATAATGAGAAAGCTGTTTCCAGTGAAGTCTCGGCTTTACTCTAATGCGTGATGCCAAATACACGGGTCTGTCTGAGAGTTCTTCATACTCTTTAATCAGAGAGGAGGAGAGTGCTGGCATACTATGGGAATTTCCAAAATTGACAGACTGTGGGTGTGTACGTCTGGTTGTGTTTACAGGAAGGCGAAGATGGTTCATTGGGTTTTTTTCCCCTGGATGCTACTTTACTGCAGTTACTAAACTGTAGCCTTTTTTCTGGTTTCTTTGCCTAATTTATGCATAATTTATAATTTATGCATTTCTTGTGCTTTCTGAGTGGAGAAAAGAGGAAAAAATAAGATAAATCTATGAGAGAGGAGAGAGAGAGAACGGCAAGTCTGTTCCCAACAGAGTGATGGGGAAGGGCTATTTTAAGACGGTGGGATTCACGGGCTGTGCACTCATCAAAGTTCCCCCTCTCTCCCACAGTGACTGCCCAGTGGGGCGGAATTAAAGCAGCTTTGAGCGCAAGCAACAGCAGACTGTTCATTGGTGACAGCTGACTTAAGAGTTAGGCTGATGCGGTCAAAGCAAATTATCCAAGATCAATTAAACTAAAAGTTCACACAAAAATGGACGAAAGGAGATGTTTTAATAGATGTTCAGGCTGCTCAGAAATCATTCTAATATGCTGGTTTGGTGCTCAAGAAGCATTTTTAATTATAAGTGTTGTAAACACTGTTTACAACAGTTTTTGCTGCTTAATATTTTTGTGGAAACCGTGATGCACTACAATTCAAATGTTTGGTGATTTAAAAAAAAAAGAAAAGAATTAATACTTTTATTCAGCAAAAATGCACAAATTGATCAAAAGTGACAGTAAAGATATTTATAATGTTATAAAATATTTATTTTTAAGCTAAATGCTATTTTTGTAAGTTCCATTCAACAAAGAATTCTGATTGTGATGTTCCTCCCGCAGAGTCCTCCAATGCATCACTGCTGACCAACGCTGAGAAGATTGCAACCATAACTACCACACACGCACCTCAACAGCAAACTGCACCTGAGCCAAGGTACGCACCACACACCTGAACTCAGCAACACCCATACCGTACAGCCATACTGAGCTGGAAGTTATTTAATTCATGTCATATATTTAATGGTTGCTCATTATTTATTAATGAAAGACAAATCACATCAGACCATTTCATTAAAAATGTAAAGTGGCTCCAAAATATATTTTGTACATTGAAGTCACACTCAAAAATGAATAAACATAATTTCTTAACAAAATATCAAACCAGGTGATACTAGACAGGGTTCCCGCTGGTCCTTAAAAAGTCTTAAATTTACTTGTATCAAATTTAAGGTCATAAAAAGTCTTAAATTGTACAAGAAAGACTTAATTATGATTTCAAGAGTTCTTAAATTTGGGTACGGACCAGAATTGCGATACAGCTTAATGTGACGATTAAACTTCAAAAGGCTTTGATTTCATTAAATAAACATGAGCGCTGCACCATTTCAAAGTCTGGTGCTGCAGCTGCTTTGTGTTCTGCCGTTACCGTGGAAACAGTTATAGGTCTGCCGTTCCGAAAGCGCCTCCTGCTGGCAGAGAATGAATGTGCATTTTCAATAAGGCTGTTATTGTGAGTAGGGTGTTCCTTCCTGCAATTTCTAGGACCCTGTAGTTTTTTTTGTTTTTTAAGTTGTTTTATTTAATTTATTTTTTTGTATGTACAGTATGTATGTATCAGCGGCTCATACTATTTTATAGCACTTGCTATTCAATTATGTATATTATTATTTTTAAGGAAGTATGTAGTTGTTTAATTGTATACAATTAATTATTGTCCTAACCAACTCCTAACCCTAAACATACCTGTTGGTAACCCTCTTGAAATATTTAACCTAATTTATTTCAATATATTCTATATATATTCTGGTTTTAAATTCAGTTTTTTTTTTTTGGAAAGAAAGACTTGTGTATATGCGAGACTTCAGTTCATTAGTCGCAGAGCAGCTTCACGTTTGATGTGTGACCCACTTAAAGTGCAGTAAACGGTAAAACGAATGCAGTACAAATTAGTGTGATTATTAGTACTTTAATAAATGTAAAATAATTTGAATACAAATACTAATTAACAACATCCAGCAGCACAGTGAACTGTTTTTCACAGCTAAATAGGCTAAATGGAGATTGCTGACACCCCCTCGATTTGAACACTCAAGTTCACGCCAGCTCTTACATTAAAAAAAGATGGAAAGATAAAAAATGAGTAGTTTCCATGGATCTGTTCTTTGCATCTGTTTGATGTTTGAATCAGGTCTCCTCTGTTGGAATAGAATTGGCTAGATGGCGCTGTCACAAAAAATAGAGTCCTAGAAATGCGGTCCTAGAACGCAGGATCATTGGGTTGTTTTTTGTTCAGACCAATGTGAAAATCGACCCATGTTTTTACCCTTCAATCACGCAGAGCTGTAAATCGATAAGAAGATCATTCATTATAAAAATCGAAACAGTAAATGTGTTTGTATGTTATTTAATTAATATAATAATTTATCGATAACCATTGTTTAAATTAATATAATAATTAATACTTTTGACTCATCCATTTTGTTAAAAATGGTTTAAAGGCTGAAATGTGAAGTGTATAATTTTATAAAACTTTTTGTTTTTGTAAAAATTTGTAAATCATGCTTTTTACAGTTTAATATGTTACTATAGACATTGCCCTGCCCCACTCATGGTATTCATTTTATTTGTGCAGGTCTTAAAAAGTCTTCAATTTGAGCTTAAAAATCCTGCAGGAACCCTGTAAAAGGTTTTGCTGAACTGTTGACGCGCTGCTGTTTTCAGATGCTGGCTGAGGAGAAGTCGATCTCTGGCCGTTACGCCGAGGAGCGCGACCGCGCCGAGGCCGAGGCCCGTGAGAAAGAGACGCGCGTGTTAGCGCTGGCCCGCGAGCTGGAGACCCTCACTGACCTGAAGGACGAGCTGGACCGGACCAACAAACTGCTGCGCGCCGAGATGGAGGACCTGGTGTCCTCTAAAGACGACGTGGGCAAGAGCGTAAGACGCTTCCCTGTCGTCAGAGACCGTCAGATGATCGGCGGATCGGTGGATATCTGACGGTGTTTGTGGTGAATCAGGTCTCCTCTGTTGGAATAGAATTGGCTAGATGGCGCTGTCACAAAAAATAGAGTCCTAGAAATGCGGTCCTAGAACGCAGGATCATTGGGTTGTTTTTTGTTCAGACCAATGTGAAAATCGACCCATGTTTTTACCCTTCAATCACGCAGAGCTGTAAATCGATAAGAAGATCATTCATTATAAAAATCGAAACAGTAAATGTGTTTGTATGTTATTTAATTAATATAATAATTTATTGATAATTGTTTAAATATATTAATTAATACTTTTGATTCATCCATTTTCTTAAAAATGGTTTAAAGGCTGAAATGTGAAGTGTATTATTTTATAAAAGTTTGTTTTTGTGAAAACTTGTATCTGAACTGTAAATCATGCTTTTTACAGTCATTTTACAGTTGAATAGTTTACCATA
>NW_015548296.1:2407618-2408231 GCF_001515605.1 Sinocyclocheilus anshuiensis | reverse complement strand
GTATTAATTTTATTTGTGCAGGTCTTAAAAAGTCTTAAATTTGAGCTTAAAAATCCTGCAGCAACCCTGCTAGGGCTTTTCTGAAAACTAACTTCACTTTTACGAGCCATTTTTACTGGTTACGAAATGATCATTTTTGAAAGAAATCAATATTTTTGCTCAGCAAGGATGCAGTAAATTAATCAAAAGAAAAAGTCAAGATTTATAATCTTGCAAAATTTAAATACTAAAAAGGGTATTATTTTTAACTTTCTATTCATCAGAGAATCCTGAAAAAATTAATCAGCGTAAATAGGATGCTGAGTTCTACTCTGTTGATCTGGAGAGGGACAATAAAGGCTTTGGTTTCAGCCTTAGAGGGGGTCGAGAGTACAACATGGACCTGTATGTGCTGAGACTTGCAGAGGATGGAGCAGCCGTGCGAAATGGAAAGATGAGGGTATGTGCAGCTGTGAATCAGGACACACATATTCGGATTTAATCATACTTGAATCTGAAACGGAGTGATTTTGACTTATTTATTATATGTGACCCTGCACCACAAAACCAGTCACAAGGGTCAGTTACACATCACCTGAAAGCTGAATAAATAAGCTTTCCATTGATGGATGGT
>NW_015548296.1:2405015-2407316 GCF_001515605.1 Sinocyclocheilus anshuiensis | reverse complement strand
AATTTACAAAATATCTTCATGGAACATGATCTTTACTTAATATCCTAATGATTTTTGGCATAAAAGAAAAATTGCTAATTTTGATCCATACAATGTATTTTTGGCTAATGCTACAAATATACCCGTTGCTACTTATGACTGGTTTTGTGATCCAGGGACACATATCACCTAAAAGAATAGCCCAAGGATTAGTTATGATAGGTAGCTATTATTTATATGAGTGGTCTTAAGCTGTTGATTTAATTATTAGTTAAATATAACTAATATACTTTATATTATATTATATTATATTATATTATATTATATTATATTATATTATATTATATTATATTATATTATATTATATTATATTATATTATATTATATTATATTATATTATATTATATTATATTATATTATATTATATTATATTATATTATATTATATTATATTATATTATGAATGTTTTAAGTGTTCAATGAATTTTAATAGATGGAAATTAATAGTTTTGTATTATATTAATTAAATTAAAATTTATTTTAATATTATATTTTTAATAATCAGAGCATCACATTTTATTTCTATAGCCATAGTCATCTTGGAAGTGTTCTTATACTGTGGGTTTTTAAAGTATATAAGATTAGAGAAATTAGCTGTCTGTTAGCTTCAGTGCTAACAAATAAAATGCAGAGCCGCCACGCTAAGCTCTGCAAGTTAGATGAGAGGATAGTAGCGCAGATACTCTGTGAAGCGCAGCGAGTTGTCAGCCGAAGACCCATTTTTGTGGAAACGGTATTCCCTTGACGATAAGCTCTGACAGCTAACCAGAGGCAGAGAGGAAAATAGCACAAAGGAAATTCTACCTTCCTCTTCATCTTTAGCTTTCTCTATGCATGCCGGTGTTTACTGGATGTCACCGCTAAATATAGCTTCCATTTCCTTATTTTTATGCCCTCCACGTCCTCTCTCTCTCTCTCTTTATCTCTCTAGGTTGGAGATGAGATCCTGGAGATCAATGGGGAGAGCACCAAGGGCATGAAGCACGCCCGCGCCATTGAACTGATCAAAAACGGTGGCCGAAAAGTCCACCTGGTCCTAAGGAGGGGTGACGGCTCTGTGCCAGAATATGGTGGGTCAATCTACGAGAACATCCCCTTCTCCCCTGTCTTCACCCCTTGAGGAGTTCCCCCACGGGGGTCGGCAACACCACCACCTCTTCTTTTCTGCGCACTGGCCCTCTCCTCTGACCTCCTCCTGGGTGATGGGCCTTCCACTCGCTGCCTCTGCGCACTGGGCTAGCCTAGGGGACTCTGGGATATGTGGCTTTTGGGTGGTGGTTGTGGCACATGCTTTTCGTAATACTTCACAAGAATTAAAAACAAAACACACAAAAAAACGCAAAGCGAGGAAGCAGAAATATTAACGTTTCTAAAACTGGATATACGTTTATTGTTTTTCAGAGGAAAAAAATATGATAAACTCCGTCATGCCCCCCGTTGGGGCGGCATGACCATGTCAGTGAGTTGTAACATATTTATGATATTTATTGAAGGTGAATGTAAGCTACTGAGAAGGGTCTATAAGGAGATTCCATGACTACAACGCATTCTGGTATCATTAGCCGGTTTCGGTAAAAACTCACAATACTGTATTCCACATGTTCACAGTTATTTTTGCACGTTGTACATGTCAGCTGCTTCTTTGCGAACTTTGCAGATGGTTCTTGAACTCCACATTCCATTATCGTTTTTTTTGTTGTTGTTTCTAACGGATTGTTATCAGACGTTACATCCTTTAATTTACAGACAGAAAGCAACTCACTTATTGAGCATAATGTCAGTGCCGCATGATGTCAGTGAATATCTAAATGTCTTTTTTCCTTGTCAATTTCCATAATATTTATGGAAAATTCACGTACTAGTTTGCCGGTTATTTTTTATGCTTTTGTTTTTTTCGGTCTTGACCATTTAAAGATGCCCATTCATGTATTTTGTCAAGTTCAGAATGTGATATAATGTGTCCTTTCCTGCACCAACATGATATCTCTGTGAGGTTGTATATTTTTATACCATTTTGTACTTTTCCTCATTTTTTTTCTTCCACGTCTCACCACTTCTGTTTTCTTTCTGTTTGCAATGTAAACTGCTTCATATGGTGTGTGTGTGTGTGTGTGTGTGTGTGTGTGCTTGTGCACATAAGCTTGTTACGGCATCCACATCTCACTGTGTTTGGGTTGGTTTGCTGCTGGGTGAGGATGTGTGTGTGTGTGTGTGTGTGTGTGTGTGTGTGTGTGTGTGTGTGTGTGTGTGTGTGTGTGTGTGT
>NW_015548296.1:2394101-2404939 GCF_001515605.1 Sinocyclocheilus anshuiensis | reverse complement strand
TGTGTGTGTGTGTGTGAGTGTGTGCGTGCGTTTGGTTCCGGCTCTCTCTGTTACTGTTGATTTTTTTCACTCAAGGGTGGGGGCGTTTTATGGACAATCTCTATCTTTGACTAATTGATAAAATAAACACTGTTTCCATTGCAAAAGAGCATAACTCTCTCACGACTGTTGTTTAAGGGATCTAAATGCTCTGCTTCTCTCTCTTCTTTTTTTATCTATTCTTTTCTGTTGTTCTGGGCTCTTCCTTCCACCCCTAGCGATGGTTGCTCCCCAAGTCGCTGCTTGTATGAGATCTGAAAAGACAGGAGAGCCTGCTTTCTACCAAAATCAGACCACGGTTTGTAGATCCCGTGTTCCGTCTCATCACATATCTGGCAGTTTTCTGTGCTGTGGCTTCCACTCAACTGTACTGTCCCTTGCAAGTTCATTTACACAGAATGCATTGCCAGTGCTGTGGCCATTCTTGACATTGTGACTTGAATGAGTGGGTTCATTCTTGCATTTAAAGTTTGCCGACATCCCCACAGACGAGATGAAAACCTCATCAGTGAATGCAATTTTTTTTCTTATTAGTGGGTGTTGTTTTATTTTGCTGTCATGCGTTTTTTTTTTTTGTCGACGATTGCCACCGACCAAAGCCATTAACCGGTACAGGTAAATCTTCTTTGACTCTTTGGATCCCTGTCTATCTTCAGCATGCTAGGTTTCTCTCACAAAAAAAGTAGCTCAAAAGTGCTTCTACATGTAGAATGTTAGTTCTGAAATTCAGAAAAGAGTCGTGGGAACAGAAAGGTCTGTCTGCCTCAGGTTTGTTACATCCATTTTTCTAATCATATTGACATGTCTATCACAAACCAGTCCATTATGTTTGGATATTAAACTTTTGAACAGCATTTTAAAAGCATCAAATGCATGAGTTCATCATTTGCATCAGCACTAAAACTATTCTTAATTGTTGATTGAACACATTCAGTGTAGTCAGAATCAGTAAGTACATTAACATGCACAGTTAAAGCAGATTTTTGCTCAGTTATCATTTCTCTGTCCAAGTATTCATGACAAATATTTGGGAAAAAAAGGCCACACATCACCTCTGCCTTTCGAAGCACAGTGCTAAGGCCAATTGTAGTTTGATTAACGTATAAGTATTGGGCAATAGTCACTAGACTTCACTAAAGTGGACTAGCTCTATTTCAGTTCGACATAAAAAAAACTAAAAGCTGGAATACACTACACTACAAAAAAATCAGAATAGATTTTTGAAATGCTAGGCCTCATACACTTGCAGACTTGCTGAAAATGATTCCAAAAAAACCTGGCCATCATACACTGAATGACTGATCATGCTACCAGACTTACACGTCATTTGGAACAGAACAAACCCACACAGAAATATGCAGCTTGTTGCTGCATGTTGAAAGAGATGCATGACAAAGGAAAACAATATCTTTTAAAATTGACTCAAAACATTGAATGATGTTTGATTTCCTCCGACTGGATGGAATTATAATCTGAAGCTAAAAAAAATTTTCAGACAGAGTCTGTGCCAATCATACACCATTCTGTGAAATCTGTCAAGTCCGACTGACCAAAATACACAGACTGGCTTTGGCGTTCCTCAACAAGCGTCGACTCCTCCAGACTGCAAAAATCTGGGCGAAAATGATGTAGTGGATTCCAGCCTTGACCGTTGTTCTAGTCTGACTGAAATCAGACTTTTAAAGTGCATGTAAACGTACTTAATGGGGGCAAGGTAGTCTAGTCATGGCAACAGCTTAACCAATAAGAGCTTCGAAAATATAGTAATAACAAAGACAAGACACTTTCACAATTCATCACAAACATGATACTTGTTCAGCCAGTATGTGACAAGTGAGTTCACCCATAATTACTCGTATCTTACAGACGGCATCAACGACGGCAACGGCCTCAGCGCCGGTGCACAAACTGTTTCGGAAGTGAACGCAGCTCCTCTCGAAAGTTGGCCCCACCCACCATCTGAGTCCAGCTATCCACCAGACCTTCACAAATCATCACGAAATGACGACAGGAGGGCGCGGGAGTCGGGCCAACAGGAGCACGGCCACCGGTCAAACCACCGCCACATCAACCACAGACACCGCTCCCCTGAAAAGAAGAGCAGGAGCAAAGGGCACAGCAAGGACAGTGGAACCTCAAAGCCTCATAAGAGGAAGGGCGACAAGAAGAGGTCCAGCAAAGATGACTCACACCATCACCACCACCACAGTCACAACCAGAACCACCATCACCACCGGAGGCACCGCTCCCCAGAGAGGCGCAGAGCTCGGAGCGCTGAGAACACCTTGGACAGTCGATATGACCGGAGACACGGCCGCTCACCGGATAGACGCCACCATCGCCACTCTTCTCCTCGCAGACACAGTTCACCTCAGCGCTCACCCCACCGATCCGGTTATCGCCGCAGCTCTTACCACCGTAGATCTCCCTACCGTTCCCCGCAAAGATCCAGATACCAGTCTCCCTCGAGACGTCCTGCGGCTTCCTCAGATAAACCCTACAACGGTGACTTCGACAGGGGGCTGGATATGACCTTAAAAGAGCCTCCTGCTCCGAAGCCTCCATCCCGATCCGAGAGCATTCCACATTTGGCAGCGTCCCTGGACCGGCTCGATCTGGAAGACACCCTACCAAGAGAGCCGCCCAGCTACCTTGACAACCTTTCCCCTATGGAGCGAGCCTATCGCAACTCGACCCTTTTCCGCGGGGCTTCTCGAGACGGCACCTTTCCCCGCGTTCGGACACCCGACTCGGATTCAGCCTTCCAGAACTACAACTCGTTGTTGAGGGGCCGCTCCCCTGTGAGAAGTGGGGGCAGACAGGACGGATACCGTAGAGTCGAGTCTCCGGTTTCAAACTCGTACCGGACCAGGAGTCTAGGTCGAGACCTGTCTCCCATCAGAGGGTACCGCGATGAGGAGGAAGAGGAGGTCGAATCCCAGCTGAGTGATTATTATAGCACGCTCAGATCCAGTTACAGTAGAGCTAACAACAGTGTACCTGAGCCAAGGAGGAAGGCCTACAAAGAGAGCCCTAAAGACCTCAGCATTTGATGGGTCGGCTATGAAGGGCACCATTCCCAGAACCCACTGTCCACACGAGCCTTCATCCAAGGACTGCGCAGACCCTGGATACTAAATTATTGATTTGAAATCTGGTGTTTTCTCATGGTTGAACATCTTTACAACTCTCAACAGCAGAAGAGTGATTTTGTTTCTTTCCATCAAAGCGTCATTTTGGTTTCTTTTATGACCCTTTTTATAAATCTGCTAGCAGTTCTACAGAGATTGACAACTATGTATAAAGAAAACAATTATGTGCCTAACAGTACCATTCTTGGTGTTTTCTTTTTTTATTTTCTTTTTTGTTGTTTTACAAAGGGCAGCCTTTTGGACTACTGTCCGATTATGAAATATTCTGTTACAGAGAGCCCTCTCATGCACCGAGCAGCTCAGTCAATGTGGTGCTCAGACATATACTGTGCATGTCTTTACACTTTCAATGTTCTTTCTCTTTTATTTTCTCTCTCTTCCCCAGTGCCACTGTTTTTTAGACATTTGACCAGAGTATAGCACAAGCCTGCATTCGTTTGTATATTTTTGACAGTTTGCAGTATGTGTACATTCAGAGGTGATCATTTTAAAAGAATGAAGGGATAATGAAATAAAAACTATGATGATAATGTTCAAAAAATAAAAACCGTATATATACACATTTTGATGGTCTTTCTTATAATTCTCAAGCTTTGCACTAAAAGGAAATAGGCTAGTTAGCGGGTCAAGCGGAGGACAACTTGGACTGCGAAATTTATTCAAGATGGATGCGTGTGGGAGGTGGAGACTGTTTAACTGCACTAGGTTCTTCTCTAACACTTTGCCAACATGTCTGGAAAATAAAGAGGAGGAGAGAACAAAGACTTCTTTATCTTCTTGGCAGTTCAAAAGGTGAAGGAAGAGAGATTCAATACACTACCCACGGAGTCGACAGCGTTTTAAAAATCCAGTGAGAACTCCTTCTCTCGGGTTATCAGATGAATAAGAGACTGAGCCTTCCTCTCTGGCTTAAAGAGAATGATGTGAATGCATAAAAAGAGAAATGCATCAGGTGTACTTTGTCCTCTGCAGACTGCAGCCCTAGTAGGGATAGAGTGGTTAGGGATCAGAGGGAATTAGTATGTCCTCACTTCACAACATAACTTTAAAGGGTTAGTTCACCCCAAAATGAAAATTCTGTAATTAATTACTCACCCTCATGTCATTCAAAACCCGTAAAACCTTCGTTCATCTTCGTAACACAAATTTAAGATATTTTTGATGGAATCTGAGAGCTGTCTGACCCTCCCATAGACAGCAACACAACTGAAATGTTCCCAGACAGAAAAGTAGCAAGGACATCGCTAAAAAAGTCAATGTGACATCAGTGGCTCAACTTAAATTTTGCGAAGCTACGAGAATACTTTTTGTGCGCAAAGAAGACAAAAATAACAATTTATTTAACAATTCTTCTCCCCCGAGTTACGTCTTCTGCCATTTTGGAGAGTACCCAAGAACGTAATCTGCGTTGTTTACATTAGGGGGGAAAGCGCGCGCATGAACGTAATCGGCATAATCAGCGTTGTTTACACTTAGGGTAAAGCGTGCGTATACGTTGTGATACTCTCCAAAATGGCGGAAGACAGTAACTCGGGAGAGAAGAATTGTTGAATAAAGTCGTCATTTTTGTTTTCTTTGCGCACAAAAAGTATTGTCGTAGCTTCGCAAAATTTAAGTTGAGCCACTGATGTCACATGGACTGTTTTACCGATGTCCTTGTTACGTTTCTGTCTGGGAACATTTCAAAAGTTGCGTTGCTGTCTATGGGAGGGTCAGACAGCTCTCAGATTCCATCAAAAATATCTTCATTTGTGTTACGAAGATGAACGGAGGCCTTTACGGGTTTGGAACGACATGAGGGTGAGTAATTAATGACAGAATTTTCATTTTGGGGTGAACTAACCCTTTAAAGAATGAGAATAAACATTACTGGTCCAGAAATGCGTTTTAAAGACCTCATTATGTTTATGTATTTTTATTCAGCTTTCAGGTCATTTAGGTTTGCACAACAAAAAAGTTAATGCTTGTACGATTTGGTCTACAGCAAAATATTGAAAAGGTAGAACTCGTGATTTTCACTCAGCACATGAAAAGGTGACCGTGCAGAAGAACAATGTGCGACAGAAAGCTCTTTAATATCTGGCACAAGACAAAAGTAGTTGATTCATTCCTGGAATGACATAGCGTAAGTTGCGCTACCTGGTGTGAATGGCTGTTATTTTGACCTCATTTTAGTCCCACTGCTGCATCCAAGAATAGGAGGCCTACATTTTGGAGAATGAAAAACAGGATTGGAGTGATGTAAGCTACAGACACTGTTGCTTTCCTGCCGTGCAAAAGTATGCTGACTTCCCAACATCCAGATCTGAACAAAGAACAATGTGCCATGCACTACAGTGACTCTGTCTATCTATCTGTCTCTGTCTGTCTGTCTCTGTCTGTCTGTTTATCTATCTATCTATCTAGGCTAGCATTTGTGACCGTCTCTTCTGTTTATGCAGGTTTGAATTTGTATTCTGTTGTACATCAGGGGGAGGGTAAAAGGTTGCTGGGTTGTCATAGTTACCTCAAGGTCATTTTTACAGAGTTTCATAGGTATTTGTTTCCAAAAACCTTAAAATGCCAATAAAAATCAAGGAACCATTGATTTCCCTTGCTCACATAACAGACAATGTATTTGTTTGTAGTTGCATTTGGCAATCAGTGTCATTGAGTTCATCTAGATCATTGTAAGAAAAAAACATTTTGCAGTTTTGCAATGAACTGTTTGATATTGTAGTCTAGATATCAGTACATAAAGTACAGTAAATCATTTTAACATTAAGTGTAAAATCTACATTGCCCTTTACATTTAATAAAAAAAAGTGATTCTTTGAACACCTTTGGATTTATCTCAGTCCTATTTAGAACATTCTTTTGCAGCTGGTATAAGGTAACATTGCTGCAGTGATCAATGTTACATTTACATTTACATTGTCATTTAGCAGACGCTTTTATCCAAAGCGACTTACAAATGAGGACAATGGAAGCAATCAGAATCAACAAAAGAGCAATGATCAGCTATAATGTTACTTATACTTGTTACTTTTATATACTGGCACTATGTAGCAGTTTTATTTGTTCTGCTCAAATTCATGAAACTAAGTTATAAAAATTAAACAGTTTTATATTTTAAAATGTAATTTATTTGTGTAATGATAAAGCTAAATTTTCAGCAGCCATAACTCCACTGTTCATTGTCATGTGAAGGAGTAGTAAAGTGCTGTTCTTGTCTAATAGAGATACTTTAAGTTCCCATCCACAGTCATCCACATCCCATATGTCATTCGTTAAAGGGAAGTAACTGTCATAGGTTGCAGACAGCTGAATTGTATATTTGGTAAATAGCCCAGAGCATGACCCTCAGGCAGAAGATTCAGAGCTGGAGACAGATGAGGTCTCTGTCTTGGACTTCGAGGTAGAACTTCCTTCCTCCTCATCCTGGAAGGGATCTTTTCCACAGCACAGTATTAACATCATGGAGTGACAGAACTGCTTATTCATGAAGACGTAAATGAGTGGGTTATAGAGTGCCGAGCTCTTGGCGAAAAATGCCAGGATGGTCATAAAAATGGGGCTGAACTGACTTACCTGGTGGGTGAAGATATACCAGGTGACGCTGGCATAGGGGAGCCAACATATCAGGAAAGCGATGATCATGAGGATTACCATTCGAGTAACTTCTCGCTCGGCCCTCTGAGTAGTTTCCGATTCTTGCTGCTGGGCGGCTGCGACCTTGACGGTGCAAAGCAGTTGGCCGTAGCAGAAAGAAATGATGGTGAGAGGAATTGAGAAGTGCACGACGAACATGTAGATAACAAAAGACTTGTTCTCAGTCTCAGGATTCAACTTGTAATAGTCCACTCCACACGAACACTGCAGGCCCTCGGGGATGTAGCGGGACCATCCGAGGAGAGGCGGTAAGGCACACGAACAGGCCATTGTCCAAGAAATAGCGACACCAAAAGTGGCGTGGAGTTGCGTGAAGCGAAATTTGGTGAAGGGCTTGCAGACAACCACCCATCTCTCCACAGCCAAGACAACCAGAGACCAGAGTGCAATCTCACCGCCGAGAGTAGCGAAGAGACCCTCCAAGTTGCAGCCGGTGTTCTGACAAATAATGCTACCTATCAGATTATGCTACCAACACTGTATTTATCCTACTGTAAGGGTAGGTTTAGGGTTGGGGTAGGTGTACATGTTAATAAAGCCTCACACCTGTTTAATATCATGCTGGAAGCATGGTTCAGGTAATGTTTATCTTAATCTCTGCCTGCACTTAAACGCTCATGGTGTGATCAGGTTATGTGGATTGAATCTGTCTACATCAGTTGGGTTAAACAGATCAGTTGGTGCATAGATCAACTTCTAAAACAACACACCTCACGTTGTCTCCCTTTCATCTTTAAAACATCTATTTATAATTATCACAAAGACACAACTAAACTAAAGAGTGTAAGAGTAGACAAATGAACATGAAAATGAACAGTACATTACTTTTTTAATAAAGGTGAAAGATTTTTTTTTTATGTTCTATATGTGGTCTTGCTTCACCAGTGTTAATCAGTTTTTTTTATTTGATTTCCGTTTTATAGCTTTAATGCTAACAATTAGAGTTTGAACCTAGCCTTGAACACATTTGAAACTTATGTGCCTTAATGTATTATCCACTTAAATTCCCAACGCTAATATAAAAACTGTTATAAAAGCTTGTTGAACCTTGATATAGTAAGAGAGGGAAAACTTTTTCATCATCATCATCATTAATTCATTTATTTATTACAGATTTCTATTTTTCAGGATTGTATAGTTGTTGACTAACAAGTAGACTTTGTAGAGATGCTATTTAAGGAAACTGTTGGGACAATATATAATTATATTATTATAATTTATATACAAGTATATTCTATAGTTATATTTTATATCATATTGCTATAGCATATATCATTTATGAACCACATTTGGAGGAGTATGAATTTTTCAGACAGTAGACAACTAAAATGTAATGTCTGACAATTTGTTTGTATTATTATTTGATTTCAACAAATAATAACTGTATTAGTCAGGTTTTACTTGGTATTCAGCCCTGGAGACAAAGGAAGGCTATAATTTAACATTTCTCTCAACAAGAAATTCAAAACATACTTATATTTTTAAATGGTTAAATATCTTTTCCATGAAGAGACCCTGAAAACATGATGTCACATCAACAGAAGTATGAACCCTCTGTGCATTTCTTGGTCAATAACTTCCCACGCGCCATCTTGTGGTGAAACTGTGCTGAAATGACAGTTTCTCTACAACAGCAATCCCATCAATTTTATTTCAGTTAGTTAGTTATGAACATGATACATCCCTGAAATCCAGCAACTTATGTTGAAATCATCATGTTAAACATTGATTATAATGACTTCTAATTGCCTACGGATTTCTGTCTTGTCAGTTTATGTTACTTTTGGCTACATAAATTTGATGTATGATCAAAACATAGGCAGTTTTACAGACATTTTTACATAAATGTTACGTTTAGTGCACTGAGTAGTTTGAATGGAAAACAATGGGGGCCTATAATAGGGGTCCTCCTTTGGCACAATGCAGACACGCCCTCTACTGTTGACACACAACCATGCAAGAGTGTGAAGAAACCCTTCAAGTCACCAGTCTATAAATTTGTCATGAATTCTGTCATTATGCAATTTATTTAGTATTGTCACATTTGTAAACTGGTATGATTCAGCACTTGGATTTACTGGATTTCAAAGAAGGATACACCAAGTCCACTTCACAGCAATGTGTCATTGAAATAATACTTTTTTGTTTTGTTTGGTTAGATTTAATTCAGTATAATTTCATATGCTTCACTTAGTACTCCTATTTTATCGATTTCTGTCTGTTTCTATTTAGCTGAATTTATACCTGTACATGCATGTATATTTAAATTGTAGGTACACTGTAATACTGAAGTGTGAACCATTACGCTTTCTTTTAAAGCTGCATGTTTCTTTGAAACGAATGCAGTATTTTCTCAAACATCAATCCTTCACTCTCCAGGAGCTTTTGTAGGACTGGCTGCTTAATACCGTCGGCTTCTTGACTTTGACGGGAGCTCTAGCCTGGGAAGTTGAATGAGTGTATTAAATTATCTGTGCCTGTGACACAGAAAGACCAAACAAAGGATTTCTCACATCAGCAGAGCTTCCTGTGTGTCTTAAACAGCACTCTTATCTCTCTCTCTGGGTCCTTTAGTGCTGGTTCTCTGGATAAAACAGGACTGTACATTATTCTGTTATTAATACGTCAGGATCAAAAGCTTTTAGTGCTAACTGGTGGTAACAGTCTGTTTCTTTGACATGTACGGTTTGCCTCTAACCAAAGGCAGTAATGTGTTTAATTAAGCACCACACAAAATGTTACTTTTTATAAATTCTAAACATGTCCCAGGCATTTCTTCATTTGGATACAGTGCATTTATTTATGTACCATCCATCCTTTGTTCCAGGTAGTTCCAAATTTAACAATCTTTTGCTGAGTGAATCAGATTCTTAAGAAGTATTTGCTGTGTATGACACCATTCTTGTTCTTTTTGAGGGTAGAGAGCTTTCTCCTTCCCCCACTGAAATGTAATCCCAGAATAAGATTCTGTCACACTTGATGGCCATACTGGTACTTTGGTGTCAGCCTGTATTTGGTTTATGCCAGACACAACATTTGGCTTTCAGGTCAGCTTGAGTGTTGTCAGACTGCAGTATTTTCTTTTGAAGGGTTTTAGGTTCCATCTCCCAAAGAGCAGTGTTGAAGAACTGCTACTGATGCCTGGATAGTCTCTCCAATTTTAGCAAGAGAGCGTTGAATCTCTGTTACTCTTGCAACTGACCAGACAATTGCTCTTCTTGTCCAGTTGCTTAATTTGTCTGGGTTGTTTCTTTCTGTTTTGCCACAGTAGTCCTCAAAAGCATTCCTTAGAAGTTTTTAAGGTCTTCCAGGTTTCTGCCTAATAAAATTGTATGAGCCATTTTAATGCAATTATGTGTTTGTCCATTGGGTGGCTCACTGGAAATAGTATATTAGGGGAATTGGTTAATGAGACAGGTGTGTATTGGTAGTAGGGAAGCACACAGTTTTTGACCGGTTTGGATCGTGCTTCATCATGTCAAATTATTGGATTATGTGTTTGGACTGAGTTGAACTGTATGCTGTGTCTACAAGGTATGGACATTTGTATCCTATGAACTAGACAAAATGACACCACGGGAAGCAAATTGGAAGCAATGTTTATTCATTGGAGCACAATAAAGAAAGACACTGTTGCATTTTACTTCGGTTTTGCATGGACTTATTTTTACGCGTCAATTACTTGCTTGCTCCTATTACCAATACTAGCGTCTTAGTGGAAGCCGCTACAAAAATCTTAACATCTATTTCAATTCAGTGACTAATGAGAGCATGATCAGTTTGCTTGTTGGTATGTAAAAATGCAAAAGAATTTTGATTCTTACAGAATTGTGCATCTTCTGAACAAATATCCCATTTCATTATGCTTTAATTTGACATTAATGCTTTAATCGGCATTATTTTAGTTTTATTTGTGTGTGTGTGTGTGTGTGTGTGTGTGTGCGTGCGTGCCCGCATTTTTGTGACAAATGAGGACATAAATTTGTATAATGACAA
>NW_015548296.1:2383653-2393960 GCF_001515605.1 Sinocyclocheilus anshuiensis | reverse complement strand
GTGTGTGTGTGTGTGTGTGTGTGTGTGTGTGAGAGTGAGCGAGTGAGTGAGAGAGTGAGAGAGTGAGAGAAATGCTGAAATGAAGTAGTGTGCATGTTGTGATTGCAATATGGCATTTGTATAGTTACTGAGTCTGAGTTTGGGTCCAGAAAGCTGAAACAAAGCACCATGGGGTAATGCACATGAGCAACACCATTGAGACTCAAGCTGTCTTCTGCAAAGGAAAATACACAAATGAGACAGACACCTACTGCTGGAGGGCCCTCAGTTGTAT
Source organism: Sinocyclocheilus anshuiensis (assembly GCF_001515605.1). Taxonomy (NCBI): domain Eukaryota; kingdom Metazoa; phylum Chordata; class Actinopteri; order Cypriniformes; family Cyprinidae; genus Sinocyclocheilus; species Sinocyclocheilus anshuiensis. The sequence goes on along the minus strand of NW_015548296.1, from coordinate 2,393,686 downwards.
ACAGTTGAGAAATACCAACATATTAGAAACAGATTCGCCCATTTTGAAACAGCAATCAAATCAAACCAAGACTTGAACCATCTGAAATCCATTTCTGTCAGTATTGGTTAAGGCGACGAACAGGCCTAGTTTGGATCTGCAGACTTATTGAGTAGTTTCTGTTCTGATGGAGAAAATCTGCATAATGTATGCAAACATGGTGAAATCTGTTAAATGGAGCCAGGGCTTGTGCTGCAAAGAGCAATACTAGTTTTAACTTGTCTATAACTTGGTAAATGACCATGGATAATCAACGGCTAGCCGTGCCTTAAAGGATTTTAAATGCACGACGTGGAGGCAAAGAAGCGTCGCAAAGTCAATTAGTGAAAAATAACCTGATTTCAGTATATTCTTTTGTACAACGTAATTGACCTTTTTTTTCTTTTCTTTTTTTGGCAAAATCTTTAAGATTATTTCATGTACAAGCAAAACTATATAATTATTTCAACTCATTCCCATATTTTATGTCAAAGTATATATTTATTTTGTGTGTGGCATGTAATAAGAGGGAATTTGTACAGATGTATTATTTTACACTACTTTAGTTGCATTTAATTTCCAGGTTTAATTGTAAAAGAAAAAACGGTTTTCAGTATAGTCTCAGAGTTGGATCTCACTGTAAATGTTCTTTATCTTATCTTTGTAGATCTGCAACAACCAATGTTTGAATGTCAGATATCAAAGGGATGTTATCAATTAGCTTGATAAGATTTTTTCAAAGAGGTAGATGTCTTCATACAAGCTTTAAGGATAACATTTTTGGAAAGGAAATATCTTCCAGAAGATGCAGCATTTATGTGCTCCATCCCTCGAGCTAATCATCCACTTTCTTCTTCAACACTATCAAACTTGGTCATCTTCTCTCCTTTCCTGCTTCGGGACATTTGGCAAGGCTGCTTGTCTCTCCCTTTTGGATCTTTCTCTTCTCCTTGTCTGCCTGGACTTCCTTCCACAAATTCATCTCAAAGCTTGCCTACATGTTTCGGTTAATGAATCTGGTTTATGTTTCAGCTATTACAGTAAGGAGTACTAGTAGGGGAGGAGGTCGCATCCTCCCAGGATGATTACATCTCCGATATGACAATGCTAGACTGCTGGGAGAGGCGTGTGGAAAGGCCTGCACAATGAAACTGAGGTGGGGTCACTTACGCTAAGATGGCACTGTCACATCCCATTCATGGCCTTTAGACATGTTGTTAAACCATCTAAGAGGTAGGAAGTGATGCTAGATATGGAGGTGTTCACAGGATGTCCTGAACAATAATAGGTTGGGCTGACAGGAGGAAGTGACTGGGCTACATGCTTCTGACGTTCTGCACACGAGGGGAGGGAGCCGGTGTGAATGTTATGAGTGCCGAAGCGGCCCAGTTCTGTGGGAAAAACCAAGTGAGCATGCTCAGCTGCCTTGTAGAACAAAGGCCACTGGTTGTGCCTCTCGGGACAAGCAACAGATCTCATTCAGCATGCCTGCTGTGAGCGCAAAAAATAGAACGATTACACACTTGCTAATACACAAAAACCTTAGCCAAAATACACAGAGCATTTCTGAGCAGACCAGCTATGATTTCAGGAGTAAAGCCAAAAATTGAGAATGACAGTAATATAGGGAAGGCCGGGGATTGTTTAAATATGTGTTAAATATTTATAATTTAAACTTTGATATATTGTTCCTATTTTTATCTGGTACAAATTAAAGTTGCTTTTGAAATCTATAAACTGGGTAAATATTCCAGTAGGCTACAAAGAGTTGTTACAAGGTGAGTTGAAATACTAAAAAAAAAAAGGATGGTTTACTTTCTGTACAGCATTTATTTTATTTATATTAGTTTTATATTATATTTTTTATATTTTATATTAGTTTTTTTATGAATTTATACTTATTGCATACATAAGTGTAATTTTATTGTAAACATTTTCATTTAAAAACAAAAATGTAGGAAAGGTTTTATTCTACAACAGCAGACAAGTTGGTAAAATAATACATAAACATCCCTCCGTCTGCTCAAACATGATATTTAAAATATTTATATTTAAAAATAAATGTTATTGTTTACCCTGTAAATCCATATTAAAAATAATATAGTAAAAATTGACATGTATATAATGAAATGCATAATATAATACAATTATATTTCAATGTAAAGTAAAAATAAGTAAAAGTCTTTACTGCCACTTTTTCATCTAATTCATTTTTGCTAGAAAAAAATATTAATTGTGTTAAAAACATTTTTTTTTAAATCTTACTGACCCCAAACTTTTGAAAAGTAGTGTCATTTCAGTTGAACTGGCAGTGTTACAACTCGCCCAATTAGGTGATACACAATTTTAATTGATACACTCAGTTTACATGGAAAATAGTTTTTGTGTTTTTTATTTTCAGCATTTTTATTATAATTATTTTTGCTTTAATTCTGCTACTATGTTCTGCTTTGCAATTACTTTGTGCAGTGGGTTCAGTGTTATTGTTACCTCACTAACGTAACACTGCACAAAAGTACATAGCTACTATAAATCACATCTACTCAACAAATGTTGCTTTAAGCTGAAGTTACGCAGATTATTGTAAAATCCACGTCGTTCCTTCAGAGTTATAGCTATGCCTCGTAAGAACACTCAAGCAACATCGTTTCCCAGATGCTGAGGAGCCTGATGACGTTGTCCTCTCATATCTCTGTGCATGCGTATGAGCACGGTGACGTCTGCAGCTGCCGAGTGTGTTTGGAACTGACCAGCGAGTAGCGAAGAGGAAGATGGCAAAGGAAAGGGATGTGAAGAGAGGAGTTATGGGAAGACATCATAAAGGGGCTTGAGAAGTTGCATAAGTCACTACTCACTTTTCCTAATTTTGTGAGCACATAGTCTTAGGAGAATTACCGTAATATCAGCTTTGTGTGTAATGTTGTGCTAAACATTTCAGTCCAAGTTTGATATGTAGAGACAACAAGTAAACCATTTGTAGCTTGATTTCGCTGACAAGTATCACTTTGACTCTGTGGTGCTGTCAGCAAAACATTGCTCTGTATCTGTTTGAGCATCATGACCAGCCTGACAACAGCAACATTGGCTCAACCAATGATTTAACTCTGAGGTGGGTTCAGTTTGTTTGGCCAATGACAGACAAGGGAGTGTTAAACTGTTGCTCTGCAAAATACTTCCATGAGTTCTCAGTCTGATTAAGAACAGGCACAACTCAATATAATATTTCTGTCCCAAACCGAGTCCAACATGTGGCATTTTTTTAAAATCTGCATTCCACCCAAAGGAATTATGATTTCATAGAAAGATTACTGTAGAGTGGCAATTGGGACAAAAATGCACCAAAACATATGCTGTACAAAAACAGCAACAGACATGATAATTTCAATGTGTCTGAGGAAAAATAAAAAATGAATAAACTTAGCGTGGGCGGTCTGTACTGTTCACATGCACAAGTACTTAATCTCTTGAACACACTTGGTCTTTATAGTGTAGACAAAGTCTATTCAAATATAGCCAAGAGTGCTTCTGTCTCCTTTAAACACACTGACCTAACAATTTCTTACAGCTCACAATAAGCATTTCATTGGTTTTGCTGTTGCATTTAAGATGTGAGACAGTGGCTTTTGCAGATAATTAGCTGGAATGTCTGTTTTGAGTTGTGGTCCGTGTGTGAGCTTGTGTTTGAGGTTTTGTAAGAGGGTAGGTGTCAGGATGAGTGTCTCAAAGTGATCTAACACTGTGTGCATACCCTGAAGGATTGTCTTCCAGACTGTTGAAGTACACCACAAACCACTTAAAACATTACCAAAGATTATAAGATAACCGCCCATAAAACTTTGAATAGGCTTGTTTCTCTTCTCCTTTTCACATTCTCCTCATCGTCAGCCGAATTCTGAAGACGTTGGTGGGTACTATAAGACTTTTACAACCTGAGACAGACAAACGATCCAGTTGATGAACAGATTATACACAGTTATAGCATTCAAAATGGCCTAATTATTTTTTCAATGATACTCTTTCTGTGTATTCCTCCAAACACCTGCATGTTCTGCTTTATTTTCCACAGCTATCCCCTGTAGTTGCAGAGCTGTCAAGGGAGGGAGACTGAGAAGAAAAGGATGCGAGAGGACATGTGGAGAAAGAGAAACATTGCTCAACTCACTGTTCTTGCTTTGCCATTAGGTAAGTGGGAGACTGTTGTTGTAAAAGCACATTCCCTAGATGTTAGTACTATCAGCCTGTACGATGGAGTGAACAGCACAGACGAATGGCTGTTTGTGTGTGTGAGCATAGAGCTGAGAGGAGACAGATATGCCAGCCCAGCTGGAAAGGGCCGTCTCAAAGAGGCAGAAGATAGATTGTTACAGAGAATACTCTGACATTACAGGTGGTGCACAGTAAAACTATGGTACTGCTATTCTTCATATGTAGTGCTATATATACTATGTCAAGTGGAAACTATCACCCTGTTCCAAAACATGCTGTTCTGTTGGTTTCTAGTAGCTATTCTTTCTATATCAGGTGCACTGTATCAGATATGCACTTGCATTGATGGTCACCACATCATATTACTGCGCACATACATAAAGTTGAGCTTCGTTCAACTTTGTCACTTATATAACCGTAAACTGCTTGAAAACGCCTCATTACGCAGCACTGCATGTACCTTTCACAGAGAAGGCAATCCCGGAATGCATTGTGACAAAGACTGTATATATACTAAGATGGTTCTCTCATTACTGTGAATAGAAGAAAGTGCCATGCCAATATAACAGAATAAATCCTGCCATATTGCAACCTAGGTTCACTGGAAAAACATGCCTCTATACCTATACATACAATTCACTACAGTATCCAGCTGAAATGGCAGTAAAATGGCAACAACTTTTATTCAGTTTCACATAAATTACGATTACAGGTCACAGATGATCAAATTAGACTAATTTTGTATGGTTCCTTGCACAATACTATTGTTTGACCTTAAAACGTAATTTACTGTAATGCATGATTTGTAAACTAATACATCTGACGTCTGCATCTCATAACTAGCTCCACATGTAAGGCTTTCTGACGTAGTAAACTTGCTCACCTGGTACACCATTGCACTTGTGATGCAGAACGCTCAGGTATGAGTCCCGTAAAACGTGTCACGATAAAACCGATCAAAGAGTTGGAGAAGCAAGCTAAAATGTTATAGTTGCTTCAGTGAATGCTTTTTATCTCACATTTGCTCTTGTTAACACAATCGGTTAGGAAACCTAACCGGAAAGCTGGCTCACTGGAAATTTCATTTCTGTCAGGATATATACAACAACTAACACAATAAAATTCTGCAAGAGTTTTGGATCAAACAGAATGTGCTTTTAGTGCCACTCACTGGACGTTTCACTTTAAAAGTGTCTCAGAGCATGCAAGAAACACCATAATATAATTTTGAAGAACTGACACCAAAGGCACATTTGTCCAATGAGCCTGAGTTGTCTTAATTATTTCAGTAACTGAATACTTGAAAGTGTAGTTTAAAAATAGTTCACTGTATTTTTACTCAGAATTTTTATGTTTGTGGTGCATTTGCTTACTCGAGTATCAAAGCATCAAACTTTGCTGGAAACAACTGTCAATTGAGTCTCCTGTGTGGGGTTCTATTTGTGCAACATGCTATGTAGAGCACGTCAAATCACTTTTGAGTGATGACTATGAGCTTCTGTTTCAGTTAGAATTCTACTTTAGAAGGCAGCTGCATATGCAGCTAGTAGGTAGTGATGCAGCTCACTAGGTTTTGGAACAGAATTACTTTGTTATAATTCCCTGTGGGGCATCTGGCTACTCTTATCAGTTTCATTTGCTTCTTTTCATCCCCCTCACTCTCCTTGTTTCTCTCTCCATCTGTCTATCTTTTCCTTCAAAGATTTTTGGAAATAATTGTCTACTTACCACACAGATGCACCCACAGAGAAGCATTAACACACTGTTATCGGGACACACACACACACACACACGTGCAGCTATTATACTGATATTACTATGGCACTGGTGCAGTTTCATTTCTTATTATTTATGATAAATGACTATGGAATGAACAATATTTACAGATATACTCTAGTGTATGATTAGAGCTGAGGAGGTTTTTCTAGAATATGCCTCTATGAATCATTTGTGACTCTGTGGGTTGTTTATTGTATTGTGTCAGCAGAGAGTTTGTATGTCAGGATGTCATGGAATAATGAGATGTGGTTAATTTTTCAGTATGTGACTAAAAGTTGAGGTAAACATCTGTTTGTAGGATTTACCAGAGACGTTGTCATGTACTGACAGATGCTAGTGACATATTCCAAAAGCTTGCCACCTCAGCGGTACCAGCTATTGGAGGCCCACAGTGCATATCTCTCTCTCTCACTCACACACACACTCACTCACTCACTCTCTCACTCACACACACATACACTATCTCTCTCTCTCTCACACTCACACACACACACACACACACTATCTCACTCTCACACACACACACACACACACTCTCTCTCTCTCTCTCACTTATCTCTCTCTCTCTCTCACACACACACACACACACACACACACATACATACATACATACATACAAACTCTACTTGAAGCTCTTAGACACCTCATTCTCATCATTCTTAACAAAGAACATCATTTAGAGGTGTTGAATGACATACAGCAGCCCCAAAAAGCCTTGAGAAAATTGAAGCAGACATTTTGTAAGCCAGTTTTTCCACTTTTCTGTGATTTTAGATGCAAGAGAGTATGAGAGTGGGCTTGAATGTGAGCTATTCTACTCATTTCGATTCTCCATTGGCAATTTTTACACAAGTGTACATTTTCCCAATTTGAAATGCATGCACATCTGGGATCCTGCTTTCTGTTGGTTTGTATCTGTTGATCCATGCAAAACGTGTGATTTATTTTCTCAGTCAGTTAAATGCAAACCCAGATTTCATTGGTCAACATAATCAGACAAGAACCTTTTAAGAAAAGTTCAAGATTCAGAAAAAACTTGGATGGATCTTATCGTCACAAACAGGCTACGTTTACACTACCCGATTCTGATTTATTTCTCAGATCCATTTTTTTTTCTTTTTGGTCAATATCAGATTTGAGAGTGAACTGATCACAGTCCTAGGAAATCCAAACCTGTATGACTTTCTTATTTTTGTGGAAATAATTTGTGTGGGGAAAAATCATGCATGCTAAACAGTTCATGACACTGATTGTTGACTCTTTCTTTATTTAATGCTTCATTCTTCCATTCTGTCTTCTCTTCATCCATAAATCTGAACCATTATCTCTAGCATTTGCCCCAGGGACTTTGCAAATAATCTGGCCTCAAGTTGGACATGTAGTCTAGTGTGTGCAAGTGTGACTGCTTTTCAGCGGTTTTGTTTGTGGTTTGTCTCCCACTCTGCTGAATGTAGTACACTTGTGTATGTGTGTCACTTCTTTCGATTAACCACGTCTTGACATGAAATGTGGCCGCGTTCTGACATCACCCTTCTGAGCAGGAACACGCGCATTCTGTTAACCATCTTTTACCAATTTTGCATGCAGAAAAATTGCTCTTACCTCAAACATGCTGTTATTCCTTGCCTCTTCTCCCACAATGTAGTCAATGAATTCTGCAGTTTCTCACTATAAACACACTCGAGTGTGATGAGGTGTTATTGTCTCCTAAATGGAGCTTAACAACTGCTATTTTTGAAGACCAAAAAGTACCACCTCTAAACCATCTTACAGTGACATAAGATCATTTATCAAAACCTAGCTAAGGGTAAAAGCATGCAAAGTGTGCCTTAGAAGTGACCGTTAAAGCATTTGCTTGATTTTGATTGTGTATTCAAAGCGGATCGACATTTTCCCACTTAGGCAACCCTTTTAATGCACTCCCCTGTTGATCAGGAGAACTTTCACACAATGCAAGCAGAGAACGGGAAATGGCAGGAAGGAAGAATTCATAATGCATCCGCATCAAGAACACATAGCGAGGAACCAATCAGTATGCAAACACATCCGTTTATTCAAATTTCCCTACTTTATTCATGAGGCTGTGTCAGTTCACGCTGCTTTCTCATTCTCCAAAGCAGTTCCTGAATGTTTATTCACCACGACCCACTAAAATAGACTGTAATGGTTTTAACACGACGGGTAATCTGATATTTCCCAAAAGTACTTGTCTTCAGACCGCTTTGGGTGTTGCAGGCGGATTATCTGTTGTACTGAGTGAGGAGTTGATGATTCCTTCATACTGCAGAATTCCAGGCCTGTTTGGTTGTCTGAGTGTTTGAGGGCTGTGGTCACACACTATGAGATTAAGGGTAGCTTCTAATTAAAACTCTTAATTACAAAACAAGATGTAAAGAATATGTAAAATGGCTCTGAGGTGGTTTTCAATCCATGAAATGCACTCCTCCACACTCACTGTGGAACATTCTGCTCATCTAAAGACATTCTCAAGAGTGATTTCAATTGAATGAGTGTGTAAAACTGCATGCTACATGACATGCTTGAGAAAAAAGGCATTCCAACACACACACAATTCTGTACATTTTAACTTATATTTATTTATTTATTTTACAGCTCCTTTCCTTTCTTGACAACTGCATATATACAATTATTATATATTATTTACAGACATTTAGAAGCTCTATTTTTGAATGGAGCTACAGGAGGGATGCATTAGGGAGACAAAATATCTGTGCTTCAATGCATTATTTTTGTTTGAAGTGTCTGTATCTGATCTGAAGTTCAAAATGAGGTGCTGTACGGTATGCTGGGTATCTGGTGAGGGCTAGGTTATCAAGGTGAAGATAGCATCTGAAAATGTTTTGGTTTTGATTTTCTTTGTTCCTCCTTATCCCCTCTCTCTGATATTGAGAATGAAATGCATAGCATCTGCTTTTCATTAATGCTGGAAAGCATTAATCATTCAGTCACACATTATAGACTACATTTTTGTTAACCCACAACCATCATAGACTGTGCTGCATAATTGACCTTTTTTAAAATGGCTTTTGATGACTCCTTAAATCATGATCCTACCAGAATTACCCTAAATAATAACTGGTCAGTATTTAAAAGGATACTTCTGCATTGTGACCAGAAATCTGGGAGTTACGTACTTAGCAAGCAAAAAAATAAACTAAAACTGAAGCGATGCACCCAAATGTTAAGATAGCTCCATCCCAGGAGGCCATACAACTTCCGCACATCGTTTGGCGTGAGAGATGAGCAGCATGGGTTTACTCTATACAGGGCAGAGGACTAACTAACTAACACTAATTGCTTCTTGTCATTGAAATTATAGTTCCTATGAAAATGAACAAGGTACACTCTTAAGAAAAATGGTTCTAAACAGTACCAGAAAAGGGCTCTTCGGCTTATAACGATAGCAGAACCCTTTTTTAGTGCTAAATAGAACCTTTTTTATAGGGTTCCATATACAACCATGCTTTGAAAATGCTACATATGACCTTATTGGTGTTATAAATAACCTTTCTAATAATAGTTTTTCATTAATATTAGTATGTTAATATCATTAATATTAATATTAGTATTATTTGTATATATTATTTATTAATATTTTACATAAAATCAACAACAACATTCCATCACCACACGTGCAAACCAAAAGCCGTGGATGACAGCAGAGGTTCGTGGGCTGCTAAAGACTAGAGATGAAGCATTCAGATCAGGAGATAAAGCAGCCCTCAAAACAGCAAGAGCCAATCTGTCCTGTGGCATCAAAAATGCAAAACGGTCGTATGCTCAAAAAATCAACAATCAATTCACAGACAGCAGAGACACACGGAGCCTGTGGCAAGCCATTCAGACCATCACTGACAACAAGCCCCCGCCACAGGCCTGTGATAATGACACATCCCTCCCGGATACACTCAACCACTTTTATTCACGGTTTGAAATGCAGAATGACACACCTGCACAAAAACTGCCCATACCTCCCAACGACCAGGCGCTCTGTCTGTCCCCAGCTGAC
>NW_015548296.1:2376460-2382981 GCF_001515605.1 Sinocyclocheilus anshuiensis | reverse complement strand
ACTACACTCTTAAGAAAAATGGTTCTAAACAGTACCAGAAAAGGGTTCTTCGGCTTGTAACAATAGCACAACCCTTTTTAGTGCTAAATAGAACCTTTTTTATAGGGTTCCATATAGAACCATGCTTTAAAAATGCTATATAGGACCTTATTGGTGTTATAAATAACCTTTCTAATAATAGTTTTTCATTAATATTAGTATGTTAATATCATTAATATTAATATTAGTATTATTTGTATATATTATTTATTAATATTTTACATAAAATCAACAACAACATAAATAAATAAATGCTTAAAGAAATAAAATAAAATAGTGTATTGAAGACCAAGCTCCAGTGAAATATCTTCACAATCCTCTTTGATACGTTTAAGTTAATTATTATGTGTATTTTGGTGTACTTTTCCACGACATTCTAATTTATTGAGATGCACCTGTATACTTAACTGAACAGAGCTGGTCACACTGACTTACATGTTCTTTTAAACTAAAAAGAGAGAAGACATAGGAAACCAATTAGCATTTGAAAGTTATAATTTATGGACATTTTAAGAAAGAAATGATTTACCTGTTGAGAGTGTGTTGACAGTCTGTGTAGTTGGATGGCTGAGCTCCAGAAAATCAGTAATGAGGCATCTTAGAGTGTAGCCTCGGTTAGGGTTTTACATTAAAACAACAGCAACAACAATAACAACAACAGCAGCACGTTGTGTATTATGTTTTTATTAACATGCAAAATTGTCCGTGCTCTTAACAACAGTTATTAGCTGAATACATTAATGAATGACAATTGACATTGAACATGAGTAAATACATAAAGTAGTAAAACACAAAATAAGAATAAAAAAATAGATGTGACGAAGACCAAGTTTCAGTGAAACAATCACAATCCAATCCATATAATGCCTTTAAGTCCATCATTTTGTTGTGATTAAGTAGCGATTTTTCTCTGCAGATGATGAGATTGTGAGATGTGATACATCTGAAATACACAACTGAGTTTAGAGGTACAGTGTGTCCATGTGTTCGTGTAAAAACAGTTATGTTTATGAAGGCCAAAAGCAAAAATGGACAGTATGTGAGCCCTTCACAATCTTAAAATAAAAAAGTGATATAAAGTCATGGGATAGTTTACAAAAAACAAAAAAAAAAAAAAGATAAGAACATGTTTGTTTGGAAACCAGTTACATTTTTAAAGTTAAAATTGTATTTACATTTTAAGAATGAAATCATTTACCTGTTGAGAGTTTGTTTACAGTCTGTGTAGTTGGATCACTGAGCTACAGAAAATCAGTAATGAGGAGCTTTGTCAGTTACAGATTTGAAAAACAAAAGGGCGGGAATAAAGAACCCTAAACTCTAACACAAAGAACCATTTCAGCAGAAAAGGGTTCTTCAGAATGCTATGGTTCTAAATAAAACCATTACTGTAAAGAACCTTTAAAGAACCATCTTTTTTTAGAGTGTAGCTGACTGATGTCCTGTAGAGTCACAGTAGCACACATGGAAAGAAAAATAAGCATTGATTGGTAAAAAAAAAAAAAAAAAAAGTTTTATATCAGAAAACTTTAATGTAGAGCAGTTTCACATTTTCTAATGTTAATATGCATGTGCATACAGTTCCTTGCCATGTGTGTGCATGCATTTTTTATTTTTTATTTGGCCTATATGTTCAATAATTTGTTGACTGGAATATAACAAGTTATTTTTGATTAAAATAATGAATCTATAAAATAGTTTTAACATCTCTGCTAACTGCAAGACTGTCACTGACTCTTTAAACCAAAATATCCTCTTTAACTAAGCTGTGAGGTATTAATCATACTCCGACATCCCATATGCAACGTCCAAAAAAGTTGTCCAGACAACAGTTTTTTGCAGAACCTGAGGAATTCATTTTCAATTCATACTCCCTGATCAACTGTGGTGATCATAATTAGCAAAAACATATGGTTTTAAACACATTTCAACATTCAGCAGACTTTTTAAATGTACAGCGTTGCTTGTTGTGCCATGTGTTTTTACTGTGACGTGTCTGCATGTTGACACAGTATATCGGCTCTGAAGCTGATGTCATAATCAAGTGTAGTATTGGATAAGCCTGTAAAAGGGCTCACAGTGACTGTGGCAGCATTCAAATAGCTGTTATGAAAATAGCTCTCAAAGAATTCCATATGGTCTAATCTGGTACCTCTGTACATGGTGTATTAAATAATATTTTGGAACGATGCCGCCTTATATTGATTTCAGAACAGTTTTGCTGATTCTCTTCAACATGATGATAATTCAAGGAGTTGGTCCAAGGCCAACATTACGCACTGTTTTGGGAGATTGTGGACTAAGCACTTATCTTTTTTTTCTCTCTCTTCTGTAAAGGTTACAGTCAGGTTGGCTTTCCATAGGGTTTCAGAAATGTGCTCAGCCAGATGCTTTTGATTGTTCTGTTTGAAAAATAAGAAACAGTGTGTTTAAAAGAGGTTAAATGGGTAAAATTCCACTAAATGCAGTAATTCCTTTTTTATTTATGATACACTTTGCTTTTCTCTATAACTATTACCCAGCTCACATTTTATGAGGCACAAAGCCAAGCTTTGACCAAACTGCTAAAAAGCTTCTAGCAGCATCGTTTTACTGAAATTGCATGAATGGTAGTGATCATAGTACATTATATTTAAAAGCTCTAGGAAAACAGCTCTCATAAAAACTGTATTCCTGTCTTGGCAATTAAATTTAGCCTGTGGCCTGTTTTCAACATTTAGACAGCAAAAGACTTAAAGGGGTTATATGATGCGATTTCAATTTTTCCTTTCTCTTTGAAGTGTTACAAGCTCTTGGTGCATAAAGATGATCTGTAAAGTTGCAAAGACTAAAGTCTCAAATCCAAAGAGATATTCTTTATAAAAGTTGTCAACCACGCCTACCTAAAACGGCTCGTTCTAACACGCCCCCACATGTCTACGTCACGATGTGGGAAGATTTGCATAACGCCGCCCAAATGTTCACGCAAAGAAAGAAGGCATAACTTTTATTCTCGCTGTAGTATTGTTGCTGCCGCCATGTCATGAAGGCGCTGTGTGTTTTGTTGTGAAAGCGAAACTACTTTGTTTGGCCTTCCAAATGAGGACGATATCCGCTTCGTCATGCCTAGAGCTGATCCGTGCTGGTCGCTGAGGGAATACATCAGCTTTGCGCTGTGGACCGGCTTTCCTCGATGCGTTTCAGAAAGGCGGGGCATAGAGGAAAAACAATAATGTACAGTATGTGGAAAAAAATTTGTTTTTGAACTTTAAACCGCATAAACACATTTCATTACACCAAATACACAAAATAATGTTCTTTTTAGCAACATCATATGACCCCTTTAAGACTTAAGGGATGTCTCAAACACTTATGCTTTAGTATATTTATTTAAACAAACCACAAAGATCGACATTTCAAACCACTGGGATGATATTTATATACACTTAAAAATGTTGGGGGATGAGATGAGAAAGAAGTAAAATAATCTTAAACATCTAAAGCTACTTCCTCGAGAGCTGAGTTGCACATCTGGAAGCCCCTCAAGATTAAACATGCACTTTATGACCTACTGGGAATCACTCGCTGCAGCACCAAAGCAGTACTGCCACAAAGAAATGAATGAAAATAGCTTAATATGCAAAGTTCAGAAAATGGTCTTGGTTGAAGAGTTGAATTTGAAAGTGTGCAGAGTTCGTTGTAATCTCTCATTGGACTCTCATTCATTCGGCAGGATGGGAGGGTGGTAGTCACAGTCCCTTTAGGAATTCACATCCCACCCATGTGCTACACCAATCTGTTCTATAAACATCAATGATAATGATGATTCTGATTGGGAATGATAAATATTATTTTTTTTGCATATATTCTGCAATTGTAGATATATATTATATACTAAATGTTAAGTCAGATGTATTAATATTTTTTTTATATATACACTTTCATTTAAAAGCTTGGGGTTCAAAATACAGTAAAAAGAGTACAGCCTGTTAAATATTAATGTTATCATTTAAAATAACTGTTTTCTATTTTAATATATTTTAAAATGTAATTTATTACTGGTTTGGCAACACATCTCTTCCAGTCTTCAGTGTCACATGATCCTTCAGAAATAATTTTAATATGCTGGTGTTGAAGAAACATTTCTTATTATCATTGTTGAAACAGTTGTGATGCTTAATGTTTTTATAAATTTATTTCTGGATTCTTTGATGAATAGAAAGTTAAAAAAGAACAGTATATATTTGGAATCGATTTATTGTTTTAATTCAATAAAACACTTTTGAATTTCCCTTTCTTATTATTTCCAGAAATTACAGGCAGAAATATATGGGAAGGAAAGTTACATTATAGGCTATTTTCTCCGCAACTGGGATTGTTTTGCTGTGGCTTTCAAATAAATTCTCAATTTAGACTAAGAATAACTAAATGATGGGGTATGTAATTTAGGAACAAAACCGAAGCATTTTAAGTGCAGTGATCTTGATGCAGAAATGGTGATTCAGAGTTCAAAGGCTGACATTTCCCATCATTATTGTCTCTTTCACAGCATGCATAAACAGCAAGGCCGGTAAAATCTATTTAATTGCTCTGACCATGTGCAGCTAGTTAATATACTGATTTAACATCAAAATGACCAGGATCCCGGATAATTGCTTTGACATAACTAAAGACTACATTGCTCTGATCTTCCATTTAATGCAATTCGTTTACTTCGGAATAAGACGATGTCCCTCTGTGTGCGTCAAAATAAAAGTATGTAAAAACTCTTATTAAAGAAAACATTCTTATTAATGGATTTGGCTTTTTCGGCTACACTAATTACTAACATGTGCATAAAATCAAGCATACAACCAAACAATTCCATTAGACAAACGTTTTGTTTAAATGGGGTCTTTTGGAAGACCTTGACTGGCCTGCTCAAAGCCCACACTTTAACCCAACTCTACACCTTCAGGGTGAACTGAAATGCTGAATACAAGACAGATCACCCAACATCAGTGCCTGACCTCACTGAATTGGACAGAATTCCTTGTATCTAACATCTAGTGGAAAGACTTATCGAAGCAAGGGAGGTCCAAATATGCTTTGGTTTCGATGCTATGTTTCATAGCAGGCATCGTTTAATTTCTCTTTTCCAGGTCATGTTGCTGGAACTGAAGTAGTCGAAGAGCCAACAAGAAAGACTACTCTTGGTGACCATGAGATCCTACAACTTCCTCTGTGCTGCTTTGATGGCACCAAGTAATAAAACCGAACATTTCCTTTTTCATGTTTTTATCAGTTACAGTAGCTTCCGTTGAGCTCACTGCTCCTCTCATTTTCTGTCCCCTCCTTCTAACAGAGATAAGTAGGTCATTAGGGTAGTTGGGATTTTCTTATGCAATGTTGTACCTCTCTGAAGACAAAAAATGAAGTTTTTCTGTGACTTCAGAAAGAGTAAATTCATGATTGCATGAGATAAGATGCTATGCTCAAAGGATGATGTGCAGCCCAATCAAGTAAAACATCCCTGGGAGATAAAATGTATCGTTGGAGCTCAAATTTACATCAATTTATCTGTGCTTTCCTTTTGAGTCCATTGCAGAGCTTGTACAGATGGATAGTCGCAGGAAACCGCAAGCCCAGAAGGGATTTGGCATAGCATTTGGTGTGCAAACTACAAAGGGGGGACACCAGTGTATCCTTGTAAAAGAGTTAAAATAAAGCTGAAATAAAATTGAAGCCTTATGGGATGTCTCATAGACTGACTATATGTGGTGTGCTGCAAGAGAGAATCTGCCTTTAATTTAGGATTTTAAGATGTTTTTTTAGGATTTGCATCATAGTATATATGCAGCAAACCTTTAGGACTGAATTTATTAAGGAACTATTTGTGAACTAGGAGGGCCATCTAAATTATGGGGTACGCAACTATTTGCTCTTTGATTTCCTGCCAAGTTTCAAAGCCTCATTAGTACAGCATTATTTGTGGAATTTCTCCTTCGCCTGATCGTTGATAATTACCTGTCCTAAACAATTTCTTCAGGCCAGATGCAGAGTCTAATAATGAATAGGTACATGGCCACATGAATGCATCATGCCTAAACTGTGCTCTTTGTTGGGCAATGACTGTAACAACAAATTAGGCTGGAAAATCCCTTTGTCTTGAAACAAAAGCATTCTATATTGGGTTATAGCAGTCTTAATGGTTGCGCATCCTCAGTTACTCCATTAAGAGTGGGATACTGGTTTTATACAACAGTTCAATTAAATTAATAATAAGTGACTTACATTTTAGACATAGTATTTCCAAGTTAATTTGACAAGTCGTGGTACGCAACTAAGTCGTGGCCTAATGGTTAGAGAGTCGGACTCGTAACCCAAAGGTTGCGGGTTCGAGTCTCGTACCGGCAGGGATTGTAGGTGGGGGGAGTGAATGTACAGTGCTCTCTCCCACCTTCAATACCACAACTGAGGTGCCCTTGAGCAAGGCACCGAACCCCCAACTGCTCCCTGGGCGC
>NW_015548296.1:2375851-2376183 GCF_001515605.1 Sinocyclocheilus anshuiensis | reverse complement strand
TGGGTTAAATGCAGAGCACTAATTCCTAGTATGGGTCACCATACTTGGCCACATGTCACGTCACTTTCACTTTTTCATTTTCAAAGTAAAAGCAAAGTTCACCGTTGAGCATATCCATTCATGTTTTTTCCTAAATGAATCAGTGCTGTTGAACGAATCATTTGAATGAATGATTCAATAACGCACATATAAACGGTGCGTTCCAAACGGGATATATCGCCCTCCGAAGGGCACTTTGGAGTGAAAACAATCATGGCCTCCATATTGAAGGGTCGTTCCAAACCGAAGTGCTCAAAACTGGCCACTTCAAAGGGCCCTTCGGAATGAAGGAT
>NW_015548296.1:2351270-2375311 GCF_001515605.1 Sinocyclocheilus anshuiensis | reverse complement strand
TTAGGGCATAGGGATGAGCCCTTCCGAATGGAACGCAGGGAAAGAGTCATTTATTTCATTCCTCAATGAATCGGTGTGCTTAAATGAATCGGTTGATTGAATAATTCAATGACTCACTCATAGAGAACGCCATGTACTGGCATAACAATGTAACCTGTAGAAAGAGTTTCTGAAAATCCCCATCACTAATACACAGGCTAGTCTGGAAAAAGACAAGCGTAGTGATAAAAACAGTGAAAAGTCTCAGTGCTGTTGGAATGTTATATCCTGTAAACCGGACATAACGAAATTGGAAGGAGGTTGTTGAAAATGTGAGAGATGGAAGTATTGTTGCCCTATAGAATTCTGTCTAGGACGAAACAGTAGATATTATTGTAGATGATGTATCAACAGTGTTAGTAACTTTAAACCTCTGGCCTCTGCTGACTCTCACAGCACGTTGACCTTTGACATATGAACTTCACGGACCATTATTTCTGAAATTCAGCATTCTCAAAAAAAAGCAAACTCAAATTGCTGCATCTTGCACTCGTTCTCAAGACTGTGTGACAATCTGAAAAACATGTTTTAATCTGTAGGCTCTGTTTGTTTCCTGGTGAGACTCTGAAGGGTGTATGATTGATTGTAGTTTATTATACTAATAGTAATTTTTGGGGGGCACAACATCCTCCCTCTTTTAATCAGAACAACATTCCTTTTATACCTGAAAAAGCTTACACTATAAAAACAGGCTATTTAGAGCTTTGTGTAATGTTTTTGGCCTCAAAGAAGGATTTACTGTTTAATAAAGTGCTGTGCTTCGCTTGCTGTTTCCTGAGGAATGAGTGTTTCAGGGTATACAAGTATAGGAATTTCAGCCTGTTACATGATATTTCCTGTACTTCTCCAGCCATCTAGTTCACAACTGAAACATACACAAAAGACAATCTGTGGCCAGTATATCATTGCTTCTGGGAAAGAGAGAGAGAAGATCCATGGTGATTTTCTGCTTCTGCATCTTGGGAAATGTCAGATGTCTTGTCTGAAATATTTTGATTGATGTTAGTTTTACAAGGAGCTACATTTCAGAGTTTTGGAAATGTCAAGTTTTGCCATTTTCGGTTTATTTAATGCTGTTGAAATATACATTTTTATTTATTTATTTAGTCTACTTATTCAAAAACAGGATACGCGTTAAAGGGTTAGTTCACCCAAAAAGGAAAATTCTGTCATTAATTATTCACCCTCGTGTTGTTCGAAACCCGTAAGACCTTCGTTCATCTTCGGAACACAATTTAAGATATTTTTGATGAAATCTGAGGGCTCTCTGACCCTCCCATAGACAGCAAGGTAACTACCACGTTCAAGGTCCAGAAAAGTACCAAGATGATCGACAAAGTAGTCCGTGTGACATCAGTGGTTCAACTGTAAAGTTACAAAGCTACGAGAATACTTTTTTGCGCAAAGAAAACAAAAATAACGACTTTATTCCACATTTTCGTAACTTTACAGTTGAACCGCTGATGTCACGGACTATTTTGTCGGATCATCTTGGTACTTTTCAGTTGTTTCTGTTGTGGCTGCAAATTAATTTGCACTGAGGTGTAGGCTAATCAGGCAAGTTTACACCGATTGCAAATATAAATTACATTTCCCTCAAGTTTGTCAGACTTCCATTTATGAATGTTGGATCATCTGGCATGCAACAACAGCTTCCGATGTTTTGGACTGAAAAGCTGTCAATCACAGTGATTAGAAGCACTGCCTCTGCACGATTTCACAAAAGAAGAATAATCTGCTCATGTTTCTGACAGCCAAGTTACAATTTATGCTGTCTGTAAAGAATGAAGAGTGAAGGCTCATGATCATTATCATTGATGTCTTGAATCTCAGCCAGGTTGTTCATTTGACTGTGTTCTTAAAGTATGCTTTTGGAAATTTGCAGTTTTTGTAATAAATCTAGTGGATTTCTCTCAGCATGTCTCTTTCACTCTTTCTTAGTCTCTTTCAGACCCACAAGCTCCACTCCTCCCTTCGTCTTTTTTCAATGAATGCCCACGTTCACACAGGAGTGCAGAGGTAATTTGGGCTGCCGTTTTTCTCCAGCGGGGGCCCCATCGCCGCACCGCTGCGATCCTGTCAGACGCTGAGGGGCTGAAGTCACAGTGAGTCCCGGGTCTCCAAGCTCCTGCCAGCGGGACTCTGGCCTGGCCATTCTCATCCCAGTGACAACCAGAGAATGGAGTTTGTGACCCAGAATTCTAAGCTATGTATGATATGACAAAAGGCCAGGCCACTGCATCTGGAGAGGCCAAGCATATTTCCTTATGGTTCCTCTTCCTACAGGCACACGGCTTTGATGTAAAGATGTACAGTTTGAAGAAAGAGTTTTCCTGTGTGTAAAAAAACGGGGAGGCATAATCTGATTGGCTTTTCAGAAACTATGATTAAAGGAATACGCAATACAAGTTTAAGCTTAACTGACAGCGCTTGTGGCATAATGCTGAAAAATGATTTTCACTTGCCCCCCCCCTTTTTTTTTTTGCATTGAGGCACTTACATTGAAAGTAAATGAGACCAATATGTAAATGATAGAATGCTCACTGTTTTAACAGTTTAGCCACAAAAAAAGTAAACTATTTACAGTGATAATTTTTTTTTTACATTGTCATGACTATATACGTCTAAAAGCCTAAACCAACCATAAAATAATGAGAACAATTTTACGGCTCAAATAATACTCAAGTTTTCACAGTAGAATTAATTGAAGTGTTTTTTTTTTTTTTTTTAAATAAGATTACAAGTTTCATGTTTCTGCTTTTAAATCCTCCAAAAAATCCTCCCATTTACTTTCTATTGTAAGTGCCTCACTTTAACCTAAAAATTAGGTAGAAGTCAGAATACATTTTCAATTAAGCTGAACTTGTATCAAACCTAAATTAAACCTCCGGTAAAATCAATTTTACAGTGTCCTTGTTGGACGTTACATGTACTTACTATAGTAATAATGTTAAATTATACATAATTAGATGCAACTAACCCTAAATCGAACCCTATCCCTATATTAAGTACATTTAATATTACATACTTCGGGGACACCTTAAAATAAACCATATTTCCCTAAGAAGTGGTTTGTTTATTTGCATGAATGCTAATAATTATAATAAGATATGTACTGATAGAACATTACATTCAGTATGTTATAATAACACACAATGCAGACTAGTCATGTGTAATCATAAGCACTATGTCATTAAATTTATGAGGCCCCTTATCAAACATTTAGTATCATCATGAAAGTATCATCCTTCATGATGATACTAATTGTTTGGTGTAACACGAGGTATAGCTAAAGAAAATAGTTATCTTGACATGACAAGTGCTAATGCTGTGTGTCCTTTTTCACTTGCTCCCCTCCCTTCTCCCTCTTTTTGTCCAGCTGCTTCATATCAGTGTGCAGGCTTAAGCAGTTTGGGCATTGAATTATCTTTTTCAATTTCTCTCACAGCTGAGAGTGATTAGGTCACCATGTTGTCCTTATGTTTGACACGAGAAGATATGTGAGGAGATGGGTCAGGCAGCCGTAATGCAATGCCATGAAGGCTCATATCAACAATATAACCACTTTTCTTAAACCATCTGTCACGTTTCATATTAATCAAAGTTTGTCTAAATCCATCTGGATGCTCAATCCCACACGTTTTTCCAAGTACTCGCCATGGTCAGTGTTACACCAGAGATGCCATATGTAAAATGCTCTCTCATTCATTACATGATGAGAATGATTCAGGGCAGCCATTCTTGGTCAAAAGCACATCTAAACAAACAACTTTTTAAATAGCAGAGAAGTTTTATGAACACAGATGGGCTTTGTTATGAAGTGGCCTGGAAAAGGTCTTTCCAACCTTAACAAGTTTCATCAGTCTATCTCTCCTGTCTAATCTCTGTGAATCTTGATGGATCCCTGCTTTACTTAATTTGTAGTGTTCTCATTCCATGGAGCAGTACAAGATTTGTAAAGTGCTTGGATTTGGAAAAGACCCCAAGCAGCTGCTGTAGATCTTGGAAAGTGTCTATGTTCAGTTTAGCACTGTCAGCACTCTGACCCGGCTTTGTATTTTATATTAAAAAGTTTATTACGACAAAACACACAGGGGGTCAGAATGCAACCCATGCATTCTGAGTTGTTTTCGGAGAGAATCGTAAAGCTGTATTTTTCTTTAAAAAAATATGATAAAACTAAAAACTCTTTGGAGATATGAAGGATGCAATACTACTCTATTGGTACTCAAGATTAACATGAGATTGGGTGAAACTGTTTGTGTTATGTCCCCTTTAAGATTCTGAGATAGTTACAATGTGAGATGAAAAAGTTTCACACATTTGTGACTTAATTTCTCGCAATTGTTACTTTATTTATTATGTGACTTTGATTATCGTAATCACCACTTTGTTTCTTGTAAGTGTGACTTTATATCTCACAATGTGACTTTATATCTTGCAATTTCAAATTTGTTTCCCATAATTGTGACTTTAAATCTCACATTACCTTTTTTTGTAACTGCCACTTTGTTTCTTGTGTGACTTTATATCTGACAACTGTGAATTTGTTTCTCAGAATTGCAACTTTACATCACACAAATGGGACTTTATAACACACAATGTAATGTTGTTTCTCTTGATTTTGTTTCTTGTGAGACTATATATTTCAGAATGTGACTGTCTCACAATTGCAGATTTGTTTCTCATAATTGCAACTTTATACTCCACAACTGGGGCTTTATATCACACAATGTTACACTGTTTCCTGTGATTTTTTACTCTGAGGCAGAAATAGGCTTCCATACATTTCTGAATGACTTTTTGTTGAATTTATCCAACATACTAGAAATGTAATTGTGTATGCAGTATGTGTGCAATCTATTAGCAAACTGTATTTAATTGGATCATAAGTGCAAATACTTCGTTCAACCCCATTTTTTTTCTCATGAGAATGCACAAGACTTTGCCTCAGTGAACCTTAATCAAATTCTTTTGAAGCCTGGCGATAGATATTGCACCATTAAAAAAATCAAGCTTGAAAGAAAAAGAAAAAAAGCAACCCGGGAATCTAGCCGTATGTCTGATTATTGGATGATTGTGAGGTACAGTTTAGCATAGTGGTGCAGGGACATTCAGTGACACATCTTGACCCTTCTTTGAACACTCGAGTCAACTTTCAGCATCCATTCAAGCTTTCTAGTTCTTATCTCATCAAAGCCAAGAGGAAGTGAAGTTTACACTGACTTGAGGTCACCCTTGTTACACCATTGCAAGTCCAACACAATACAGTCAGCCTCTCTCTCTCGCTCATTCATACTTTCCTTTAAGCAGCCTTACAGCTGGTGCATGGTGAAATCCATATTCACTCCAGGAAATCTTACAGTGTAGATAGAATCTCCAACTCTTTTCATCTAAACTTAATGGAAAACTGTACTATGCTCTGTCCAAATCTATAACCCAAATGAATCCCATGAAGCAGGTTTATGATAACTTCAGAGAAGATACTGTAACTGTAAATAGAGAATACCTTCTGGAAGATTTTGTGGCTGTAAGGAAACATATGTATTGGGCCAATATGTTTTTACTGCTCATGCAGTGATTTAAAAGTGATTCTCGCATAATTAGCTATCAGAGTGCAAAGTAACATTTGTTATTAAAGTATATTTTAGTGAATCCTGCATAAAATGTTTAATTTCAGCATACAAGGATATGTCTCAATTGCTTTATAATAGTCTACATCACAAATATCAGCATTATACACTGAACAAAATTATAAACGCAACACTTTTGTTTTTGCCCCCATTTTTCATGAGCTGAACTCAAAGATCTAAGACTTTTTCTATGAGAAGTGCTCACTAACACAGATTTAGACAGATTTGTGAACAATATTTGAGAGAAATAGGCCTTTTGTGTACATAGAAAAAATCTTAGATCTTTGAGTTCAGCTCATGAAAAATGGGGGCAAAAACAAAAGTGTTGCATTTATAATTTTGTTCAGTGTATATTGGTATTCAGCCACCCTGCTGCCTAATAACTGGTATCAGCATTGGCCACTGAAAAACACTTATCAGTCATATAAATGCACATTGCTGGGACACAGGTGTTGGGACAGACACAAAAAAAAAACAGCCCGAAAAGTGGGAAACTACCATATACAAGAGAAACTCTGTGGACTTTATCAGTAATAAATATAATGTCATATTCTATTCAAGATTATGTTGAAGGTCAGGTGGTCAAATTTACAGCGCTCCTTGCTCTTTAAATTTAGAAGTTTATTTATTGACCCAAAGCTGTTTGTATTAATGTAAACGTCAATTAGTCTAAGAACTATCTTATGAGAGATAGGCAACAGAACTGAATGTAGCCATAACTGCACAGTCTGAAGTAGGAACAAGAACATAATGCACGTGTGCATGATCGTTATGAGTAACATATTCAGTGATTTTAAAATGAAGTTTAGTCTGCACGCTGCATTAGCGACACATATGGCAGGAGTGGCCTTCTGAGAGAGGGGTGTCTCTTAGAGTACGCCCAAGTCTCGGCTAGAGTAATCAGCAAACTGGAGACCACCACAGTTGCATCGACCCCCTTTCTGGTATTATGCATGCAAACCAAGAGCTCCGACCGAGCGCTTGTTAGCGACATGGAAGTCACTTCTATAAAGTAGAGGAGAAACGTTTTGGATGTGGCAACCGTACGGCAGAAATCCCGGCTTGAGCGCGGTTTCAAAAGACAGCGGAATACTGAATTCGGGCTTGCTTGCTTGCATTGATTTTTTTAACGTGGACAATCATGGTTTTGTTCTTCTGGGGACTAAGTTTTTTAGTATTACTCTCTGATTTTATGAATGCAGTAGCTTCAGCAGGGACACCGCGAGGTTCAGAGAAAGGTATGAGCTCTTTTCGTGATCTTTTACTCTCTGAATCAACTCAGAACCTCGAGGCGCGGAGAATGAATGACTTTTCCTTGCTTGCTTCAGAGCTCATAGCGCGCTGTATGAAGAGTCTTCGAGTAATAGTAACTGACTGACACCTGATTTATCTCGTGGAGTCTTAGAGGAAAAAACAGTTAGCAACTATTTTGATGGAGCTTTTTCTACATATATTTTGAAAGTAGTGTAGGCTGACAATGAATTATTTAAATAAAACTTAAAGTTGTGTTCAACACTGTTACTATTAGGCTATATTTACCTATTTGAGAATAATTCTCTAAGTGAGCTCTTCAAGGACAGGTTTAAGTGTTCTCTTTTTCATTACTTTATGTTTAACAGTAGACACGATCTTACACTGTCAACCCTGTTGCCATGATTAGTAGGTAGGCTATTTCAAGAAATTTCGACATTAAATTGTTTTTCTAGCAAGTGTAGTTTCTGTATCTTGTAATGCCAAATTAAAATGTAAAACTGTCAACCCTGTTACCGGTTTGTTACATAGACGCGCAGAGCAATACTTGATCATTTAGACAGTTTGTCTGAAAAAAAAAATGTTTAAATGCCACAAAAATGTACTTTACAAGTCACTGCAAACGACATTTATAGAATGACTGACTTGTTGTTACTTAATTTTACTACTCAATCTCTGTTTTCTACCACAGCGAAATTATCGCATTTTGGCGCGTATGAGATTGTAACTCCGGCCAGAGTGAATGAATCCGGTGACAAACTGCCAACAGGCGTGCACTTCAAGAGGAGAAAGCGGAGTACCGACCCAGTAACCGGCAACATCTCCCATCATTGGACCTCTCCGCACGTCTATTACCAACTATCTGCCTTTGGGCAGGACTATTACCTTAATCTTACACTCGAGTCGGGATTTATTGCGCCAGTTTACACTGTCACGATACTCGGAGCATCCAGTGAAGGTTATAATTCAGAAGAGGGGCAGGAGGAGGACACGGAGTATCAGCACTGCTTTTATAAAGGACATGTGAACGCTGGGCAGGAGCATACCGCAGTAATCAACCTCTGCTCCGGTTTGGTGAGTTTAATAAACGTTTATTATTACTAATAATTATCTTCATCATAATTTATGCGATACAGGTCGCAATATGCATTCATGCATTCAGAAACTTTGCAAATGTTAATATGCACCCCAGATCCTTCCTATGTGGTTACATAATTACTCGCACACAATCGCACAAAGAAGTTTGGAGCTAGTTAGTCGGATACATGCGCACCAATTTTGAGACAGATCGCTTCGAAAGTATTTTCCCAACATGTTAAATCAGGTATCATACAAACTTACGCTCTGTAAATGAGCTGGGTGACGCACACTCATCAGTGGCATAAGCAGCAGTAGTGTGCCCGACGTCATCGGCAGTCCATATATGGGACTCAGATGTCATCTGTTGATGTGAACGTGAGGTCGTGCCATGTAACGCAGCTTCTCACAGATCAAAAGTAGTCTTGGGAACGAACTAGCGAATCGGTTCTTCAGAATCGTTTCAAAGAACCTATTCAAACCGTATTTAGTGATGCTTTCGTTGTTACGTTGTCCTTGACATCCAGGCAATGCACGCTCTATATAAAACATTTAGATGGTGATGCTAAACAATGCTCAAATTAATTTAGGCTATATCTATGTAAGAATATTTGGTTACTTTTGAATGTCTGTCAATGGAGATTGTCAGAAAGCATTATATGTCCAATATTTTTCAAAATGCTATCATGAGAACTGTAGGCTTTCAGTGAAAGCGGAAGGATCTGTGTCCCTAATTAGTAATTAGCCGCCTTTTCAATTAATCTGATGTTTGCTTTCGAGTTTGCTCTTGATTGTCCTCAAGCACCATAACGTAAACCATATTGTTGGTTTAAAATATTCAAAACATTTAACAAAACCAAAAAGAGAAAATGTTATGTGAACATTTTATTACATTTTAACCTACACATTGAAGAAAAACGGACACAACATGATTCATTTATTCCTCCTTTCAGGGTTTGAACCTATGAAGTTTGGATTGCCTGCCCTAGATAACACTACCCCCATTAGTATAGAGTGCCTGTAGCTGGGAGATTATATGGTTATATGGTATTTTAATGTTAAAGTTATTGCACATGTATTCTTATGCAGAATCTCCGGCAATTTTTAGTAAATTTGTCAGGCTTGTTTGGGATGGCCAGTTTGTATCCCTTAATACTCAGGTGTATACAAACAATTTGTCTAAAATATGTTATCTGTAATACAATAACCGGCCTCAAACCTGTTCAATATGTTTCTTCTTGAAGATAAGGAGAGCGTTTATCAATGTGCTTCTCACTGGCTTTTAGGAAATTCACATTTCAAAACTTTATGCTTCGTAAGTGTGGCAGAATGTTCTGATAGTTATCAACAACATTCTGCATTCATTACCCCCCTGAGGCCAGTACACTGATATGCATGCAATGTATGTTTACTTTATCACTCCATCAGCCACTTAGGATTTGTACGTAAATCAAATCTTAGGGGGAAGTTGTAAGGGCAATTTACAGTCACACACAGAATGTGTCTATAGACTTCACTGGCTGCGGACCAATTTAAAGTTTGTTGTTTGTTTTAGCTTGGCACTTTCAGGTCACCAGAAGGAGAGTTTTTTGTGGAACCCCTTCATAGCTACAATGGTAAACATTATGAAGAAGAACACATCAAACCTCATGTCGTGTACAGAAAAGATGCCTCAAAAAAGACAGTAGATGACTCAACTACATGTGAAACTTCAGGTAAGCAGGAAGATACGCACGTCTTACCTTTTGAGTGGAAAAGTTTTGAGAGGTAAACATCTGATTTTAAACTTTAAAGTAAACCAATGTCAGTAATATTTACAATAACAAAACTGTACTGGATCATACTGGATCGTGCATCGCTGCAGTGAATTCAGTGACTCCCAGTGCATTGTACTGACTCATATTCAAGATAAGAAGCATTAATTTACCATATTGTTTCTATGTAGTTTTGCAAATAATATGTTAATGCATAATTAAATTAACCAGTTATAATTCTGTAAATCTAATTACGATTATGAATATAAGCACAGCACAACGCTTCTAGGCACGGAAACGGATATGCTATCATTGGCATTGAAATACTCATAGCGCTATTCATGGTTTCTTTTGCATCCTTTGCTTTTCTATTTTGAAATGTCATTGAGTAGAAGTCAGTAGAACAGGAAAAATCTTTTTGGAAGTTCTTGGTATCGTTCCAATCTTAGTTTACTGCCACAAAATCCTGTTGACTCTTGCACTTCCTGTGGCCTGAAGATAAGGAAACTCAAGAGGCCCAATACCATGAAAGCCACGTGGTGAGATGCATTCTAGTAAAGCAATGCCAGTTTTAAGTGTTTGTAAATTCAGTGTTACAAAAATAAATTTGGATAGGGCTAATATACCCTGCTGCATATCAATAGCACTCAACAGCAGCTTTGTTTTTTGAATTACCCCTTTGGTGTTCTTTGGTATTGTGTTATGTAAAGGAAACGTTTAGCCCCCAAAAGTGCTGGGAGAAGAACTTACTTTAGTTTGCAAGAGTTTTATTGAAAGCTCCATTGTGGCTTTCTTTTTAGTCTAGTGGAATAGGATTAATTTTGATTCCCAGTACACTTTTTTGTGAAATATTTTTGCAATTGATCATATTTTAAAATGGAATTTATTCCTGTGATGGCAAAGCTGAATTTTTAGCCAGTCTTCAGTGTCACATGGTCCTTCGGAAATCATTCTAATAGACTGATTGGCACTCAAGAAACATTCTTCAGTTCAAACTAGCTTTTACTGACCCTAAGCGGTTGCGTGCATTCACTTTTATGGAGGCTCACCTGTCTACAATCCATATTATCATCTAATATAGATAATGATTAACCCTCCTTGGATGCATAATCACTTCACTTTATGTATTGTTTTCCTCCTTTAATGCAGGACATAAAGAGCCACACCGCAGACACAGGAACAGACTGAAGAGAAAGTTGCCCTCAAGCATGTTGTCCGACCTGGAGACTCTTAATTCCAGACTCTTCTCTGCCCCCTTCCCCTCCTCAGAAAACAAGCACAACTCCGCTAATGAAAGCAGTGACTCCAAGCCGCACCGGAGATCAAAGCGTTTCCTCTCCTACCCCCGTTTTGTTGAAGTCATGGTTGTGGCAGACAGCAAGATGGTGGAACATCATGGAAGCAACCTCCAGCACTACATTCTTACACTGATGTCCATCGTAAGTTCTGCCCAGTTAACAATAGCCTCCTGGTTTGATGGGTTTGTGTCTGGGTCTGCGTTAGGTCTGGTGCTCTTGCTCTTACTATGCTCTTACAGGACAGATTATTAGCATGGGGTGAATATGTCTGACAGACTTGATGAATGTTGAATATAAAACAAATAAAATCAGGTATGTTGCATGGACTGCATGCTTTAGATGCTTTTTCGTTGGAACTCACAGGGAGGTTAGATGACCTATATTTTGATCTTGGCAAAGGCTGAATTCTCAGCAGGATCTGGCAGCACAAGCTAGTTCTCAATGGCCAAGAAACATTTTTTTTCAACAGCTGAGGTTAACATCACGTGTTCAACGAGGTCTTTGTGTATTAAAAAAAATGTAAACACCACCCTACCAAGTACTTTCACATTTTGAGTGATTATATTTTGATTGAAATATTTTGTGATGATTACAAAAGGTTTAAAAACATTCTAAAAGGTTTTTGAAAGAAGTCTCTTACTCTCAACAAGGCTGCATATTTTGATCAAATTACAGTAAGATTAATGTGAATTAAAAAACAAACAACTGTTTTCTATATTAATATATTTTAAAATAATGTAACTTATTTGTCTGATGGCAAAACTGAATTTAGAGCAGCTATTACTCCAGTCTTCAGTGTCGTATGATCTTTCAGAAATTATTCCAATACACTGGTTTGGTGCTCAAAAAGACATTTCTTATTCTTATCAATGGTGAAAACAGTTATATAATATTTTTGCAAAATTGTAAATATCTTTACTGTCACTTTTGAGCAATTTAATGCATCCTTGCAGAATAAAAGTAAAATTTCTTACAGTCCTACTGCCCCCGAACAGTTCTGAACAGTAGTGTATAATATAATAACAGCTGAAACTCTCTGAGGCTGGTAGTTTGAGACCCCTGCTGTAAAGTAATCATAAGCCCTGACAATGAATTCCAGTTGTTTGTGTTCTCTCACTTAGGTTTCCTCCATCTATAAGGATCCCAGCATTGGAAACCTGATTAACATTGTTATTGTGAAGTTGGTCATCATAAAGAATGAGCTGGTAAGAGTTCTTTGTGTGGAAGTGTGGTAACTAATGGTTGCATTAAGGGCGCTTTTAAAATGTACTTAAGCAGTATTTTACAGTTAAACCTTAACCTTATTCAAATGTTATCATCTGTCTTCTATAGGATGGTCCAACTATCTCTTTCAATGCACAAGCTAGTTTGAAAAACTTCTGCATATGGCAGCAGAGTCAGAACCACCCAGATGACAATCATCACTCGCATCACGACACCGCCATCCTAATCACAAGGTAAGAACGATTTTTATGGAATGGTTTAGATTTTTTCTCTTTACCTATTCCTATTGCTCACAGGTGTTGTAGAACATACAATAAGTCTAGTTGTGCTATGTTTTGTGTCGTCTCTCCACAGTATGATTTCAGTGCCATTCATTTGGCAACACAGAAACTTTATACTTGGTGTGAACCTTGAGCAAAACAGTACAGAAATGATTTGAGTAACAAAGTAATTATTTATAGTGCTACAACTTCTTAGGCTGTACTTTTCATGGCCATGAATGCATGCATAAATAAGAAAGCAAAGGACAGCACAGACACAAATGCAAGATAAAAGGGTGTCCAAATTTGTGAAGCCTTGTCCTTTTTCTGATTTTAGGCAGGACATCTGTCGTGCTCGGGACAAGTGTGACACTTTAGGTAAATCATCTTTGTGTGAAAATGGTGATTATGATCATATTAAAGTTGACAGTTTAACTACGGTGTTCTCTCATGCACTTTCAGGTCTTGCTGAGCTGGGTACAGTTTGTGATCCCTACAGAAGTTGCAGTATTAATGAGGATAATGGACTCAGTACTGCTTTCACCATCGCTCATGAGCTTGGCCATGTGTGAGTACTATTTTTGTGAAATATTTCGCTTTGTAAATGTGCGCATACTTTCCCCCTTCAACATAAATGCCACTTGAATTCATTTTTTGCTTTCTAGCACAATGACAGTCATGCATTTTTAAGTTTTAAGTGTGGCTTAAGTGTCCAAATAATTGTCTTTAAATCATTTATTTTTAAGTTTTGAGTGTGGCTTAAGTGTCCAAATACTTTTTGAGCCGTAACATCTCCTACATTATAAATGCTGTTTGTCACACTGACTTTGCTTGAGAAGAGCTCTTATTATACCTAGAACTAAATTATCTTTAAATTATTTATCTACTATTGTGTTCTACTTTTGTAGTAGAACTTCTTCAAGGTCCACCAGTCTGCAAGTTTCTCAAGCCTCTTCACTGCTTTTTGTCCTATTTTTTAGTATTTTATTTTGGTATGTTTTGGGGAGATGTCATTGCCGTTTGTACAGCTCGATAATAGTCTGTGCAACTTCTCAAGGTCTGTTCACCACTGCTGAAATGACTCAGTTATGCTCTTGTTTTTTTTTAGCTTAATAGAGTCTTGGAGGTAAATTATCTTAATAAACGAGGTCATGGCTGATACAGTGGTCTCATGATGGTCAAGTACAGAAAAACAAACATTCTGTCGGTATCTGTTCCTATTTCAGCTTGGCAAAAATCTTCAATAAAAGGCCAATATTTATGCCACAATATTGGCAAATGGATCTACGCCTAAGTTTGCATGTACAGTCAAATGGAATTTACCTCTAAAAGGCCTTTAAACGAACTCTCTTTTTGAATTCCATTCTTATCCGGTGGCAGGTGGTGACATCAGTGCCATGTGCTTGAGTGAGGATTTAGTCTTGGTGCTGTACAGTGCTATGCAGCGCGTACCACCTCTCTCACCTATGGTTGTCCCAGAATTTGATATGTTCTGCTACTCATGGGATTATTACTTTCCTTACTGGTGGCCAACTGATATATATTTTTTTAAATACTGGCAATATTGCTAGCAATATCTAGAGAGTGGGGTGGCAAAAGGTCTATTTAATGCTGATATAAATAATACAGTTTATTGACGACAAATGAAAAGAAAAAAAACCTGAACTAAAATGAACTTATTTTATGCTGTATTCACTAAATATTTACTGAAATGTCCTTAATGATTTAGGATATTTAATTGTTCATTCTCATTTCCCCTATTTTCTATTTTTTCATTTAGGTTACCTTTGCCATCATCATATTATATATATATATATATACTGTAGATAGATAGATAGATAGATACATGTGATATACATATGATTTTTTTATTTAAAAAAAGAAAGAAACATCAAGTAACACATTGAAATAAATGTGAAATTTTGAAGTAGAAAGACTGAAAGACTTCTTTGTTTTATTTCCAAATTCAAAAAACTTTTTTTTTACATTATTTTTTTTACAACTGTGAAAATACCTGGTTTTGGTCAGTCTTACAGATAGTGTGCCGATCAGAGTACATGTGTCCTGAACCTGCTCATCATATTGTCCTGTTTGTGTGTGTGTGTGCATGTGTGTTTTCAATCATGCCCTTAGGTTCAACATGCCTCACGATGACAGTAACAAATGCAAGGAGGATGGAGTCAAGAACCAGCAACATGTGATGGCCCCTACGCTCAACTATTACACCAATCCTTGGATGTGGTCTAAATGTAGTCGGAAATACATCACAGAGTTCCTCGAGTATGTAACCCCCCTTTTACAATCCACACAGTCACAGAACCTGTGATATTGGTTTGAACTCTCGATGTTGAGCCCGACATGTCCAGCGTCAACTTGCATTTGTTTTCTTCTAAACATTCTCAATTGGAATGGAAACAACGTCATCTGTAGCAAACGGAACAGATTAATGTTTTTGTCTTCTGTCACTTACTGAGATCATTTGTGTTGTTTGTGTCTTGTTTTTCTTCAGCTCATTTGTTTATTATTTATCATTAGCACAGGGTATGGTGAGTGTTTGCTCAATGAGCCAGTTTCTAGGCCATACAGTTTGTCCCAGCAGCTGCCTGGACAGATATACAGCGTCAATAAACAATGTGAGCTGATATTTGGGCCTGGGACACAGGTGTGCCCATATATGGTGAGAAGATCCCTCAGGGAATTGCATAACATACTGACAAGGACGTTTTCTACTGTGTATTATCTGCTGTCTAATATTATTTATGGAGATGTTTTTAATAAAAAAACATAAACAGAATCCATAGTACAGCTAGTAATATCAAAGTGACATTCAAAGCATGTTACGCGTGCAGAAAAAACAAGTGTCAGTACAAATTTTGTGCGTAAGTGTGTGTGTTTAAGAGTTTTTTTAAGCTAACAGTAAGTGTTTGGATGTTGTGCAGACACAGTGCCGAAGGTTGTGGTGCACCAGTCCAGAAGGAGTCCAGCGTGGCTGCCGGACCCAACACATGCCATGGGCAGATGGGACAGAATGTTCTCCTGGAAAGGTAAGCACTCAGTAAATCAAATGTGAACATATTTAGAAAAATGTCATTAGGCTCCAGTGTTGTTTAGATCCCAACAATATCTTCTTTTGTGTTAAATGACATGAGGGTGAATAAATGATGATAGAAATGTCATTTTTGGGTGAACTGTCCTTTTAAAGATAAGGGGCCCTATTTTAACGATCTAAGCGCATGGTCTAAAGCGCACGGCGCAGGTGCACTTAGGGCGTGTCCAAATCCACTTTTGCTAGTTTAACAATGGGAAAAACAGTCTAAAAGGGTTGTGCCTATTCTCTTAATGAGTAATGGGTGTTTTTTGGGCATAACGTGCAATAAACCAATCAGAGTCGCATCTCCCATTCCCTTTAAGAGCCAGCAGATTTGCTATTTACATGGCGGAATTTGCAAGAGCAAAGACAGAACGCGTCTTCACAGATGAAACCGATCTGCTCGTGCGTGAGCAAATAGGTAGCCTAATTCTGATACATGCAATGACTATCCATTATGACATGTAGGCATTTTTATATTTATCAAGCATAGCAAGGAACAGTGTGCCAGCTTTGATGGGCGGCACTTCAACATCAATGGTCTACCTCCAAATGTCCGCTGGGTGCCAAAGTATAGCGGAAGTAAGTTGCAGCTGGCACATAATGGGTTGTAGAATAAAAAATTCAAGGGATAGTTCATATTCATATTAAAATCTCACCATCATGTCATTCCAAACCTTTACATTTTTGAAAAATAATAATGCAGGTCTTTGAACGAAAAAAAAACGAAAGATCATAGTGACCATGTCTGTTAAGTTCTGAAAAGTGACACAAAAACTGATGTGAACAAATGATTCAGTCTGAATCAATTAAAAGAACCCTCTCGAAAGGTTGATGATCCAATTTCAACTCACTGATTCAATGATCCAATAACAGCAGTTCTTGATTTAACAGCTCACTAGAGAAGAAGATTTTTACTGAATAATGACATGGGCTGCATTTCCCAAAAGCATTGTAAGCCACCAATGGTCTCTACAATTAACTTAGTTTATGATGCTTTTGAGAAACGCAGCCAATGTCTGTTCCTCACACAAAGCTGTTCTATGTACACCAGTAGTTTTGGCTACATTTATGGTGCTCTGTTGTCATTTGGGAGCTTAAAAGACATCACTACAAATTGTAAAAGCGGCATGAAAATTCTTCAACAAATCTTCCTTTTGTGTTCCACGGAGTTTCCTCGTGATTTGAGACAAATCAAATTACCAAACACAATTAGATTTTAATTAAGTTGATAATTGTGTGGTACAAAGATGAATAGCTGTGATGAGAAACATATTATCAGTGTCCTAAATACAGTAAGTCAGACTGTATTAACTCTTTCTCATGGCTGTGTGTGCTGTAGTTCTGATGAAGGATCGCTGTAAGCTATTCTTTCTTCCATATATCTTCTATATGTGTTCCACTGAAACAACTTGTAAATAAACAGTTATAATTAGAAATATTTTAAAAATGACAAAAAAAAAATAAAACGAAAATGAAAATATAAAAATAAAAAATAAAAGCTAATTCTAAATATTAATAAATACTGTAATAGTAAATAAATAATACTAAAACAACACTGCAGATTTCTCACTTGATGTTTGCCAGTAATTTCTGCTCATATGCCCTCAGTATTTGTTGAGAATGTCCCTATAGAATAAGTTTCTTAATTGTTTCAGTTCAAACTAATTGTTAAACTAATATATAATTGCTTTCAGTATGTATAACCCATATTAAACAATCCTCCAGAATTCCCTCATTATTTGAGACATGGTGGAGACAATGATTTCAAAGGTTCCATACTTTCAATGTACTTACCAAACCAAATTACATTTTAATTACCTTGGGAATTGTGTAGTACAATATCTATGATGAGAAACATATTATCAATGTCCTAAATACAGTAAGGCTGAAGTCACACTGTATTAACTCTTTCTCATGGCTCTGTGTGCTGTAGTTCTGATGAAGGTTCCCTGTAAGCTATTCTGTCGTGTGGCGGGCAGTACAGCTTACTACCAACTCAGGGACAGAGTTATTGATGGCACGCAGTGTGGGCCTGATACCAATGACATCTGTGTGCAGGGCCTGTGCAGGGTGGGTGCATTTGTGTGTCTATATGGTGTGAAAATGCACCTAAATCAGTGAATATTCTGCATAATCTGAAGCATTAGTCCTGTATAGTCTTGTTCAAGTGTCCTTTGAATTAATTCCACATTCTGTTTCTGCAGCAAGCAGGATGTGACCACGTGTTAAACTCCAAGGCCAGGAGAGATAAGTGTGGAGTATGTGGTGGGGATAACTCATCTTGCAAGACTGTGGCAGGAACGTTCAACATAGTGCATTATGGTAGGTGACACAGGCTGTTATTTTAGCGCAGTTCTTTTCATGTTAGTCAAGCAACCCAAAGCAGTTTAATTCAGATTTAACTTGATTCGCTTTAGTTCCACGCAGTTCAGCCCAATTACAGACCAAAAGAAGAATAATATTTGCTCTATAATAATATTTTTTGGGGGAGTATTTATTGATTGCTGCTTTTTTGCAGGTTACAATGTTGTGGTGCGAATTCCCAGTGGTGCTACAAACATAGATGTGAGACAACACAGCTACTCAGGGAAACCAGAGGACGATAACTACCTCGGTAAGATAAGAAATTACATTAGACATTAAATACAATAACATGATTTTTTTCCCCAGTTGTAGTTCAATGGTAGTTCAGAGGATTTAAATACAACTTGGAAAAGTAATAATAAAAATTAGACATGCACTGATAAACATGCTGATAATTATTTTCTTATTATATTCATATTAAATAAAATGATATACTATTTTGTAATTAAAATAAAACCCTATATATTCTTTAAAAAATACTCAAATCTGTCAAATACTAAATTCTACATAGTATTGAATTAAAAAAAAGTTATTTAATTATTTAAAGATGAACTTTAAATGAAGATTATATGTTGGCAAATGTAATGACAAATGAGCATACGATTAAATATCCAACACTGGCTGACAAGTTTTAATAATCTCTAAAATCGACAGATAACAATATGGCACTAAAATACCATGCATTAGAGGTCTGCATTCCCGCGGCTCTCCCACGGGAACCGCGGGACCCGACCAGATTTTTTGCGCCGGTAGCGATTAAGATTTTGGTAGCGGTCGGTAACTCTGGTGTAATTTGAACGGGAGTGGGTGATCTAACAATATCCCGTTCCCGACATCCATTCAGAACAGCATATCTGCACTTTATTCTTATTGACCACTGGTACAGCCTGCACTCAGACTGTTATGCACGCATGCTTTCTGCGTCACGCATTTTATTTGCGGGATCTGTGCGCAGCATGTGCATAACGATGCTCAGAGCAGGCTGTACCGGTGGTAAATATACGACCCTCAGACAGAACAGGCAGGTTGTCGATGAGTGACAGAGCAGAATAAGGATGGAGCAAAGTGTGGATGCACGCTGTCCTTGAACCGTTCAACTCGGTTTTGTTTATATTTTGCCTAGCCTATAATTTTAAATGACAGATGTCGTATTTATTTATTTTTCTCTGCGACAATTTTCCTACTGTGTTAACAGAAAAGTGTTAAACAAATTTAGTATTTTGACAAGACGAATAAAAATAGCTAATAGGCTATTTTGTACAACCTTACAACGTTAGTGCTACGTAACATCGTAACGAAAGTTAGTGCTGATGCTTTATGCATCATTACAAGACAGTTGCCAAATGGAAAATTGATTTGCATATTCATCATGATCAATTCTTAATTAAATGAATCCTATGGTTTGATGTGCCATAGGAGAACTGATGTCAAGATTTACTGCAAGCTTATTTACAAGAGGCTTTTGCAATTGTTTTCATAAACGTTTTTGTGTTAATGCTTCAGAACTCTACAAATCTAAGGAAATATGTGCTGTTTTCAGCAGATTACGGAGCTGTGCTTGTGTGTTTATTGATATCTTTGCATGCCTATGTGTATTTGGTGCATTTATGTGTGTTTATGTATGAGGACCAGGGGTTAGCCGTTGTAATGTGTGAAGTAGTGAGGCAAGTAACTCATGAAATTAGCTACATAATCACATTAGTGCACATTTTTGAAGCACACTGACTTCAGTAGAGCAAGATGTGGCCTCTTCACAGAATGCTGGATTTCTTTACCCCGATTAGCCTAATCTGACCTGACTGTTGCTAAATCTGACTGTAAAATTGACTGAAAATGTTTTATTCCTTAGGTCATGCAGGTCTTGTAGTGAGAGATATTTGTGTTTCAACAAATGGACGCTATTTAATTATTTATCCTGTGGCATGAATATATATTAGCTTTTTGTGCTTAAACATAAAGAAAATAAAGCATGCACGTTGTTTCATTTTTGTTTTGCAGCCTTGTCCAACAGCCGTGGAGAATATTTACTCAATGGTGATTTTGTGGTCAGTATGTTTAAAAGGGAAGTCAGAGTAGGGAATGCTGTTATTGAATACAGCGGCTCTGACCATGTTGTTGAGAGAATCAACTGCACTGACCGCATTGAAGAGGAGATTATTATCCAGGTAATATGGCTTCAATTAATTCAATTTAAACTTTTATGTTGTCTTACATTGTGAAACCTCACATTTTAACAACGTGTGAATAATGTTTAAAATCTTTGTAACACCATACTTTTGGCCTATATGTGATCTTTTCCAACTAGGTGCTATCCGTAGGTAACCTCTATAACCCTGACGTCAGGTATTCCTACAACATTCCCATAGAGGACAAACCTCAGCAGTTTCTCTGGGATGCGTACGGCCCGTGGCAGGATTGCAGTCTGTTGTGCCAAGGTGGGTGTGAGAGAAGCAACAAATATTTTTTGTGAAACATTCGCCAGAAAAGTCAGTTTAGAATTCGGTGAACTTGAACCAGACGTTTAATGCTGGCGCGGTCATCCAGTTCAGTGTTTCTTGGAAATTTGGAGATTGCAATGAGGAACTTTTTTTTTTCTTTCTTTGTCTAGATCACAAACATGTGTTTGAACTTGTGTATGTCTTGTGCTGTATGTTATGTGCATCAGGAGAGCGCAAGAGGAAGATCTTGTGCAGTCGTGAGTCGGATCGAGTAGTGGTGTCTGATCAGCGGTGCCATGGCTCTCCCAAACCAGCTGTGATCTCTGAGCCATGCAACACAGACTGTGAACTCAGGTACATGTCCACATTCACTAGCTTGTGTGTGTGTGTGTGTGTGTGTGTGAAAGAAGTTA
Organism: Sinocyclocheilus anshuiensis; assembly: GCF_001515605.1. Classification (NCBI taxonomy): domain Eukaryota; kingdom Metazoa; phylum Chordata; class Actinopteri; order Cypriniformes; family Cyprinidae; genus Sinocyclocheilus; species Sinocyclocheilus anshuiensis. The sequence continues at coordinate 2,354,469 of NW_015548296.1, read as the reverse complement.
AAAGGATAGTTCACCCAAAAATGAAGATTCTATCATTAATTACTCACCCTCATGTCATTCCAAAGACCTTCGTTCATCTTCGGAACACACAAAAAAGATATTTTTGATGAAATCCAAGAGTTTTCTGATCCTGTAGAACACGCATGCGCTGCGCCTTGTTTACAAACAGAAGAATGCACACACATACGTCGTGGTACTCTCGATAATGGCGGAGGAATAATTGTTGAATAAAGTCATTATTTTTGTTTTCATTGCGCACAAAAAGTATTATTGCAACTTCATAAAATTACGGTTAAATCACTGATGTCACATGGACTATTTTAACAATGTCCTTAGCACGTTTCTGGGTCTGGGAACATTTCAGTTACATTGCTGTCTATGCAGGGTCAGAAAGCTCTCGGATTTCATCAAAAATATCTTAATTTGTGTTTGTGTTCCAAAGATGAACAAAGGTCTTACGGGTTTGGAACAACATGAGGGTGAGTAATTAATGACAGAATTTAAATTTCTGTCAGGACCACTATCGTCAAAATGATTAACACTTAGCATACAGTTTGGATTAGTGGTCGACCGATATATCGCCGATAAGTTTTTCTGTTTGGCCGATGCGTTCGAGGCGGGACTTGTTTGGCCGATGCATTCGAGGCGCATCGGACTTTTATTTTGACGGCGCTGAGAACGGCAGTGCCTGAACACACAGTGCTCACATTCTCCCTCTTGTTCGCTGTCGTCGTTAACAGTTCTGTCCATGGACAGAAGTCTGTCTAATAATCAGATAGAACTGTTAAACAAAGGAATTAAAATGTATACAAAAAAGAATTATATAGATTGCTTTTATATTGCTAGTAATAGAAAGGCAAACAATAAAATACTTTCTCGTTTGCCGTCAGCATTCAGCAAATATGCATTTATATCGTTTAAACCAATCTTTGAATGACTAATGAACATCTAATTTCAAAAACCTTGCAAACTTAGTCGAATCCAGTTGTGAGATCTTGTGAAGTGTGCATTTGTATCCTGCATGATCACGTGTTCTCTGTGTGACGGTCGATCCGTGCGAATTGAATATGGGCAGGAGAGTTCAGCTTCATTGAGACGCGTGATCGACAAACTTTAAACTTGTGATTTCAAATTATGCTGCACTTCATGCTTTTGCCCAATGTCATATTCATGTCATTTTCACTGTGTGCTGTATGTAAAATGAATGTTACCTTGGCTTTATTTGAAAAAATGTGATTCCCAATGCACACAAACTTCCCAGAATACTGAGTGCCCTGTTGGTTTTACTTCCTTTTTAATTATATTTTTATTAAATATTTGTTTATTTGTGAAAAATACTTTGTCATTTAAAGTATAAGCATGTTTATTTTACACATTTATTTTTTAATCCATTTTCAAATGATTTAAAATTTCTTAAATATTAAATAAAATAAAATTATATCGGCTTTATATCGGCCATCGGCCACCCTGCTTTCCAAGATATCGGCATCGGCTGTCAAAAAACCAATATCGGTCGACCACTAGTTTGGATTGGCGGTATGGTTCTGTTCTGGGCAAACAGATATCAGATATCATTAATGTTCTTAATGATATTTAAGTGTAACAACATTATTCAAGATAAAAGGAGTCTGATTCAATGAGGACTATTAGAAAACCAAGTCCTGATGGTGGCGAAAGGAGGAGTTGGGGATGGAGGAGGGTAATTTGCTCCTGAGCAAGTGAAAAAGCTGCTGAATAATACTGAAGAGACCGTATATAGGAAAGCCGTGATAGGCATTGTATTCCTATAGGTAGATGTGGATCATCTGAGAGTCAGCCGATGCAAACTTGACTCAAGTGAGCGGCCAGAACTAACGCTATACGCTTGATTTTTGGGTAAACTATCCCTTTAATTCTTTTATTCAGTAAGGGTACAATAAATTGATCAAAAGCGACAATAAAGGCATTTATAAGGTTATAAATTATCAAATATTAAGCAGCACAACATAATAAGATATGTTACTTGAGCACAAAATCAGCATATTAGAATGATTTCTAAAGGATCATGTGACACCGAAGACTGTAGTAATGATGCTGAAAATTCAGCTTTACCGTCACAGGAATAAATGACATTATTTTAAATAGTAATAATATTTTGCAATGTAACAGTTTTTACTGTTTTTGATCAAATAAATGCAACCTTGGTGAACATAAGAGGCTTTTTTCAAAAACAATCTTACCGACCTGACAATCTTTTGAATTAGTCTATTTATTTATTTATTTAGTCAGTTTTTGTAATGAAACCAGAAATAAGGCTACATGGGGTTTAACTTTGTTGCATTTCTTCAATTTACAGGTGGCAGGTTGTTCGCAAAAGCGAATGTACAGCCACTTGTGGTCTGGGCTTCAGGACTTTGTACATTTACTGCATCAAACAGAGCAGGTTGGATGGGAAAACCCAGAAGGTTGACGACCGATTTTGCAGCAACCAGCACAAGCCTGAAGACAAGGAGGTGTGCCATGGAGACTGCAACCCTGGTGGATGGGAGTACTCTTCCTGGTCTGAGGTGCGAAAAACCTCATTGGTCTCAAAACAGCTCTTGTTAAATATATTAATGTACTTGAAAGAATGTGGACTGTATACATTTTTGACATGTGACTTACTATGAGGATTTTTTTCTTGGTTTTCTAGTGCTCCAGGAGCTGTGGAGGAGGAACACGTCGTAGGAGTGTAGTATGTGGAATGTCAGCAGAAACTGATGACGAAACCAAGTGCAACCCACAAGAAAAGCTCACAGTCCAACCTTGTAATGAGTTCCTGTGTCCTCAGTGGAAAACTGGAGACTGGTCTGAGGTAAACAATGACCAATGCATCCCATGAAAACATGGGCAGCTTCAAATGTAATCAGAATTCATGCAGACTCTACTCTGCTCTGGCCAAGCCTGCTGTGATTGGCACAGAGAGGAGTCCTTGAGCAAGTTAGCGAGTGCTACCATTGACAAAGCACCTTTGCATTAGTGATGGGAAGTTCGGATCATTTTACCGACTCTGAAAGGTAATAAAGAGTTGGTTATTATTATTAAGTCTCTTTCTGGCTCAGACTGGATAGGTTAAGCTTATGGGGCTGTCACGTGATGAACGAACGTCTTGAAAAACCCGAAGACTCGAGAGATGAACTAATCAATTCTCTTTCTGGCTCAGACTGCATTGGTTAAACTT
>NW_015548296.1:2350784-2351210 GCF_001515605.1 Sinocyclocheilus anshuiensis | reverse complement strand
ACTCGAAACAGGTGAACTACTTGACTAATTCCAGTACAGAACCTATAGGATGTTGCGCATGCACGACTGAACGAATCATTCCCCGAGATGACTCGTTCTTCCCGAGTCACATTAAAGATTCGTTCAAAATGAATTAATCGTTCAAGAACGACCCAACACTACTTTGCATAAAACAATAATATAGTGCTCCAATCCGTTCTTATAATAATGACATAAAATACAAAACACTTATGCAAGCGAATGCCCACAGCTAAAGTTTAGCTGCTAAACTGTGAACACTTAAAACAATAATTTTAGATACGTTAGCCGAGTGCTAACGTGACTAACTGATGAAACAATACAGCTTGTAAACCAAAATATGTCTATTGTAATGTTTGAAGAACGACAGACAAAAGACGCTCTGTCTTAACTTTTAATCAGAACACA
>NW_015548296.1:2336609-2350768 GCF_001515605.1 Sinocyclocheilus anshuiensis | reverse complement strand
TTAATCGACACATTCTTAGGAAATAGTGGGTTCACAGCGAATTATCAGAACTACTTCAGTAAGACAGTAATATCCTGCTTTACTTGGAAACCTAAAGCTGCACTAGGTGTTCATCACATATTAGCACAAAAACTTGATATTTTGAGCACTCAATTGAAAATGTAATTTCTGTGGTATCCTTGAACACAGCGTCTTCTCAACATGATGTAAACACACTAACTAGCAGAAGTGTTTGTGGACAGGTCAGACTGTTCGTATTTCGCGGGCAGGTGGGGATTATGCAAATGTGTTACCCAGTGACGTATACCGGTAACAGGCAAAAGATTCGAAAATATGACGACTCGTTAAGGCGATTCAGAATCGACTCTCTCTTTTGAGAGACAATATCTTTATTTATCATGCACTTTTTTGATTAACAACTTTGCAGATTGTTTTCATTTAAGGATAGCTACGTTATAAACGGCAAAAGAGATATTTTTCAAAAACCCATATGACCTGCTCTTTAAACCATCAGAGTAAAAATCTAGTCATCCACCATGACTTATTCTAATGCTACTTTGGAATTCATTTTGTAGTGTTTAGTGACATGTGGCAAGGGCTATAAGCACCGCCAGACTTGGTGTCAGTTTGGAGAGGAGCGTTTGGATGACCGCTTCTGTGATTCCTCCAAACCAGAGTCAGTACAGGCCTGCCAACAGCAAGAATGTGCCTCCTGGCAGGTGGGACCTTGGGGACAGGTGAGAAACAAACAAACAAACAAACAAAAAAAACAGTATTTAGGTGCATGACATGTTCAGGTATGTCAGGTATTACATGAAGCATATTTGATGCTTATGCCTGTGAAATGAAAATTCAAGTGTATTGTGATAATGCAATGTAATTTCCAGGAGTCAGTGCAGTCATAGCTGGCAGATATTGTAAACAGATTATTACAGCTGCTGTGTGGGCGGAAAGCGGCCACAAAAATTGAACGAAGTTAGGGACCAGCCAAATAACAACATTTGGTACTTTTGCGTCGATGTGGAACACATCTGAAACAAACATAACTATGTTGTTTATAAGGTCTGTGGATCCCTGAAAAGTATTAAGTTTCATTTGCTTTTTAAAAAAGTTTTAAATGTTGTTCACAGAGGTCCCACATTAGTTCATTGAAAAACTTGCTTCTCACTAGATGCTTTGCTGCATGTACTTAAATAAAATGCCATCAGAGCAAGTTTAAAGTTTTTCATCTTGTTTTTTTTTTGTCAGCTATACATGGAAATTAATAATCAACATTCAATAGTGCAAAACACTGTGCTGCTTTAAAACATCTGTGTGAATGTGCCATTTTTTGAGCTTGTACTGCAAGATATTTGATATTATCGCAAAGGTGATAATAGACTTTTTTTCATTCTGATTTATATGATAACCACCGTTGAATACCAAAAAAGTAGTATATACACTACCATTCAAAAAGTATAGAGTTGGCAAGATTTTTTATTATTTTTTTTTTTTTGAAAGAAGGCTGCATTTATTTGATAAAAAAACAGTAATATTATGAAATTTCATTACAATTTAAAATAACAGTTTTCTATTTTAATATATTTAAAAATGTAATTTGTTTCATAATTGTCAGCAATTTTCAACAGCTATGTCACATGATCCTTCAGAAATCATTCTGATATGCTGATTTTGTGCTTAAGAAACATTTGATGATTATTATTAATGTTGAAAACAGATGCTTATTTATTTATTTTTTTGGAGACTGTGGTAGTCTTTTTCAGGAGTCTTAGATGAAATGTCAGTTCAAAAGAATTTAGTTGAAAATAAAATAAAAGAAAATCAAGTAATTTAAGAGTATTGAATATAATAACGTCTTTTTTAGCCTATTGCAAATCATACAGTTGAGCAGAATGTGGTGTTAAAATCCTTTTTAAGCTTTTTGTTACAAAATCCATCTGAAATACTTTTTAAAACTTGCAGACACTGTGTGAATATCATCTATTCATGGATAATCTGTTTTCTATCCACTCGAGCAGTTTATGACTGTCTTCAGAAAAGCAAATAGATTTTTTCCAGAGATCACCCAGAGGGGAATCATATAATTTGTAGGATTTGTGTGGGCAAACTATCTTTAAGTCCTAAAGTATGATAGAGATTAGACATCGCTCTTGCATAGATTAAACAATCCTGATAAATGCATGTTTGAGGTGCTTTACTGAAGCATATGCGATCTAGCTGCAAATGCTGCCACATAAGCTTGACCTTGTTGCAGTCAAGTCAGTGATGAGGAAAAGAGGTAAAGAAAAGGAGAAAGGTGGACAAATTACTGGCCCACATCCCAGGTTGCCCATGCGGGTGCTTATCACATCAGTGCTGGATTGATGCCAGCAGTCCAATAGTGGCAGTCTTAAATCTCAACTTATTCTCCTGGGTAATTCATAGGCATTACAATGTAACATTAAATGAGATACTGTCCCTAACTGACCTCCCTCTTTATTTGTGTGTGTAGTGTACCACCACATGTGGCCCGGGCTATCAGATGAGAGCTGTGAAGTGTGTGGTTGGCTCATACGGCTCTGTCATGGATGACTCTCAATGTAATGCAGCAACACGTCCAACAGACACTCAGGTAGGAGCATTGATCTCTAACATTCACACTGACTCTCATTAATTTCTCTCTTTCTCATTATTGAGTGCGAACTAAGAACTGTGTTAGTTTTTCACAATATAACTACTGAAAACCATAAAGGGGTGAACCAGTCTTCCTGGTTCAATTTGCTGTATGCTTGATGAAATGAAAGAGCAAGAAGCCAGGGAGTGGGTTAAAAGTTGCTTTTAATAGCTGAACCACAGCACAATTAAGAAACCTTGGAGATCATGCGTTACCGTTATTGCAAACACTGTTTTGCCTTGAAATGGACATGATTTGTGGCACTGATACATTAGAGGGATAGTTCATCCCAAAATGAAAATTCTGTCATCCTTTACAAATTGAGTTTTTTTTTTTCTGTTGAACATAAAAGACATTTTAAAGAATGTTGGCAACCAAATAGTTGACGGTAGCGTAGCCATTGACTTCCATAGAATTTATTTTCCATACTATGGAAGTAAGTGAATATTAGCAACTGTTATAGGTTTGTAACAACTTTAAGTGATTACAGAATTTTCATTTTTTGGGTGAACTATCCATTAAAATGATTCTTTTGCATTTTATACATTGTTATTGACTCAGTTTGTAAGATATAAGTTATTTTTTGAGGTGTTATATTAATGACTGTGCAGTAATTTGAAGAGAGGTGTTGTCTTTTAGGTATGTACAAGTATTAATTTACTAAGTAGTTTTACACCATCCTGGAATGAGAAACTGGAAAAGAGAAAAAAACGTGTGTGCAGGTACAGCCTGAAAGGCAGGAAGGAAGTTTCCCATCCAGCATATTTATCACCTGCACTCAATAAAGCCTTGTCTGAAGGAAAAGCATGGGTCTACATATACAAACACATGCCGCATCAGGCCATTAATAGGAAATTAACCTTAAAAGTGTTCCCAATGTTTTGAAATATCAGGGAATTTAAAAGGTATGTTTTTTAGGGCTGTAAAATATTTATTCAGATGATTCATTAATCTGAATCTGAATTTTAATTATTAATATTATTATAAACGACTGGAAAAAATAAAGAAATACATTGGTCAAATAGTGTGGGAACCCTGAATGTGTGTGTGCACCATTAACTTGTGTGTTTGCATGTGTCGTTTTTTCAGTATGAACTGTTGTGATTATAACTTCCATGTCTATATAGTTCCACTGCAGATTTATATTTAATAGTCATTTAAGTTCATTTGCAGTCATCTGGATCTTGATTTTATTTACTTAACAATCTGCACATGCCTGCAAAATTACATTTACCCCGTTCCCCCTCCCCCAGTGTAATTGTGCTGCAGAGCTGGAGTGGCTGAACGCTGCATTTCACAGAGTATTTTATGAACTTTCCTGAGGCATTGGTTTTATAGAGCTTCATTTTCACAAGGCTTTTAGGAGATGAAAGAAAGAGCCCTTTTTTCCCACCGTCAAGCCAACCAGGTTGATAAAAGTCTAAGAACATGTATACATAAGACATATACTGTAATATACACTATAAGAGACAGAGAGAGAAAAGAATTTAATAAATAAGGGATATTGTACAGTCAGCCAGATTATCGCAAAATAAACCCAGGCAGGATGATCAGGACCCGGACGCGAAAGTGGAAGGATCTTGTATTACCCTGAAGGAGTTTATTTTACGATAATACCAGGATGACTGTACATTATCCCACATATTACACAGCTACTTACCAAAGTAAAATTTTGATTTGAGTTGATATTATAAAGTTACATAAAACAGAAACAGAAAGAACAAGCATAGCTCAGCAGTAAATCGATTGCCATGTAGAAAAATGGTCAATTATACTATACAGTCTTTATATTAAACTATTTGACCGCAGAACGCTGTGATTGACCAATCAGGGTCAGGTATTTCAGAGAGACATGTAAAATGATTGGCGAAGGCAGAAACCAAGGGAGAATAAGTGGAGGTAGGTGGGAGTGTGAGAGAGTCAGGAACCGAAAGGAGGGATACGGCAGACAGAACGAGAAAGCAGGTGGCCCCCTGGTTTTAAATCCTCTATTTGCCGTAAGGCGCAGTGACCCAGAACAAGTGATTTCAGCCAGTCAAGCATAAATCAAGCACACTGGCTCCAGCCTTGAAGCCCTACCGTCCTCACCCCTAGAGTCACGGATCTTCATTACCGAAAATTGATTGTCCTTCCCCACTTCCTCCCTTCCACAGGACTGTGAACTCTCGCAGTGTCCTGTTACTCATCCTGTTGCCCCAGAGACCAAAGTGATGTCACATCCTGGTCATAAAACACAGTGGCGCTTTGGATCTTGGACACAGGTACGTTCTTGAATAATGTCATGTATATGAATTACTGTTAGTAGTTATTGTGCTAGATGATGTAATAGGTTCTGTAGATATTGTAAAATGGTCGTTCTTTACAATAGTGCAGTGCCACCTGTGGAAAGGGCACCCGGATGCGCTATGTAAGCTGCCGTGACCAGCAGGGTGGAGTAGCAGAGGAATCAGCCTGCTCCCATCTTCCAAAACCTCCTGCTAGTGAGGTTTGCTCCATAGTGGCGTGCGGACAGTGGAAGGTCCTGGAATGGACTCCGGTAAATAAAATATACCTTTTTATCTCAAATCAAATCAAATCTAATCTAATCTAATCTAATCTAATCTAATCTAATCTAATCTAATCTAATCTAATCTAATCTAATCTAATTTAATTTAATTTAATTTAATTTAATTATTTTATTTTATTTTTAGCACAACTATTTTGTGAAAAGTTGAAAAATGAACCTGATGATTTTATCCAGCATAGTTTAAAATTGTTTTTGTATTTCAATGGAACAAGGAAAATCATTTCCAGAGAGAGTTCACATGGTCAGGATCACAAATTTACTTATTTCATCTGTGACCTAGAAATAGTGCATACCTTTTTTTTTTTTCCTTTTTTTAAATCCTTAAATATTTTGTTTATTTTCAAGTTTAAATTACATTTTGTGGTCTCAGACATTTGGACCCCACTGTATTTATTCGGTATATTTGTGTGTTAGCCAACACTGTTTCAATACTGCAAGTTTTTGCATTTTCGTTCACAGCTGTTCTACAGCCTAATATCATAGACCATTGACCTTGATCATTCTGCTCGCATTCTGGTGTTCAGAGCTCAGTTGTAATTGGAAACTGATGAGAGTTCATTTTTGTGGCTCTTGTGTGCAGATGGGGTTCGGTGTGCATACTATTCACATTTGTACAGGAAGACAAGAATTAGTGTGGTCGGATTGCTTTAGCCAATGTCCTCCTGCTTTTTAGTTTTTAAATCAAGACTTTCAGATATCTGAAAAAGTCAAACACACTAAACTAAGGGGACTATTTTTCTTCTATTTTTAATATAAGTAATAGTTAATTCAAAAATACAAATCCTGACAGTTTTAAGGTTAAACTTAGGTGTGGTCGGTTATCATCTTAATATATGGTGTTATTGTTCAGTATAATGTGTTTTCTGTGCAATCATGTGCGTGTGTGTGTATCTGTCTGTATTTACAGTGCTCCGTATCCTGTGGTCAGGGTAAGACTACACGGCAAGTAGTGTGCATGAACATCAGTGATCAAGTTGTGGAAATGAGTGAGTGTGACCCAGATGATCAACCATCAACAGAGCAGGAGTGTGCCATGCCCCAGTGTCCGTCTCGCTCCAGCGATCACGGGGGCTTTTCACCTAACACTGATTCTCGGAAAAAAACAGTTCCCGCCGGACGAACTGACCGTAACAGAGCTGGCAGACCCCAGTCACATCAATGGAGGACTGGACCATGGGGGGCGGTAAGTACCTCTAAAAATGATTATGTCTCTGCATGTCTCTGATATTTGATATATTCCACATACTAGTCCTGTTAGAGAACTTTTTGCAAACCCAGGAACAGAATGACATCTAAGGTGCTAAGCTCACCAGTACATGAACTCTCTAAGAAGTCACCCAAGCAGCAGCATTTCCTCTTTCTGATAAATGCTCCTGTTTCCTTCATGATATCATTGCTTTAAATAGTCTTTAGATTTCAAAGAACAGCTAAATATTGTGCAGTTTTTGGGAAGCTCTTCCTTTTTGTCTTGTAGGTATTTGTAGACCTTTCTAAAAGCGCTTCCTTTATAGCTATATATAATTTGCATCCTTCCAAGTGATAGTAATCATGAGCAATTGAATGATTCTGATTCCACTTATTAAGGATATAATTCATGATACTTTGAATATTACTATCCATTAGTCACATTACATATATATATATATATGTAATGTGACTAATGGATAGTAATATTCAAAGTATCATGAATTATATCCTTAATAAGTGGAATCAGAATCATTCAATTGCTCATGATTACTATCACTTGGAAGGATGCAAATTATATATAGCTATAAAGGAAGCGCTTTTAGAAAGGTCTACAAATACCTACAAGACAAAAAGGAAGTCAAAAGTTCAGGTAATATTCGAATTTCTGAAGAATCGTGACTGAATTGTGAAGACTGCTAATAAAATAAATAAAATGTAATAAAATAAAAAACAGTTATTTTAAATTGTAATAATATTTCACATTAATATAGTTTTCCTATTTTTCTGATTAAATAAATGCAGCCTTGGTATGCATAATAGACGTATTTCAAAAGCATTTAAACGTTCACAGACTTTTAGTATATATGGTAATAAATTAAATGCAATGCTTTTTATTAATGTTTTTGTATTGTTTCTGCCATTCTCTATTTCTCTTATCACATTTAATTCTGCTTATTCAGAACTTAGCTAAAACATAATTTCTTTTGCCATACCATCAAGAGTCAAGCATTAATAAAACGAAATGTCATTCAGTTCCAACATTTTCTAAAAATAAATAAATAATGGAAATAGTCATAATCGATTCCAGTCATAATCGTTCTCATCAAAGGAGTCAGGGTTGGTCAGTGTTTATGTATTGACGTATATTTTCTGTCAAGGCTAATGGAATGTGAAATTGGTCTATTGAGAATGTGCTTGCTTGCACACACACACTGGCGCTTTCGCTGCAGACCGTTTCGCTCTTGCCTGAGGGGGTGAGGCTGTGTGTGTGTGTGTGTGTGTGTGTGTGTGTGTGTGTGTGTGTGGCCCTTCTCTCATTATGTAGCTTCTGTTTCTCTTTCACACCTCTCAGTGTTCAAGTACCTGTGCCGGAGGATTCCAGAGGCGTGTGGTGGTGTGTCAGGATGAGAACGGCTACCCTGCCAACAGCTGTGATGAAAGCACTCAACCCATAGAGCAACGCTCCTGTGAGTCCGGCCCCTGCCCTCAGTGGTTCTATGGCAGCTGGGGTGAGGTAAGATGCTCTCAATTCAATTGAATTGGTTTTATTTAATCAAATGTATACTACTGTTGAAAGGTTTGAGGTCAGTAAGATTTGTTCCAAGAAATTAATATTTGAATATTTTATTTAGAAAGGACACATTTAAATGTTCAAAAGTGACAGTAAAGACATTTGTAATGTTAAAAAAGATTTATAAAATGGATAGTTCTGGTTCTTGATTCTGATTGGCTGAGCCTAGACTTGTGCCGGTATTCGGTAATGCGATATATCACGGTGATGTTGCTTGGCAACCACTTTGTTGCAACCACAACTGATTCTGAAGAACTACATTGTTTGGTGGAAGAATACTGTTTTTATTAATATCATTACACTTTTTTTGCTCTGTTTTATTTTACGAAACCTTACTACGTATATGGAATAACCGTTTTATAAAAGCAATAAGCCCCGTGAAGCCGTGGTTTACAGTGAATTTATAACAGCTAAGGGGGTTTTGGGCACTCTGCTTCACGTCGTGCCTAACAATGCCCCTTAGCTGTTATAAATTCACTGTAAACCACGGCTTCTTGGGGCTTATTGCTTTATTATATTTCAAATGTGTTCTTTTGAACTTTCTATTCATCAAAAAATCCTGAAAAAATGTTTCCACAAAGATATTAAGCGGCACAGCTGTTTTCAACATTGATAATAATAAGAAATGTCTTTTGAGCATCAAATCAGAATGATTATGAAGGATCATATGACATTGAAGACTGGAGTAATTTAACACGGAAATCAATTACATTTTAAAATGTTTATACTGTATAAAATAAAGAAAATAAATCAACCCCAAACGTTTGAATTGGTGTATGCATGTATGTATATGTTATCCATTAGCTAAGTAAGACATTTCTTTTTATCACATTACACGATTTCCATTTTAATCATGCATTAACATTTTTATTCATATTTACAACTGGTTTGTAAAATCAGTTTCTTGCATTAGGGTCAATATAGGATTTGTTTGCCATTCAGACAAAAATACAAAGGATATTTGAGTAGGATAGGCCGACATGTCTTATTTTGTCTATTTGAACGAAGCTTTAGAAGTGTGCCTACTCAAGAGAAGACCGTGAGATTATGATATTTTGACATTATATATGTGGTCCAAGCTGTCTTTTGAAAATGTGCTCTCAGAAAAATTCTATCTGTTAATAAAGCCAGACTTTCACTCTTTCTTTTCTCTCACCCATACTCTGTTTCTGCCTCCCTAGTGTTCAAAATCCTGCGGAGGAGGGATAAAGACCCGGTTGGTCGCTTGTCAGCGGCCCAACGGGGAGCACTTTAACGATCTGAACTGTGAAATTCTTGACAAACCACCCGACCGAGAACAGTGCAATACTCAGTCCTGCTCTATTAACCCTCACTGGAGCACAGACCAATGGAGCTCGGTACGCTCGTAACTATTTTAACTTTTTCCCTTCATAAGTTCTCATTCTCACAACATGCCGATGTTTCTTTACGCTCAAGACATGAAGAAAACAAACTGAAACTCAAATGGTTTGATCTTTGAGGAAGCAAATAGCTGCTTTTTAGCGAGTTTCAGTTGCACTTAAAGATCTACCAAACATTCAGTTAAATATTGTTTTAGAGGTTTATTTCCTGACTGAAAAAGTGAGCATCTCTTTGGTCGATGTGTTTAAGTTTGAATGCTGTTTTGTTTGCTTTTTTCTCCATTTAATTTTCTATGTTAGGATTCTTTTGCCCAATGCAGCTGTACTTTGGATAAATACAAATCATTGTGATGCCCTTTGCTGTGGCTTGTGTTCAAAACACAGTACAGTTGTATATAGTATTTAGAATACATGGGCAGCAACACTTGTATTGCTCCACTACAGAGCTAAAACATCTGACCACAGGCAGTTTACTTTATTATATTGAAACAATCTTTCTGTGGTTTTTCTATCGATCTTCATAATTCATTTCTCTTTATTTTTTTTTCAACCATACCTCACATGAACTCAGCTAGCCATTGACCTTTTTTAAATTTATGATGGTGCTTTTTCAGTACAAGGGAGACTTTATGTGAAAATCTGTCTATAGTTGCTATATTTTTGTATATTTAAGGTAATTTACAGAAGTACATTTTAAGTAAATACAAAAAGTTTTGACCTAATCTGAAATCAAATGTAGTTTTGTGTCATTTTGTCTGTTGATTTGTTCTGCAATTCTAATATTTTTCTAGGTTATTTACAAAATCAGTAATATCTAATTTTTTGTGTGTATTAGGCAACAAAAAAACATGTTTAGTCTAGTGTGTAAAATTCCTCATTGCATTTCCCTCAGACCCAGGGAAGGCCCGTTTTTTTTTTTCTTCTTTTTTTAAATATGCTTGTTGGCCAGTTGCTTGTGTCTACCTCAGTCGTAATGAAGAGCCCCACATACATCTTCCATCCACTTTATATTTGTGGATGGTGATAACAAATGCTAAGCTATCCTATAACATCCATAAGCAACCATCCATTGCTTAATTTGATCTCTAATCTCTCATGGATATAATAGTATATATTTAAAGAAACATACAGTGATGTAAAAAAGAAATGGCACAAATCATTATAAAAAAAGTACACTCTAAAAAATGCTGGGTTAAATACAACCCAGTGCTGGGTAAAACAGGGACAAACCCAGCAATTGGGCTGTTTTGACCCAGCGGTTGGGTTAAATGTTTAACCCAACCTTCTGGGTAGTAACCCAACCGCTGGGTCCAAACAGACCAATTGCTGGTTTTGTCCCTATTTTACCCAGCACTGGGTTGTATTTAACCCAGCATTTTTTAGAGTGTATGATTTATTAAATTATAATTGATTTTATCTATTAACATTGACGGAATGTCAATCCAATATCTGTCCTAAATACTACACTTTTCATGGGGTGTACTTACTTTTTCACAGCACTGTATTTATACAAATTTGTATTTTTTTTTTTTCCAAAGACGTCATGGTGCTATAGTGTCTATGGTGCTATTCCCTTTCATGACATGGTCTGTTAATGTAACCAGACGGAACATTAAGCGGTTTAAATCAAATGGCAGTATTGATGAATGTGTGCATGAACATTTCTGTATATTATTGTATGTATTTGTATTTATTTCTGCTGCCATATGTTTGTCCATATTTGTTTGAACCTGTTGATGATGGTCAAATTAAACAACAAGCTTTTCTTTTTCTTTTTTTATTATTATTGATGTGGTTTGGAAAAGTAGGCAAATTTTTGTAATTAATGAATAATACTAGTTGATTTGTGAATTAGTCATCTAGAAAAGAAAATGACTTTGAATATTGAATGCCTTGTATTATTCTGAAGGTGTTCGGTTTTTAAAAAGATAGCATTTTATTTGCCGATTAAGCATATGTTCTCAAATCAAAGAAGGTACAAAATCACTGAGCTTAATATGTGTTGTTTCGTGAGTCAAACTTCCAATTCTGTATGACTTTTTTGTGTTATCCTGCTGCTTTTATTTCATTTCTCATCTGAGTATTCAACATCTTTTACCTGTTTTAATGATACTTAAATGGGGGTCTTTTTTTTTTGGTGCTCACTCACCTCAATACCTACAGAAGAAGTCTATTACCGCTGTCTATTTCCTTTTTGACGGCACAGGATATTAACCAGCCCTGATAGTGGTGATATAGTCACAGTCAACCGAGTGAGCAATGAGCATACATCAAAATAACAATGGCAAGGGCATGGGGGGCCAAGGATGGTCTTTACCGACCTTCCCAGCTCATCTAATCAGAATGGACGCACTTCTCAGAAAGAGTTTTATTCTTATGGGAAGAATGAACGGCATGGCCCCACATAGCATGGAGGCCTCTGCAGTCTGGATATCTGTGTGCAGTTTGATACTTGGAAGTCCTCACGTTGGAATGTAGTGAGGCACGTGGCCAAGTACGTTGCCATTCCTGGACTGATCATTTGTGGCAACAATTGAAAGGAAAACAAGGCAATTTTGCATGGTCTAAAAAGCCATGATCAATGAACTGAAGGGTGGCGTTACAGTTAAACGTATATGTTTTGATTGCATTCAGATGTCATGAATTGGAATATTTGTTTTGAACATGTTTTATTAGCATAACAAATATACGTTTTATTCATTTTTGACAGAAAAAATCCAATATACACTTTTTAATTTTTCTATTGTCAATTTGATGACATTTGGTTAAACAGTTTTGCTCTGGGAAGCAAACTTTAGCTTGTGCGTTTCAGGATTGTGGGTGGTTTTTAGATGAAGGGAATTTTTAAGTAAATTACCCTGCATTGGAATCCTTTTGAGTGTGAAAAGTTGGTAATTTGTGCTCATTAAATCAGTGGTGCATTCATTTAACAACAGTATGGCATCTTTCCACACCTTAACCGCGACTGAAATAAAGGCCTTGCCATTTGAAAACAAATGAAATTATATATGTTATGATTAACTAAATGATATGGCCCCTTAATATTCAGACACATTATTGCTGTATGTAAAAACCATTTCAGATGTCAATAATTAAAATACCAGCCACTTTAAGTGTTTTAGAGCTGATTACAGAAATTAGCACCAAGATACAATTGATTAAATGTATGCTTATTGATGTTTCATATCAACTAAAGAGACCTTCACACACTCACAAAACTAAGCATGCAACTTTTACACTTGTAACAGAATCCCTAAAAGAACATATATATTACACATTCTCACACATAAACACACACTGTAACATTCTGAGGCAGAGTAAGCAAGTGTATGATTTATTATGAATCAATATTTAGGGCTTTGAATGAATTATTAAAGTGGATCATTATAACAATGGTACATGGAGGTCTTGCTTTAAAGATAAAAGTGTATTTTATATAATTTTATGTAAAGTTTTGTTATTTTGCTGCAACTGTCCATGTTGTCGGTATTTAATTTAGTATAATATGCAATCAGTTGAACCAACTGTATATATTTTGGTACTGTAAATATTTGTAAAAGCAAATATATATATATATATATATATATATATATATATATATGAATGTTAAACCGCCCAAGACCTATTTTGTTCAAAATGAATTCCATCACCTTAAATACAACTGTGACACACTGACTTGCTAAACTTGCTTGAAAAAGTATTGGGGAGTTTCTGTTCTCTTAGTTCCTGTATTTCGTGAATGCATGCTGGGAATGGACTCGTTCAACTTCAGACTTGTCACATCATATCCATCCTCCCTCTACGGGGCCCTTTGATTATCCGTTCCTCTCCCATCCTGGGGTCCAGGGAAGCCTCTCTCTCTTTTCCCTTTATCCGCTGGTGCCAGAAAATATGTCACTGTTTCTTCAGCTCGGCAAGCGAATGTAGTGACTGCCATTCATTATGATTCAGAGACACTTTCTTTCCTCTTTTTATACTGTAAATAGTATTTGAGGTAAAAACAAATGATTTGTTTATGCTGCTCCAATTGTATATCATGTATTATGTTATTGGTATCTTATAATGTAAATGTCCATATACTAATTCTCCACATAACATGATGTGCTGTCAAAATGGTAATAAATTTTAACGTAATTACAATGATTACCACAGGACTGATCTATTCTTTTGTTTACTTTGACTTACCCATAAATTCACATAATTAGACATAATCAGCTTCATAATCAAACATAATCACCTCAAATGACACACTAATTAGGCTCATGTTTATCAAGCAGTTGGATTTCACTGAAGCATTTTTCCCTTTCTTGCAGTGCTCCTGTGGGAGAGGATACAAGTACCGCAGTGTGACTTGTGTCAGTCACTCGGGCCAGCCAATCCCAGAAGAGAACTGCCTACACCTGCCCCTCCCACAAAAGCAAAGGCGTTGCAGAGGTGGGAGGTGCCCCAAGTGGAAGATGGGAAGCTGGGGAGAGGTAAAACTCACACTTTATTATAAATCACAATGTGTGCGTGTATATACGGACTACCATTAAAAATATTTGGGGTCCGTAAGGTTTATTTGTGTTTTAATATATTTTAAAGTGTAATTTATTCTTGTGATGACAAAGTTGAATTTTCATCAGCCATTATTCCAGTCTTCAGTGTCACATGATCCTTCACAAATCAATCTAATATGCTGATTTGGTGCTCAAAGAAACATTTAATAATAATAATATATTATAAATGTATTAAAATATGTATAAAATATGATAAAATATTGAAAATAACATTAATATGAATATAAAAATACATCTATAAATATATTATTATATATTTATT